>NC_059143.1:11990602-12298202 GCF_020740605.2 Lemur catta | reverse complement strand
TGTCCCCAGCAGGAAGGATACATGGGAACAGGAATTGAGGAGTGGAACCAAGAGTTACTCTCTTTAGCATCAACCCCAGTGACCCATACCTCACTGCAGCCTCTAACTTCTGGGTTCAAGTGATCCTCCTGCCTCAGCCTCCCGAGTAGCTGGGACTACAGGCATGTGCCACCACACCTGGCTAATTATTCAGTAGTTTTTTTGTTTGTCTGTTTGTTTGTTTTGTTGGGTTTTTTTTTGTTTTTTTGAGACAGAGTCTCACTCTGTTGCCTGGGCTAGAGTGCCGTGGCGTCAGCCCAACTCACAGCAACCTCAAACTCCTAGGCTCAAGTATCCCTCCTGCCTCAGCCTCCTGAGCAGCTGGGACTACAGGCACGTGCCACCACACTCAGCTAATTTTTTCTATTTTTAGTAAAGATGGCGTCTTGTTCTTGCTCAGGCTGGTCTTGAACTACTAAGCTCAAAGGATCCTCCCACCTCAGCTTCCCAGAGTGCTGGGATTACAGGTGTGTGCCACTGCACCTGGCCTATTCAGTAGTTTTGTTGTTGAGTCTTTGGGTCTTCCAGTTATAGTCATAATTTCTGAAAATAGTAATAGTTTTACTCATATCTTTTACTTACAATTATACTTCCAATTTCCTTCTTTTCGTCTAATGGTGTTGACTGGTAAATCAAATATAATATTAAATAATTATGACAGAGAATATCTTTGTCTTTTTTCTAATTTTAGTGAGGATATTTTAAGTATTTCCCTGTTAATCAAAATACCAGCTTTAGTGCTGGGTTATATATATCATGTTAAGGAAGAACCAATTTTTAAAAATTTTATTGTGGTTATTGAATTTTATCAATGACTTTTCAGAATCTGTGACATCGAACATAATGACTTTTTTCCTAGTATTTTCATATGATAATTGTCCTAACATGTGAACAGCCTTACATTTCCAGAATAATCTCACTTGGCCATGGTGTATTTTTTTTTTTATGTGCTGCTGGATTCCATTAATATTTTATTTGAGATTTTATTTTCTGCATTGATATTGGTAAGTGATATTGGTAGTCTGACAGATACTTTTTAATTTTTTGCAGGTTTTGGTATCAGTGTTACGCTCACTTCAGAGAAAGAAGTTAGACATTTTCCTTCTTTATTAAATTTCTCTGGAATAATAGAAAAGTATTAGAATAATATGCTTTTTAAATTTAGTGTGATTCTCCATGTGGGTGTGCTGCTTTTCATGAGGGAGCTCTTTGACAACTTTACTTAGTTCTACAGAATTCAGGTTAAGTTTTTATATTTAATCTCTTCTGTAGATTGGGTAAATTATATTAATTTAGACCTTTTTCTATTTAATCCAGTTTTTCAAAATGATCTGCATAAAATTGAGCAAAGTAGTTTATTGTGATTTTTTTAAATTTTCTGTTTTCATGGTTATTTTCTCCCATATTTAGTGACATATTTAAACTCTTTCCCTTTTTCCCTAGAATCAAATAGGGAATGGTTTCTCTATTAAATTGGTTTTTTAAACTTAACACTTATATTAGCAACTCCACCATCTTGACCAGGAACGACTCTGTCCTGCGAGTCCCGGCATACAAACAAAGCAGCCACCCTCTTCTCGTGGGGCGTTCTGAAGCCATAGATTTCTCAGGTCCCTATTTGTAGTAAATTGGATACTTTCCTCTTGAATTTGTAATGTTTTTCAAGTCGAAGGATAGGTTTTGCAGCCTGTACTTCACTTAGTTTTCCTCAGATAAACTGTGTTATCCAAATTTTCCCTCACTAGGGGAAGACTTGAGTTTTCTGTCACTGAATCTAAAGTGTACTTTCAGAGGCTTTAGAATTTCTTTTCCCCACATTGATTAGTATTTGCAGGTACTTAATAAACACTCACAAGATACTGATATTTAAAGTAGTAATATGACCAAAATGTATGAGATTTGTTTTCATCACCTTTTTTTAATAAAAGGATTCTTTCCTGGGGACTCCACAGAGAAGGGGTAAAAAATAAAACCCAACTTGATTTTACTGGGATCACCCTCCACCCCGCTTTTTAAAAGCCCTATTATATATTATTTGTAAGAACCCTAAACTGGAAACAATCCAAATGTTCATCAACCGGCAAATGAATAAACAAAATGTAAAAATAAATAAATAAATAAATAAATAAACTTAACACTTAAGTCTTTGTTTCCAACTGATTAAATTTTTGCTTTTTTCTGTACTAATTAAATCCTTTTGTTTTGCTTCAATTTATTTTGTTGTTCCCCCCCCCCAACTTTTGAGTTAGACTCTTAATTCTTTTTTAAAAAATTCTAAGTCTTGTGTTTGAGCCTACTTATAATGATTTACAATTCATGGTCTGAAACCGCAATTACTTTTGCACCAACCTAATAGTAACTTTGAATATCTTTAAGATGTAGAATTATATGTAATTTTTATTTTCTTCAAACTCACATATTTTCCAAGCATATACTTATGTTATAATGAGAAAATAAACAATAAACATTGTTTTCTAAAGATAAAGAAAAATAATAAAAAATAAAAATATCTAAGTCTTTAAGGCTATACATTTTCCTCTGGTTTCTACCTTAGTAGTATCCCCTCTTTTTATATGTTGTGTTTTTATTGTCTACAGTTTCGGGTGGCGGTTTCTCTTTGTTGTAAGAACCGTATAAAACAGTTTTGAATTTCCACACAGAAGGGATTCCCCTCCCTCAATTTTTATGAATTTCTAGTTGTATTGCAGTATAATCAGAGAATACTACCTTCATTATTTCTCCTGTTTGGATTTTGCTGGAGTTTTTCTCTGTGGCCTAATAGTTTTTTGCGGGTGTTCATGGACAATTGAAAGGAAAGCATATTCTAAGGATATACAAATTGATATGTTATTAATCAGGTCTATCTTATTAATTTCTAAGGTCTTCCGTAATTTCCTTTTTTTTTTTTAAGAGACAGTCTTGTTCTGTCACCCAGGCTGGAGTGCAGTGGCCCAATCATAGCTCACAGTAACCTCAAAGTCCTTGGCTCAGGCGATCCTCCTACCTCGGCCTCCCACCTTGGGCAGGCATATGCTATTTTTTTAATTTTTTGTAAAGACAGGGTCTCACTATGTTACCCAGGTTGATCTTGATCTCCTGGTCTCAAGAGATCTTCCTTCCCACCTTGGCCTCCCAAAGTGCTGGGATTAGAAGTCTGAGCCAGTGTAACCAGCCTATTTTTTATCTGCTTGATCACTAAGAGACTGAGAAACAGATTCAGTAACTTTACCAAGTTCTCACAGTAAAGGGCAAAATCGGATTTCAGAACCTCAATTCTTAATTGTTATATCATTATTTCATGGGTATTTGTCATATTTTTCTTTGTGTGGTGTCACTTGGGGTCAAACCATTCAGTAGGAGAAAGAGAGATCTCCCAGGGGAAAAACTTGAGATCAATAAAAGGAGTTCTGAAGACAGGAGTTTGCGAAGCAATTTAGCAAGGTACCCCAGGAAGTCAGGCAATTCTCCAAGGAGCTAAGAATTGTGCAGTATAGTAACATGACTGGAGCAAAAGCAACTGTAAACTACATGAAATTTTGATCAGTGAAGTTGCCAAGGGTTGGTATACTAGGCAAGGGTGTGGTGTGGTGGGGCAGGGGGAACGTGGTTACATTTGGGATGTAAAGCAAGTCGGGGACTAGTGCCGCCAACATTCTGTAAGAGGGTTATGATAGAGTACAGTTAATCCTTTGCAGACCTTCCAGTGCCTTAAGGGGAGAAAGATATCAGTTCTAAAGCAGGAAACTCCACCCGCCAGACACTAACAGAGTTAACATACAAATGGGGAAGGCCCCTAAGTTGTTTGCCTATGAAAGGGAGGTGACAGCTCCTTTGTGGAGGAGGGTGGGGTAATGTGTTGCTCTCCACTGACAGCTCTTGCCCCTCCGGGAAAAGGAGAAACACGTCAGTGCTCAAGAAGCCGGTCTGTTTGCTTGCAGAAATGGGTCCACCTTGGGAAACTTTATGGGTAACATGTCACAAAGAGTATGCAAACCAGACCAGTGTCCTTACAGAGGGGTGGAATGGTGGGGAAAATTACTCCCTCCTTATCTTTCAGCCTCAGAAAAGAGTATCTATTCTAGTCCAGGCGTGGTGGCTCACGCTGGCTCATGCCTGTAATCCTAACCCTCTGGGAGGCCGAGGCGGGTGGATCCTTTGAGCTCAGGAGTCCGAGACCAGCCTTACCAAGAGCGAGACCCCGTCTCTACAAAAAAAAAAAAAAATAGAAAGAAATTAGCTGGACAACTGAAAATATATATATAAAAAATTAGCCGGCCATGGTGGCACATGCCTGTAGTCCCAGCTACTCGGGAGGCTGAGGCAGGAGGATCGCTTGAGCCCAGGAGTTTGAGGTTGCTGTGAGCAAGGCTGATGCCACGGCACTCACTCTAGCCCAGGCAACAAAGCGAGACTCCGTCTCCAAAAAAAAAAAAAAAAGAATATCTATTCTCTATAAAACAAAGAATAAGTTAGTTACCCAGAGAAGGTCCTTAAGTACTTGGCTCACAAAGATGGAGATTGCAAAACTCCACCAATATGCTGGGAGAGAAACAGAATGGTTGTAAGACTGATTCCCTAGGTATCTGACACCTTTGCAGTAGGGCAGATGAGAGGACGCCCATTTGAGGAAGGTGGTTTTCTAGGCATCAGGAGACTAATGGTCCAAGTTATTTAGACTCTGGAAGAGGGATTCCAGGTCTGCTCTCACACCTGCACCTTCACGTCTCACAGTGTGGAAGAGGGATGAGGAGAAGGGAGACAGTTTGTTACTTGAAATTGTCCATTTTCAGGAGAGGAAGAAAAAGACGTGGAATTGAGTCAGCCTAGAAACTGCATTGGCTGTACAGAGGGGGGAAAGGCTGAACCGACTCTGACATATCCAGCAGGAAATCTCTGCTGGAGGCTGGCGAGCGGCAGGAGATACTGAGACTGCAGATCATCCCCAGTCGCCCTGCGGTGGGTGCTCTCCATCTGTGGGTGGAAAAAAGCGAGTAACTGGGTACTGGGGAACTGAGCAGCGCATCCCGGAGTCTTGCCTTAAGGAAATCTCTATCCTGGGGCAAAGAAAGGAAACTTGGGGAGTTCCATCAAGTAAGGGGGAAAATGTGGATTTTAGGGCAAGGGAGAGTTAGGAGACTCAAATTCTAGGAGACAGTCACTTTGAGAATTGGAGAAGCCACCCAGAGCTAACAAAAGCCAGTTAAAGCCCACTAACCAAAGAGGAGACCACAGGCCTTACCGATAGAAAAAAAGTTGGGAGTATTAAACTTGCTGTGGTAAGGAGGAACTGGTCATGAGATGTTTCAGATGGAGCGGGGCGGGGATGGGGGTAGGGGGCTTGTTATGCAGTTTGAGCTTGTTGTTGGTTGATTCTAAGAAGCGATTATTAGTCATTTCATTGCAACTGCAGTATTGCCTTAATTATGTTTGGTTAGAAACATTTTTCTGTTGGCCTTGTCTTTGTTCTGTAGAAAACATTGAGGTTTTTTGTTTTGGGTTTTTTTTTTTCTCACTCTGTCATCCAGGCTGGAGTTCAGTGGTGTAATCATAGCTCACTGCAGCCCCGAACTCCTGAGCTCAAGCGATCCTCCTGCCTCAGCCTCCCAAGTAGCTGGGACTACAGGCATGCGCCACCACACCCGGCTAACTTTTCATTTTTTTGTAGAGATGGCGGTCTCTCTGTGTTGCCCAGGATGGTCTCAAACTCTTGGCCTCAAGTGATCCTTCCCCCTTGACCTCCCAAAGTGCTGGGATTACAGACAGGAGCCATTGTGCCCACCTAAAAACATTGTTTATCATGGCCTGACTGCTGACAGAGTTTCTCAAGTCCTGATTAGAGTTAAGGGTCCCGCATGGAGAAAGTAATTTGGCTGACTAGAAGGCCATAGACAAAGCTCAGTAGGCTTGTGCTTCTAGAGGGACAGTCCATGAAAAATTCAACTAAAGCAGAGGGAAATAGGGACTTTGACTTGTGCGGAGACAGGAGGCTGATCAGCAGCTGTGGAGGTATCTAAGGTGAGCCTTACCTCGGATATCCAGAAGCTGTTTCCTGCACATCCATGGATGCCCTACCCCATGAGAAGTTTTAGAAATTTGTGAGAGACAAGGGACATGGAGAGAGAACAGCAAAATTACACTGAGCATAAGATACCGCTGTGCTTCCCCTTCCTGTTGTGGTTGGCTTTCGGCTAAAACACCTTGAGGAATTTGGCTTTGAGTTACAAGCAATTTTTCTCTTAGCCTAGCAAAGTTGGAGACAATACACTACGTAGCATAAATTTCCCTTTGTTCTGAAAAAGCAACAGGGTTGGACAGATTTAGTTTTTGCACGTGTAAGGCAAAAACATTCTCTAAAATGGAAAAGGTTGAGATAACATGGATCTAAGAATCTAAAGTATCCAACGGGACCCTGTGAATTGGTGTGTGTGTGTGTGTGTGTGTGAACAAGCATGCACACACTTGTGACTCTGTTCTATGTCTTTATTCTTTTTTGAGAAGCTTTTTTTAGGTTTTAGATCACAGGAACAGGAGGAGGGACACACCCCACAGCTGTAGAAGCAGGAAACATCTACTATAAAACTGAAGTACAAAAACATGAAAACAAAGTATTTGTGCGTATTTTGGTCCAACTAACTTTCTTGAAAAAGTCTACGTTCTCTGTACGTGTGACTGGGAATGGGGAGGGTTGGTTCTCTTCGTGCAGCATATCCGGTGTGATTTAGGCAATTTTTTCTCTGCAAACTTACTGTTTCTTTTGGAGAAGTCTTTCTCTTCTAGATCACATTTGAGAAGCATTAGGAGGTAAGTCCCACAGATCAGCAGGGGGAGAATTGTAGGAGACATGTTCACTTCAAGCTGGAAGAACTGACCTGGGCTTGGCAGAGATCAGTTTGAATTAACTATTGATGAGAGTATTTAGAACTTAAAAGAACAGACTTTTGAAGAATGTGGAAAATAAAAGTCATCCTTATTTTTCATAATTTATGTGGTTATGAGTAACTAAATGACCTATGTGCTATATTGTCTGTGTATCTCTTGTGGGGAGGTTGCACTCTAACTCTGTAACAGGCCAACTGCACTCTAAGGTAAAGGTGAGGAATACACAGTTTTGGGGAAGAGATTAATTCTCTTATAAGAAAATGAAACTTAGATAAGATGGAAACCTAGTCCATAAGCAGAACTTCCATTTGTCTCTGGGCTCTGTCTTGGGACTATATTTGAAATCAATTGGATGCGTTTGAGGGCATTACTCATTGTTAGGGGAGGATGGTTTCTTGGCAAGGGATATAAACTGCAAACGAGTCAGATATATTTTGTAAATCAGACTATCTATATATTCTTCTTAAAAAAATAAGACTATGTTTTTAGAGCGGTTTTAAGTTCACAGAAAAATTGATAGAAAGGTATAGAGAGTTCCCATATACCCCCTCGCCCTCCACACGTATAACATCCCTGTTACCAACATTGCCCACCAGGGTAGCCCATTTATTACAACTGATGAACCCACATGGACACATTACAATCGCCCAAAGTGCATAGCTAGGGTTCACTCCTGGTGTTGTATATTTTGTGGGTTTGGACAAATGTATTAATATAATGAGTTGCATTCACCATTATTGTATCATACAGTATCATACAGAGTCCTTTCCCTGCCCTAAAAATCCTCAGTGCTCTGGCTGTGCATCCTCCTCCTCAGCCCCACAATCACTGACCTTTTTACTGTCTGTGTAAGTTTTGCCTTTTCTAAAATGTCCCTATGGTTGGCATCATTCAGTACATAACCTTTTCAGATTGGCTTCTGTGTGTTCTTTTCTATATTCATCACCCTTTTTGGCCCTTTAGGTTCAATGTTGCTCAAAATGTGGTGTTTGGACATCTCCATTAGAATCACATGGAAGTTGTTAAAAATATAAATTCCCAGTCCTATATTTGACTGATTCAAAAGATCTGGGTATGGAACCTGGGAATCTGTGCTTTAAGCACACATGCGCAGGTTATTCTTGTGCATGCTATAGTCTGGACACCCCAGCAGGGTCTCAGCTGTGCTGCCAGGAATTAAGGAGGGATTTGTGTTCATAAAAGGTGATAGAGTCTACAAAACAGAGCTGGCGGTGACAGCCACAGAACGAGATCCCAAGTGGAAGATTGGGACTTCAAAGTTTAACAGAGCCTGTGTGTAAATTCTCCCTCTCTTGCCATTTGTGGAGCTTTTAGTTTGATTGATATTACAGGAGCTAGTAATTTCAGACGAAGCCTGAGGCTTCCAAGTCGGGCTGCTGTTAAATGCTTAAGAATGATCTTCTGTGAGCTAAACAATACCTTCTGCAACCATTTGAGTAGGATCTCCCTTGGGTTTTCAGTTCTACCTTCTCCAAGTACGGAAAAGACCCCTCACCAACATTTCACTTGGAGCCCAAATCAGTTTGGAACTGCTGTGTGGCCTTATGCGACGTCTGACACCCAAATGATGACACAGGGCTGACAAGTCCGAATAACAGTTCACAATTGTTCCTTGCCGCACGTGGATGCCACAGCCACCCAACTCTACACCTACCTGTAGCCAGTCCATCCTTCCTCTCCTCCTTCCCGTCCCTCCCTGTGCCTATTCCATTACTACTCTCCTGTAGAAGCAAAACTGAAGCTTTGTTCTGCTTCCAGTATGCTTGAGCACGTCATATACTACAGTCAGGAGCAACAACAACGAAAACACACTGTGCATTCTTAGAAAAACTGAAAATGCTAGGGTCACTGGATGTCAAATATCCTGTTTCCAAAATAACAACCCCCCGAAAACTTCTAGTGCACCTGGATTCTCTAAGCAACATTATCGCTGACTTTTCGCTATATGGACTTTGTATATATGAGAGTCCTGTAAGTAAGTTGCTTTTGTTCTACCATCAACAGGCTGATGTAAACTAGGTACTCTGATAATTTTGCTTTTCTCTCCCGTTAAATACTTGTGTTTTGAATTTAGTAAGCCAGTCTTTGTGGCTTCTTGAGAAAGAAGGCTGACAACCTTGCACTGATGGCAAGTAAAGTTTCTCTTTCGTTTTATTTTTAATTTTTGAAAGTAGGTCTTTTTAAAAATATATTTTTATTATTATTATTATTTTTTTTTTTTTGAGACAGAGTCTCACTCTGTTGCCCGGACTAGAGTGCCGTGGCGTCAGCCTCGCTCACAGCAACCTCAAACTCCTGGGCTTAAGCGATCCTCCTGCCTCAGCCTCCTGAGTAGCTGGGACTACAGGCATGCGCCACCATGCCCAGCTATTTTTTTTCTCTCTATATATAATTTTAGCTGTCCAGATCATTTCTTTCTATTTTTAGTAGAGATGGGGTCTCGCTCTTGCTCAGGCTGGTTTTGAACTCCTGACCTCGAGTGATCCTCCTGCCTTGGCCTCCCAGAGTGCTAGGTAAAAATATATTTTTAATTGACAAATAAAAATTGTATATATTTGTGGTATACAACATCGTGTTTCAAAATATGTGTACATGGTAGAGTGGCTAAATCAAGCTAATTAATATATGCATTACCTCACATCCTTTTTATTTTTTGTGATGAGAATCTCCTTCCTCTTCTCAATCCGGCAGTCTTTTGAGTCTTCCTTTGGCACTTTCCTCCTGCCCTGTGTAATGTGCTGGAACCCCTTCTATTGCAGCAAAATCACCTGCATGTCCTTCTCTCCCCAACTCAGTGGAAGCATCATCATCTATCCAGTGGCCTAACGTAAAACTTTGGAGTTATCCTTGACTCCTACTTCTCCTCAGTTTCTTATCTGGGGTCTGTTGATTCCACCTCCTAAAAGCCTTTCACATCTGTCCGTAATACAACCATAACATCTTCTATTTTTAAATTTTTAATTTCTTTAACTTAAAATATATTTTATATTTATGATATTTTCTTTTTTTTCTTTCCTTATTATTAACTGAAAAATAAAAACTATGTCTATTATATATAATTTACATTACACACATATAAGTTAGATTTGGCACTTGGGAGCACAGGTCCTTACTCCTAGCTCAGTTTTTTGGTCCCTAACATCATGTTGACTCTTTAATGCTGTGCAGATAAGAAACATAGTAACGCGTCCCCCCTCTGAGTGCCTCTTCTCGAGGCTCACAAACCACAGTTTCTTTTCTAATAATAATCAGTTTCATTTCTTTTTAACCACATCTCTTACTGGCAAGCATCACACTGTTTTCCAGCAGTGAGTTTCAAATATTAAAACCCACCATCCTTGCATTTTAGGGAACTACAGCTGTTTAATTATTTAAAATGGCACCAAAAAGGTGTATATTTCAACCAGCCATGGTACTTAATGTCTCTGGTAACAGATGCCATCTGTGGAAGAGCTCAGTGTATTTACCAGTATAGTACTTTGCCTCCAAATTCCAATTGGCCAAAAAGGTCTATTAAAACTGAAACTCAGAAAAACTAATTTTGCCCAAATCCCAAACAATACTAACAAATAAGAGAATTTATTTTGAATTTGACTTATGGCTTTTACCGGACTATGATAATTTTTCAAAACAATGACACATCTTATTATTTCAGCACTAAGTTCCACATATAGTTTTAGAGGATTCAAGGAAATTAGAATATTTGTTGTGAATATGCATAGAAGTCATATAGAGAACTGAATTAATGTAAAAATGGCTCAGTTCATATTATATGAACCCCAAATGAGCTTACGTATAGTTCTCAGGCTTTGGGTCCAAATAAATTTGGATTTTAGTCCTAGGTCTGTCAATTACCCAAGCCATATGACCTTGGGCAAGAAATTTATTCTTTTTTTTTTTTTGAGACAGAGTCTCGCTCTGTTGCCCGGCTAGAGTGAGTGCCGTGGCGTCAGCCTAGCTCACAGCAACCTCAAACTCCTGGGCTTAAGGGATCCTCCTGCCTCAGCCTCCCGAGTAGCTGGGACTACAGGCATGCACCACCATGCCTGGCTAATTTTTTCTATATATATTTTTAGTTGGCCAGATAATTTCTTTCTATTTTTAGTAGAGATGGGGTCTCGCTCTTGCTCAGGCTAGTCTCAAACTCCTGACCTCGAGTGATCCACCCGCCTCGGCCTCCCAGAGTGCTAGGATTACAGGCGTGAGCCATCGCGCCCGGTCAAGAAATTTATTCTTTATGTCTCAGTGTCTGGACTTCTAATAGAGGAATATCTATCTAGCAGAATTCATTGAAATAAGTGCCTCACTCTATGAATGACAGTTATTATTATGACAACATTCACTGTAGAAATATCAGTCTTTAGGGGATGAATCAGCGTTCCTAGTTGCAAGGAAAAGAAACCACCTCTGGTTCTTTTTAAAGCAGAAACAGTATTTGTGGCTAGGAAATTGGGTAGCTTGTGGCTTTGCGAGGAGGTTGGCCAATATAACTTAAAAGCTACAGAGCCAGAAGCACAGCTAAAATCACGAACTGGTTCCATGAGGACACCTTTTCCACCTGCCCCTTGCGCAGGTGACACCATTCCACCCTGGGGTATAGGTGCTTCTGTTGCCTCTACAAAGTGGATACCGCTGTGGCTGCCCCGTTAATCTCTGATTGGCTGAGCCCTGGTGACATGCACACTTCTCAGCTGCAGGAAAACCTGGGAGAAGGAGTGTCTGACGTTCAAGCCACACCATCAGTGGCAAGTATACTCAGACTGACCCTTATGATGGGGAATTCCCCAGACACAGGCAGGGGTTGAGATGCTGGGCAGCCAAAAATATGCAAGTGTGCACAACGCTTGCCCGGGAGCCACGCGTTTTGGAGATTGGCTTAACTACTCTCTTTTTCACATACCTCACATCTGATCCATTACCACATGTGTCAGTTTCACCTTCAAAGTATATCCAGAAGATGACCTCTTCTTCTCGGCTAGACCCCTACCAGCCTAGCTCAAGCCCTCATTATCTTTTGCCTGGATTATTGAATCAGCTTCCTGACTGGCCTGCTGGCTTCTGTCTTTGGCTCTTTCTTTCTTTCTTTTTTTTTTTTTTTTTGAGACAGAGTCTGGCTTTGTTGCCCAGGTTAGAGTGCTGTGGCATCAGGCTAGCTCACAGCAACCTCAAACTCCTGGGCTCAAGCAATCCTCCTGCCTCAGCCTCTCGAGTAGCTGGGACTACAGTCATGCGCCACCATGCCCGGCTGATTTTTTCTATATATATATTTTAGTTGGCCAGATAATTTCTTTCTATTTTTAGTAGAGACAGGGTCTTGCTCTTGCTTAGGCTGGTCTCGAACTCCTGACCTCGAGCAATCTACCCACCTTGGCCTCCCAGAGTGCTAGGATTACAGGCGTGAGCCACCACGCCCGGCCCCTGCCTTTGGCTCTTGATGGTCTAACTTCAACAGAGCAGTCAGACTGGTTCTCTTAAAAAATCTGTCAGATTATATCACACCTCTGCTCTAAATCCTCCAACACTTCCCATTTCATTCAGGGTGAATGCCAAAGTTATCACCGTGACCTGCAAGGCCCTGCACCATCTTCCCTTTCCATCATCCCTTCTCTCCCCCACTGATGTCTCTGATCTCATCCTCCATGACTCTCCATCGCAACGCCATCCTGTCAAAACTCACGATCTCTGCACTTGTTTCCCCTCTGCCAGGAACACTTGATCATTTCCCAAATTGCTCCTTCACTTCCTTCCACTTACTGCTCAGATGTCACCTCATGGAGAGATCTTCTCTGACCCTACATAGAAGTGTGACCCTCTAGCCTCTAGCATCCATGTTCTTTATTTTTTCCCCACAGCATGTTGATCCCTATCTGACATTCTGTATAACTGTTGAATCGTCTCTGTCTTCTCCTATAGATGTGAAAACCATGAAGATAGGGACTTTGATTGTAATCTCAATTTCTACACAGTATTTGCTGAATGAATAATGACAGATCTTTAATAATTCACTTTATCATCTAACTAAATTATAAAGTGAATACAAAATGGTGTCCCTCCTTTACACTCTTGCCAGAGTTTTATTTTTAGGGCAGATATTATCATGCCACACACACTTACAAAATTTTCCTATTGCTTCTGACTACCAAGAACCATCCCTCTCAATTCGCGATACGAAGGGGTGAGGAAGTCATAGGATAAAGCCATGCATTATTCTAGTCCAGAGGGCTAATTTTTCTTTTAGGATTTGTGGCTGGAGAAAAAGTTTCCAATTTTATTTCTCTTGAAAATTTTGCCTGCATATGTGTACATATGCAAGCAAAATTAGCAGAATCACATTTTCCCATTTAGTTCAGTTGGGTGAAAGCCATTAAAACCCAAGAAGGAGAAAAGTTTATATAAGCAGCGAGTGATTTAAAAATTGGTACTTCTGTGTTGTCAGGGGACCTGGGCTATTAGTGCTGTAACTGAATCAGAATGCACAGGGTAATTACAAACAATATGAAAATACCAAGGGTTGTGGGATCTGATAATGAGCTTGATCTGGAAACAGCAGCTTTCCAACTGCAACTAAGTGTTTGGTAGAGAGCAATACCAGTCAAGTTAAAAAGCTTATGATGTACTCAATTCTTTTTTTTTTTTTTTTTTTTTTTTGAGACAGAGTCTCGCTGTGTTGCCCGGGCTAGAGTGAGCGCCGTGGCGTCAGCCTAGCTCACAGCAACCTCAAACTCCTGGGCTTAAGCGATCCTACTGCCTCAGCCTCCCGAGTAGCTGGGACTACAGGCATGCGCCACCATGCCCGGCTAATTTTTTCTATATATATATTTTTAGTTGGCCAGATAATTTGTTTCTATGTTTAGTAGAGACGGGGTCTCGCTCTTGCTCAGGCTGGTCTCGAACTCCTGACCTCGAGCAATCCACCCGCCTCGGCCTCCCAGAGTGCTAGGATTACAGGCGTGAGCCACGGCGCCCGGCCTATGTACTCAATTCTTTACTGAACTATGGGATTTACTACTGTGAAAACACAGTTAACCACAATCCCAAGTGTCTCTTAAGTGAGAAAACAGAGCAAAAAGAGGGGAAAATTATCGCTCTTGAAGTGACACTTAAAAACCAATTACATGTCTTCAGGCCAGCAACGGCATGAAAACGAAACAAACCAAACCAACTACGTGACACTCTTGAAGAAGAATAAGGTGAGGTGGTTTGTTCCACTGCACATCAAAACATAATAAAGGTAAAATAATTAAGGTGGTACAATATTAGCAAAGAGGAAAAAATTTAACCAATAGAACAGACTAGAAAATTCAGGAACAGAAGCATACATTTATGGAAACTTGGTAGTGACAAAAGTTACACATGATATTAACAGGAAAAAGACTATTCAATAAATGATGCTCAATTTGAAAACAAATGAAGTTGGATCCCCTTTTAGTGTCATACATAATAATCAACTTCACACAAATTAAGGACTCAAGTTTTTTTTTAATTTTAAACTTTAAGAATAAAATTTGAGTGTGGTGGCATGCACCTGTAGTCCCCCTTGGGAGGCTGAGGCAGGAGGATTGCTTGAGCCCAGGAGTTTGAGGTTGCAGTGAGCTATGATGATGCCACTGCACTTTAGTCCAGGCAACAGAGCAAGACCTTATCTCAAAAAATAAATAAAATAAAAAGAATAAAATTTGAGAATGCCTGGCTGGTAGAGGAATTCTTACAAAGAGACCAAAAAGCACAAACCGTAATGAAAATAATTTGATAAATTAAATCATATTAAGATCAAGAACTACTATTCATTAAAAGATCTCATGAAGAAAGGGAAACTACAAGTCATAAGCTGGGAAAAGATGTTAAAAAGATAAAACCAACAAAATTTTAGTAACCACAATATGTTGAGAACTTTAAAAATCAATAAGAAAAGTCCAATAATTTCATCAAAAAAACAGGCATAGACCACGAACAGGCATTTCATAGAAAAGGAAACACAATGAAGAAAGAAAAATTTGAAAAGATGCTCAATCTCGGGTAGAGTGCACTGGCATCATCATAGTTCACTGCAACCTCAAACTTCTGGGCTCAAGCCATCCTCCTACCTCAGCCTCCCAAGTAGCTGGTACTACAGACATGTGCCACCACGCCAGGCTAATTTTTCTATGTTTAGTAGAGATAGGGGTCTCATTCTTGCTCAGGCTGGTCTCAAACTGCTGAGCTCAAGCAATCCTTCTGCCTCAGCTTCCCAGAGTGCTAGGATTACAGGTGTGAGCCAACCGTGCCCAGCCTGGGCTGCTTTAAATTATCCGATTTAAATTGCTTACATTATATTTAAGTTGCTCAATTAATTACAGAATCATCTATTTAACTTGAAAGTTACAGCTTCAGGAAAATTTTCAATTTAACTTGAGGTGATCTATTTCTTGGGCTGCTTAGAATGATGGCATCCCAAAAATAACATAAACTTCACCCATGGTTGTGAAATGCCATTTTGTTTTGGTTAATGCAAAAAACAAAAACAAAAACACACCAATGTATATATGTATTTATGTATACACACAAAACCAAATAAACAAAAACCCAGAATAGCCTTAGCCATTATGGGTTAAACACAAGTGATGATTGAGTAATGACTATGGAAATTTTCCTCAACATTTATAAATGCTATTCTCTAATGCAGAGGAAATAATATACCACAGTAGCAAATGTTCTTTTCTGATAAATGAAGCAACTACAGAAAGTTTTTATTTATTTGTTCAAAGTAACCAGCGCTAATGGTGCAAAAAACAAAAAAAAACTCAAAACAAAAAACAAACAAAACCCCAAACTCCCTCAATATTACTTCAAAACAAACATATCAAAGTCAATTTTCATTAGAATGTAGTTAGAAAATTAAGACCTAGGTTGGATACAGGAGCGCAACAATTTTTGAGCTTCATCTTCTGGACAAGAATGTGAAGGTAGGCTCTCTTCATAAAAAGCAATTGCAATTTGAGAACACTTCTGCCAGCACCACGTTGGCCTCATGTGAATCTTTCCATTCCATTAATTCTTCACTGTTGTCTGTGGCACCAGTTTGAGATCAAAACCTCTGGCAAAGTCTCTTTGTTTCTCAGCAGCATCTCTTTGATTTGCTGTCGTGAGATTCACAGTCAGATAAAGATTTTCTTTGTTGTACTACCTTTTCATTTATAGCTTTTCGAAGATTAAGAAATGGTTCAATAAACTCAGGACAATTTAAATTTTATTCAGGTTCTTAAGGACCATCAGCACCGGTAAATCCTTTCCACTTCAGGAAGCACTGCCCCTTTTCATTCACGGCACTTCTGTTTAGTACATTTTCCACCACAAAATCCTCAGGTTCTGCCTCTTCAGCTTCTTCACTCTTTCTATTCTGTTTCTTTCACATTTCTTGCAATGTACAGTTGGCCCTCCATATCCTTGAGTTTCCCATGCTCAGATTCAATCAACCAAGGACAGGAAATACATATTTTAAAATTGTTTGTAGAGACAGGGTCTTGCTATGTTGCCCAGGCTGGTCTTGAACTCCTAGCCTCAAGTGATCCTCGTGCCTCAGCTTTCCAAAGTGCTGGAATTAAAGGCATGAGCCACCGCACCTGGCCAGAAAATATTTCTAAAAGCACAATAAAAATAACAATATAACACAAAAACAATACAAATGAAAAAACAATAGTGTATAACAAGTATTTCCGTAGTATATACATTGTATTAGGTTTTATTAATAATTTAGAGATGATTTAAAATATACGGGAGGATGGGTGTAGGTTATAAGCAAACAGCACACATTTTACATAAAGGACTTGCAAATTCTTGGATTTTGGTATCCACAGGGGTCCTGGAACCAATCTCTTTTTTTTTTTTTTTTTTTTTGAGACAGAGTCTCGCTTTGTTGCCCAGGCTAGAATGAGTGCCGTGGCGTCAGCCTAGCTCACAGCAACCTCAAACTCCTGGGCTCAAGCAATCCTACTGCCTCAGCCTCCCGAGTAGCTGGGACTACAGGCATGTGCCACCATGCCCGGCTAATTTTTTCTATATAGATTTTTAGTTGGCCATATAATTTCTTTCTATTTTTAGTAGAGACGGGGTCTCGCTCTTGCTCAGGCTGGTCTCGAACTCCTGACCTTGAGCGATCCACCTGCCTCGGCCTCCCAGAGTGCTAGGATTACAGGCGTGAGCCACCGCGCCCGGCCTGGAACCAATCTCTTAAGGGTACTGAGGGATGGCTGGGCGCGGTGGCTCACGCCTGTAATCCTAGCACTCTGGGAGGCCGAGGTGGGTGGATCAGTTGAGCTCAGGAGTTCGAGATCAGCCTGAGCAAGAGCAAGATCCCATCTCTACTAAAAATAGAAAGAAATTATATGGACAACTAAAAATATATAGAGAAAAAATTAGCCGGGCATGGCGCATGCCTGTAGTCCCAGCTACTTGGGAGGCTGAGGCAGGAGGATTGCTTGAGCCCAGGGGTTTGAGGTTGCTGTGAGCTAGGCTGATGCCACGGCACTCTAGCCAGGGCAAAAGAGTGAGACTCTGTCTCAAAAAAAAAAAAAAAAAAAGGATGCTGAGGGATGACTGCAGTTTAACTGGAGGCCATTTTAAATTGCAGACTTGAAGAGCTATTATTCACCACCTCTGAGCTACTCTTGGTCTGGTCTGTGGCATCTCAAGTCCTGCCAGCCTCAAGGCTGAGAAATGACCACTGAAGGATCGGAATAAGGAGCTGCGCTAGGGGTCATTAAGTTTGGGGGAAAGTTATGTAGCAATAGATAACTGACACAGAGCCCTTTAAATATTTTATTCTACATGCTAAGATAGCTGATGAAAATAAAAATTATGAGTCAATTAAAGAGAACTAACTGGGGAACTAGGTCATTTCAAACTCATACTTTATTTACTTGTGATGAAAATTGAAAAGAACAAATCAATTTTTTTCACTGAAAAAGCTTTTTTGAAGAGTCTCTGAGAGCAAAAGTGACTGGCAAATGGTTCCTAGACTGTTTCATCTAAGAAACTGATTCAGACTTGATCTCTCAATGGGAAGATATACATCAATGTTTCCATCAATAGTTGACCATAATATTGCAGTACCTTTCTCAGGCAGCATTTTTTTTTTTGACAGACTTTTTTTTTTTTTTGACAGACCACAGGCAGCATTTTTTATCTCTTCTTTTAGAGATTATGCTCCAGGCTGGGCACGGTCACTCACGCCTGTAATCCTAGCACTCTGGGAGGCTGAGGTGGGTGGGTCAGGAGTTCCAGACCAGCCTGAGCAAGAGTGAGACCCCCGTCTCTACTAAAAATAGAAAGAAATTATATAGACAACTAAAAATATATATAGAAAAAATTAGCCGGGCATGGTGGCGCATGCCTGTAATCCTAGCACTCTGGGAGACCGAGGCGGGTGGATAGCTTGAGCTCAGGAGTTCGAGACCAGCCTGATCAGGAGCAAGACCCCGTCTCTACTAAAAATAGAAAGAAATTATATGGCCAACTAAAAAATATATATGGAAAAAATTAGCCGGGCATGGTGGCGCATGCCTGTAGTCCCAGCTACTTGGGAGGCTGAGGCAGTAGGATCGCTTGAGCCCAGGAGTTTGAGGTTGCTGTGAGCTACACTGACGCCAGGGCACTCACTCCAGCCCGGGCAACAGAGCAAGACTCTGTCTCAAAAAAAAAAAAAAAAACAGTAGAGATTATGCTCCAATCTCTTCTAAAGATATTATGTCTGTTTTATCCATGTGATTGTATAACTTTTTATTATAAAGAAATGAGAAATTACCCTGATGAAGAACCTCTGGCTCTATCGCAATTTGAAGCAGAAAGGCAATTCATCTTACCCATTAACTAAGAATTATAAAAACAATTTGTGTTTTTCTTGAGTCATTGAACTCAAACACCACTATATACATACAATGAAACATTCACATGAATTTGAAAGGTAAATAAAACAAGAGACTTCAGAGAAATTCCATGGGAGTTGGGGATTCCTTTTGTCTCTCCTCTTCCACCTTCCCCTTAAGGGACATGAATGTTATTTTGTCACAACTTAGCTCTTTTCAATTTTATCTTCCACCATCTGCTGCTCCATTCTCCCCATTTCCAGCTGTACTTTTTGTTTCCCAAACACATGCCTTCACACTTTTGTTTCAATTGTGCATTGTATCTATAATATCTTATGTC
The DNA here is from genome assembly GCF_020740605.2 of Lemur catta. Lineage (NCBI taxonomy): Eukaryota > Metazoa > Chordata > Mammalia > Primates > Lemuridae > Lemur > Lemur catta. Next base: position 12,279,083 of record NC_059143.1, on the reverse strand, counting down.
TAGCCAATTATACACACACCCAAGGATCCTGGAACATCTTGATAACCACCACCAAATCTAGGTTTCGAAAATACACTAACTTTAGTCTGTCCATATGATAACTAACCATGGAGGTTTTGGCAAACATTGTAAAACACAAAACACACTAAATATTCTCCACACTTTTGTTTGAAGACTTGAAAAATTCCCCAGTGTGCTACCTTGGGCTTCCTGAATTCACATAATCACTCTCCAGTACGAAATATTCACTATTTTTAAGAATTGGAGAGTCCTCCGACAATGACATTTTATTTGTTGTTTACTGGCACTACACGCCCACCATCAGCATAGTTAATTAAATGTACTCCCCCCAATGATGATAAAGGCTTTTACTGAAAATGCACTATGTATTAATAATTTTGCGAACATTTAACTCTAATAACTCTGGCACGGGTGTTATTGTCTTTCACAATTTACAACAATGTGGCCACGGCGAGGCGCCTATAGTGGGAAAAATAGGACGCTTGCGACACCCCAGTGCCCAAAACGCCACCTGCGCTCCAGGCCACACTGAGGACCCCGAGGCGCGGCGGGTGGCGGGTGGCGGGTGGCGGGGAGGCACCGCAGTGACGTCGCAGACTGTAGAGTCTCACGCACCAGCTTTGTTTCGGTGGCGCACACCGGAGCCCACCCAGAATTACTAGGAAATGAAGCTTTTACGCGGCGCCAGGTTTCTCGGCGTCTGTTTTCTCCGCGAGGGGGCCCACGTGCTGGCTTCGGGGCACGTTCCGCCCCGCGAAGCCCGTGGGCCCGACGCTCCCCGCCGCCGCGTCCACGCGACCCAGCCGCGGAGGGCCCCAGCGCGGCGCGGCAAGCTCGACACCGAGCAGGCTCGGTCGGGGTCATGGCGAGACGGGGACGCCCTCCCGCCTCGGCTTTTGGGGACTCCACGCAGGGCGCAGGAAGCACCACGCTTCCCTCCAATTTCACCAGCGCGCAGGGGGCGGGCCCTGCTCGCCGGCAGCGAAGCCCCGCCCCGGCCCGCGCGGCCTGCTGGATTCGCCCCGCCCCCGCCCCTCCCCCCCCGCCCGCCGCCCTTCTTCCTTCTGCGCCACAGTTCGCACGGCCGTCCCGTCCCCGTTCGCGCTGTGGGGCACGCGTGGGCGGCGGCGGTCGCTGGGCCCAGGCCCTGCGAGGAGCGCGCCGCGCGTCCCTGTCCTCCGGTAGTGGCGGGCCGCGGAAGTGACGTGGTGCACGGACAGGATCGCGTTTGAATCGGTTCCCGGGTGATCATCGCGGCTGCAGCTCCTGGGCCGCCGCCGCCTCTGCCGCCGCGGCCGCGGAGGAGGAGCCGCCTTGCGCCGGCCGAGGCCTCGAGCCGCCCCCGGGGGCCGGAGCTGAAGGCGCTGCGTGGAGCCCGCAGCTCGGCCCGGAGCGCCGCGGCGGCCGGCGCCGCTGTCTTTTCTCCTTTCCCCCAATATGGCAGCGGCGGGCGGCGGCGGGCCCTCTGAGGGGACTGGGGAGGATGGCGGAGGTGTCGGCTCCAGGACGGTGTACTTATTTGATCGGCGCGAGAAGGAGTCCGAGCTCGGTGAGCGGGCGCTGCAGGTTGTGGAGCGCTCGGACTACGCGGGATTCCGCGCCTCAGTGTGTCAGGTACGCGAACGGACGCAGGAGGATGCGCGCGTAGATGTGGGGGTGGGACGGGGACCAGAAACCCATGTTGCTCACCGAGAGCAATAAACCTGTCACCGGCCCCGGTCTTGCGGCCTGGGCTTCTCTCTCCCGGGTGGCCGCCATGCCCGTGACCGGGCGGCCGGGCGCTTCGGGCTGGCCCTGCCGCGGGCCTCTCCCTGCCGCCGGTCCTTTCACCGGAGCCCTCGGGGTTAGCTGGCCCTTGGCGAGCTGAGCCCGATTGCGGCCCTGCGGTTCATCTTCCTGGGCGAAAGCCGCTGGTATTTAGTTTGTAACTTTTATAAAAGCAGTGGACAGACTTATACCCTGTGGCTCTGTGGAGAGTGTGGCGACGGTGAGAAGTTGTGAAATTCCTGGAGTCTGTTTACTCAGGTTCACTGAATGATGCAGTAATTGCCCGGGTTGTCCTGTCAGGAGGGTTTGTGAGGTCCGCCCTGGCGTGGTCCTTCTGCGCGGAAACACTTGTCCAAGTTAGTTAGTTTCTCCAGTGGAGCTGCCCTTCTGGTTCCCGCGCCCCAGCCCGTGGGAGTTCCTGAACTGTCTCAGGGTGTTCGTGGGCAGCTGTGCAAAACCAAAGAACGTATATACCCACCGTATTAGTTTGCTTTAAAAATGAATGACTATGTAGGAAAACCTGCTTTAACCTGTGAAGCACTTTATAGATACGAGGGGATGACGTTATTGCCTAAGCTTTAAAGAGGGAATATTGTCATGCCCTGAATTAACCACATGAGGTACTTTTTAAGCTGTAAAGAACCCTTACCTTCCAAGGAAAAAGAACTTTGAAGCAGTTTTTTGCCTTTGAGTAGGCTGATAGGTTTAGAAATGTTCCTGGAGACATAACTGCTGAAATTAAGATCCGCAGGGTAAAAACAGCTTCGGAGCAAGGACTTCGTTTCGTTCACAGCTGTAGTCCCAGCGGCTAAAACTGCCCTGGCATATTGTAAATGCCCAGATTAGAATGGATAAATGAATGAAAACAAAAACCTATGAACTCTGAATTTCATTCTGTGCCTTGATGGATGTAATAGCTTCCCATAGTGTTTGAAAGTGAATGAATGAATGCTCATATTTTTTTGTTCAATATTCTGTGTTCAGAACCATACCACAAAAGGGAAACTGTTTATTATTTTTATTGTAAAAATATCAACGCATTAAAGGAAATATGGAACCAGAGAGGAAAAAGTAAACCTTTTACTCACTGTAAAACTTACTACTATAACCCGTTTAGCAATTGGGGTTATGATGTCTTTGCGGCCTTCCGTCACCCTCCCACCTTTTTTTTATAGCTATAATACATGTTTTTTCACTTAATATTGTCAGAAGTGTCTGTTTTGATGCTGAGGTCTTCATAATCAAAACTTGAAACGGTCGATTTGGTATCACTGTTTACATAACCAAATCTCTTTTGTTGACATTTACATTACTTTAAATTTTTGTGATTTTAAGTAATGCTATGATAAACATCTTTGAATATATAGCGTTTTATGTCTTTATTATTGTTTCTTTAGTTTGAAATCGTAGAAGTGAAATTCCTGAATCAAAGATCAGGAACATCACTAATACTCCCAATACATATTTTTAAATTGCTTTTCAAAAAGATTGTGCTAATTTATCGTCCGTCTAGAAATACGCTATTTCCTTCTCCCTTCTCCCCTGTGAGGTGTCTCAGTAACTGTTAGATAGATAAGGGAAGTATTATGGGCCTTTTATTACAGAAGTAGAAACTTATTCGTAGAGATGGTGACTTATCTAAGATAGTAAAATTGAAATTAATATTATTCAAACCCAGAACCCATGTTCATTCTGTACCACTGCCTCAAGTGAAGTTCTTTGCTATAGGGAACAGATGTGTTTATTCCTTCCTTCAATGTTTCAGCTTGAAAACTAAGGAAAATATTTCCTTTGACTAATTCTTTTCCTCCTTCCTTTCACTTTATTATCCTGCTAGAACAGATGAAGATTAAATTTGATTAGAAATAAGAGAGAACTAGTAAGAATAAAAAGACTACCTTTTATTTTTTAAAAGAATCTACCCTTTTAAGTATTATTAGATTATGTTGAAGATCCCATAACCTTGTCTCCATTACATACATGAAGAACTGAATTAAGTCCAAGATTATACAGTTAACAAGCGGTGAAACTGGGATTGGAATCTAGGTCAATTTGCTTTCAAAGCTGTATTTAAAAAAAACTACCCCCCCAACTGTATATGAGCACCTTCATTTTCGTCTTTTGAAGAGGAGGCAAAATAGTATACTAAATTAAAATTTTTATTAAAACATAAATTAAACCATTAAATGTTTGTAGTGCCAGAGATTATTATGGATCCTAAACTGCTGTTTGAGGAAAGCTCACCTTATAGAAAAGGGAGGCAGTCACAAGAGGGAGGATGAGGAAGGGTAGCTGAAAGAGGACCTTACACTGCTCAATTCAGTGGCTATTGACTCACCTGAGCCCTGTGGCCTTGCAGAATCCAAGATTAAGAAAATGACTCACTGGTTAGTTTTTAAATATGCCCAGATACTAAGTCCTATGTATACGTATGTCCTATTCCCACCCCCCACTTTTGAGAAATTTATCTATTTTTTTCCTTTGTGTGATTCCACTATGTATCTTATTACCCTACCATGGCACTTGTTATACCATTGATTTTTGTTTTTTTCCCCCAAATCTTACAGAAATCGGTGAACAAAATTTAAAGTTTATGGGCCGGTCGCGGTGGCTCTCACGCCTATTATCCTAGCACTCTGGGAGGCCGAGGCGGGCGGATTGTTTGAGCTCAGGAATTCGAGACTAGCCTGAGCAAGAGCAAGACTCCGGCTCTACTAAAAATAGAAAGAAATTATATGGACAACTAAAAATATATAGAGAAAAAATTAGCTGGGCATGGTGGCGCATGCCTGTAGTCCCAGCTACTCAGGAGGCTGAGGCAGGAGGATCGCTTGTGCCCAGGAGTTTGAGGTTGCTGTGAGCTAGGCGGACGCCACGGCACTCTAGCCCGGGCAACAGAGTAAGACTCTGTCTCAAAAAAAAAAAAGTAAATAAATAATAAATAAATAGAGTTTATGTTAAAATACAGAGCACCTTGAATAGCCACAAAACAAAACAAAAAAACTTTGAAAAAGAACTACGTCAGAGAGGAACTATCTGATTTCAAGACTTATTATAAAGCTATAGTAGTCAAGGCAGTACAAATTGATGTATATATAGATATATAGGTAAATGCTGCAGAATAAAGAGGCCAGAAACAGACCTGGACATAAAGGGCCAATTGATTTTCATTTTAAAATGTTAAGAATTTTTAAATTTTAATTTACAAGTAAAAAATTGTATATATTTATGGTGTACAACATGATGTTTTAATATATGTATTTATAGTAGAATGGCTAAATCAAGCTATTTAACATATGCATTAACTCAATGTATTTTTTGTAGTGAGAACATTTAGAATCTCTCAACAATTTTCAAATATGTTATATTGTTATTATAGTTACCATGATGTACAATAGATCTCTTGAACTTATTCCTCCTAACTGAAATTTAGTGTCCTCTGACCAACATTTCCCTCCTCCCTGCAACCACCATTTTAGTGTTTCTATGAGTTCAACTTTTTTACATTCACTCCACATGTGAGACCGTGTGGTATTTATCTTTCTGTGCCTGCCATATTTCACTTTTAACATAGTGTCTTCCAAGCTCATCCATGATGCTGCAAAGGACAGAATTTTATTTTTTATTATAACTAAATAGTATTTCGTAGCATACCACATTTTCTTTGTCCATTCATTGTTTTTTTTTTTTGGTTTTGTTTTGTTTTGAGACAGAGTCTCACTCTGTTGCCCGGGCAAACGGGCTAGAGTGCCGTGGCGTCAGCCTCGCTCACAGCAACCTCAAACTCCTGGGCACAAGCGATCCTCCTGCCTCAGCCTCCTGAGTAGCTGGGACTACAGGCATGCACTACCATGCCTGGCTAATTTTTTCTGTATATTTTTTAGTTGGCCCACTAATTTCTTTCTATTTTTAGTAGAGACAGGGTGTCGCTCTTGCTCAGGCTGGTCTCAAACTCCTGACCTCGAGTGATCCACCTGCCTCGGCCTCCCAGAGTGTTAGGATTACAGGCGTGAGCCACTGCGCCCGGCCTGTCCATTCATTGTTGTTAATGTACACTTAGGTTGATTCCATATGTTGGCTGTTGTGAATAATGTTGCAGTGAACATAGGAGTGCACATATCTCTGATTTCATTTCCTTTGGATGTACCTCCGGAAAGTAGCCAGCCATTGTTAATATAACAAGATGGTCGGGAATCTGTTAAAAATAATCCATGTTCTGGAAGGCCTGCAACAAGCAGAATACCTGAGAATGTTGAAACATGTACGGGTTAGGTTAAGAGACTCTGGGAGAACTATGTGAGGTCCTAAGGTGCCTACTTTGAAGGGAACTGAGGTGTCATTGTCCTATGTACAATGTTTCTTGTGTCTGGTATCTTCTTCAATAAATGTCTCTATTTTTCATATTACGTGGCTGGGCACTTTCCACACAGACCTGGTATACCCAGTAGTGAGATTGCTGGATCATGTGGTTTTCTATTTTTAGTTTTTTGAGGAACTTCCATACTGTTTTCCGTAATGGCAGTACTAATTTACATTCCTACCAACAGTGCACAAGGGTTTTCTTTTCTCCACATCCTCACCAACACTTGTTATTTTTTGTCTTTTTGATAATAGCCATTCTAACAGATGTAAGATGATGTCTCATTGGGGTTTTCATTTGCATTATTCTGATAATTAGTGATGTTGAGCATTTTTTATATACCTGTTGGCCGTTTGTATGTCATCTTTTGAGAAATTTCTATTCAGGTCCTTTGCCCATTTTTTAATTGGGTTTTTTTTTTACTCTCTATATATTTTTAATACTGTATACTCTTTGAAGACAGGAGTTGGTTTATAGCTGTAGTTGATTTATAGCTGTTTAGTTATATGAACCAGTTTCTTACTTTCTTAAAAAGTGTATTTATGGTAGCTTATTAAAAATAACAAAAGATGAGAAGGGAAAAAAGTAAAGAAAAATAGATATAGAATAGTAAGTTACCAGAGGAAAGGTGATAAATGGGAGAGTTCATTTGGTAATACATTACACTAATGCTGAGCCAATTGTTACAAAATCCACAATGTCTATAAAATAACATTCCAACTGCTAGGGAAGCAGAACTTTGATTTGAGAAAAATTTCTTCCTGGTTTCCTCATAAATCCTAAGGGATAACTTTGACAGTGTCCTTACATATAGGAACATTCTGTCGTAATACAAGGTAGGGTATATGTTAGAGTGTAATGCAAGCTGCTTTAACCAGTAACCACCCAATTTTTTGTAGAAATTTCTTACGTCCAATGTTGAGTGTTCCTGGTCTGTGGGTGATTCAGGGACACAGCCATCAGATACAATGCCAAAATGCGATCATTAAAGGCTAGTTTGCTGAGTTTCAGAGCAATGCACTAAGGTGTTTAGTTTTTGACTGACTTAAGTCATGGACAGAATTTAATGTATTTAAGAGGATTTTATGGAATGCAGGTTAGCACTTCATAAATATTTCTTAAAATTGGCTTATAAGAAAAGTTGGGCAGCAGGTAGTTTGAAGCTAATATAAGGACGTGGAGGGTGGGTGTTTTGTATTGCTTATGAAAAGCAGATCCATATGCTTTAAAAATTAAACCCGAAAAGGGTGGGATTGAAGTTATTATGAAAAAGCCTAATCAAGACTCTTGCCCAAATAGAATGTCATCCTGTTTTCATGTATAGAAATGCAGAGGAGGTATCTCTGTATTAAAGGCCAGGTTGAAAGACTAGTTTGTGTCTAAGATTTTTAGACCAAAAAAGACCTTCTCTTTCTTTTAGAAAAGGGTATGAAGTCTTGAATAAAACATAATGAATAGTAATGTAAAAATATATATAGTTCTCAAATATCAGAGCTATAAAATACTTAGAAGGATTATGAATTCAAGAAACAATTTTTATAGAATTATAGATGAAGCAAGCAAAACAAAAAGATAGCTTATGTGTCTTAATGAGTAATAGTAGATTTATGGATTTAAATCTACGGATTTTTAATATAGGTTAAAAATGAAAAGAAAGTGAACTGTGCTCTAGTGCAGGAAAATATAGGCAATGCTGGGTAAAACCAGAATATTAGGAATAACAAAACACAGTTGCAAATGTTTGAAGAAGGGACTAAGGTGCCTTAAAGATAAATTGACAGGAAGGAGAGAGGAACTATCTTACGTAATTATTTAGAAGAGTACTAAAAAAACTTCCAAATGAAATAAAAATAATAGATTTATGGGGAGGTTATATGGAACAATTAGATATAAATATTTTTTAGAGGTATATAGATCTTAAAAAAATCATTTGCACATAGTTATAAAAGCTCATTTTGTTCTATAGGATGCATAAGCATATGATTTAATAGTTGGGGTATTATAGAAATAAAGTAGTAATGAACTAAAAAACAAATGGCTTTTGTGATCACTCAAAAACGTAATAAAAATCTGTAAGATCGGCCGGGCATGGTGGCTCACGCCTGTAATCCTAGCACTCTGGGAGGCTGAGGCAGGTGGATCACTCGAGGTCAGGAGTTTGAGACCAGCCTGAGCAAGAGCGAGACCCTGTCTCTACTAAAAAAATATAGAAAGAAATTAGCTGGACATCTAAAAATATATACAGAAAAAATTAGCCGGGCATGGTGCCACATGACTGTAGTCCCAGCTACTCGGGAGGCTGCGGCAGTAGGATTGCTTGAGCCCAGGAGTTTGAGGTTGCTGTGAGCTAGGCTGACATCAAGGCACTCTACCCTGGACAGCAGAGTGAGACTCTGTCTCCAAAAAAAAAAAAAAAAAAAAAAAATCTGTAAGGTCAATTTCTGTCTCTGTTCAAGAAATAGAATCTTATTCCCAGTTTATGTCTGTGACTTCCTTTCTCTAGGGTGGAATTGAACATGATATGAGTATCTTTAAGTTTGCTGAAGTATGCCAGATTGCTTTCTAATATGGCTGTACTAATTTCCAGTACTATTTTCAGTCCAGCAATGTGTAAGGTCCTATTTCCCTATATGGTGGCCTGTGCTTGATAGGATCGGAATTAAAAATTTTTGTGTACCTCATGGGAATGACAATAAGTTAATTTCTGTGATAACTAGTGAGGTTGAGCGTCTTTTTCATGTTTTCTCGTCTTTTCGTTTATGACCATTTGTATCTTTTCAGAAATCCTTTTCTGCTTCTCAAAATTATTTCTCTATATTGTTGTTGTTGTTGAGGCAGGGTCTTGTTCTGTTGTCCAGGCTAGAGTGCAGTGGCATCATCATAGCTCACTGCAGCCACAAACTTCTGGGCTCAAGCCATCCTCCCACCTCAGCCTCTCGAATACTAGGACTACAGGCATGCATTGTACCACCAGACCCAGATGATTTTTAAATTTTTTGTAGAGATGGGGTCTCCCTGTGTTGCTGAGGCTGATCTCAAACTCCTGGGCTCAAGCAGTCCTCCCTCCTTGGCTCCCAAAGCACTGGATTAAAGGTGTGAGCTACCTTGCCTCTGTGTTTTCTTCTGTAGTTTTGGATTAATGTGCAGCTGCTTTAAGTCTCCTAGAATTTATTTTTATGTATGTTGAGATGGGGTTTTATCTATTTGCATGTGATGAACTTGTCTCAATATCATTATTGAACAGTTTATTCTTTCCCACTAATTTGTAAAGTCACCCCTGTTTACCATATATGCTCTCCATGCATATATGCGTGGGCCCATTTCAGAGCCCTCTATTCTCTTCCACCTGTCTGTTACAGGATATTTTAAACTAGAATTTTTTTTTTTTTTTTTAGACAGAGTCTTACTCTGTCACCAGGCTAGAGTGCAGTGGCGTCACCATAGCTCACTGCAACCTCAAACTGCTGGGCTCAAGTGATCCTCCTGCGACAGCCTCCTGAGTAGTTGGGACTACAGGTGTGCACCACCACACCTGGCTAATTTTTCTATTTTTAGTAGAGATAGGGTTTCACTCTTGCTCAGGCTAGTCTTGAACTCCTGAGCTCAAGCAGTCGTCCTGCCTTGGCCTCCCAAAGTGCTAGGATTACAGGAGTGAGCCACTGCATTCGGCTGAAACTAGAAATTTTCTTATGAAAACTTCAAATGTATACAAAGAGAATCATGTAATGAAACCCCATATACTCATTACCCAGATTTAACAGTTATCAAGAGTTTACCACAGTAGCATCATTTTTGTCTTTTGTAATATATTTTAAAGTGTATCCTAGGTTTTAGTTCATTTCGCCTTTAATGTATTTCAGCATGAATATCTATTATCACACCATCAAAATTAAGCATTTTTAATATTATCTGTCAATCCATATTCAGAGTCCTCTGATTGTATAAAAATGCCTTTTTTTTTATTCACAAGTTTTATTCAAGAACTCATACAGAATATTCCAGATAATTTTACTCCTCATCTTCCTCTTCTTCGTACTGGTTAATTTGGAAGTAAGTACAGTAATTTGTAACTCTCTTTGCTGTTAGTAACTACACGCAACCAATCATGTAGATTATTCCTCTTCAAATATTTTTTGGTGAGATATTTCAAATACCTTTTCGAAAAAGGCACCTCAGAAGTGACGGTGATCTTGCTCTTGCTCTTCTTGATGGTTAAAACCCCTCTCCTGAGATTCCTAGCTTTTCTGTTCACTTTGATTCTCTTTTGCAAAAACTGCTCAAAATTAGCAGCATCCGTGATTCTATCTTCTACAGCGTAGGTGCAATCAAGAATGAACTTCAGAACTTGCTTCTTTTTTTTTTTTGCCCCCCCTTCACCACTGAGGCAGAAAGGCCAAAAAAGGGTCCTCATGTTGAACTTTATTTTTTTGTTTCTTAATTCTTTTTCAGATTTAAAGCATTTAAACAAATCCCTCCTCCCTCAGTCTCTAGTTTTCCTGGAATTGACCTATTAAGAAATCCACTAGGTTTTTCTTTAATATTACATGTTCTAGAATTGTCTATGTTGTTTTATGGTGTCATTTAATTTATTTTATCTCCATATGTGTCTTGTAAATTAGAAATTAGCTCTAAAGGCTTGATTTAAGCCAACTCTTTGGAGTTGGGAGGCAAAGAGTATTTTGCAGGTGGTGCTGTGCATATCACATCACAATGGGAGGCACATAATGTGTGGATGTTTTTCACCCACTCATAGCAGTGCTAACAGTGAATTTGCGGGATTCAGGTGGTTTCAGCTGGATGCCTCCATAAAAAAGTTTTGATGTGATGATTCACATTGATGATGATGTTCTGATTGCCATTCCCCCTGTATTTATTAGCTGGAATTCTTTTAAAGAACAACTTTGCCTCATCAGTTAGAGCTATTTTGTTACCTTGAAATACAGTTGGTATAAGAAAAGCAGTATAAATGATTTGTTCTTTCCCTTTAATTTGTTGATATTCAGAGTAAGGAGTTGATGCCCTAGTTAATTTCAGTAGTGAGCAATAAGTGTTTTTTATTAGTATCATTATTGAAAATTTGAGTGTTATTAGTCTAGAATTTTTAGTCCTCCATGAAAAGGTTTGTCTAGATTAACTAGTCCATCACTACCTGAAGGAAAAGCCTTTTTTCTTAACTGTTTGTACATCATTATTGTTTCATTTTAGAAAGAGCATGAGTCTTAATTTTAATGTAAGTGAAAATATTAACCCCTTTTCTAATTTTCATTTTTTGGTTAGTTGTGAGGTTTTATAATTCATGTCTTAATCGGTCATTTGTATTTTCTCCTTTTGATTGTTCATGTCTTTTTCCTTTATCTCTGTTGATCTTTGCCTTCTTGATTTATGAAGGCTTTTTGTCTGTTATGGATGCTAACCCTTTGTTTCTTGTTGCAATTTCTCCCCGTAATTTATAATTTGCTTTAATTTTTTAAAGTTTGCTTTTGGTTAGGGTTAAAATGAATATAAAGATTCTTTAATATAGATATTCTGCATAGCATGGTTGTCCTTACCTCAGTGCTACAAAATATCAACCTGTTTTCTTCTGTTTTGTTTTTACATATTTAAATAGCTAATCCATATTAACATAGGTGTTATGTTAATGTTTAGCTCCAGATAAATTGATAACTTATATATTGCCATGAAATAATGTATCTTTTTCCTGGGTAGGTCCTGCTGATGTTAAAACTCTTGAATTGCTAGTGTTCCTAGGTGGCATATAGTAGCAGAAAAAAAACCTTGTTAAATAGGTAATTTATATAGATTTATGTTATATTAATTATGCAAAGACAAAATTTAAAAATACCGAGGCTAGGCATGGTAGCTCATGCCTGTAATCCTAGCACTGTGGTATTAGGAGTTCAAAAACAGCCTTGGCAACATAGCACTATCTCTACAAAAAATAAAAGAATTAGCCAGATGTGGTGGTGCACACTTGTAGTCCCAGCTACTCCAGAGGCTGAGGCAGGAGGATCACTTGAGCCAGGAGTTTGAGGTTACATTGAGCTCTACCCTGGTGACAGAGCAAGACCCTATTCTTAAAAATAAAACAACTCCCTGAAAAAAACCAAGTCTTATATTTCCTAGACAAGTAAGTGTAGTAATTGTTAAAAGACTGTAATATACTATCAATATTTTCATATTTTTATAAACTTGAATAATGCGTTTATTTCCTTTGAGTAATAACTGATTTTATTTCTCTAGACACTCGGCATTTCACCTGAAGAAAAATTTGTTATTACAACAACAAGTAGGAAAGAAATTACCTCTGATAATTTTGGTAAGTAAACAGTGTCACTAAGTTCATGCTTTATATTTAATATGTTTTAGTACATGATCAGGCAATAACTATTTCATTACATAGATAAGCACCTTAATCTATTGATGATTTGGTTAATCTGTTGGGATGAGGGAGTAAACTGGCTATATGTGCATAGTTTGCTCAGAGGTCATATTTTTCAAGCGTTTTTATAGGAAAATAGTTGATAATCAGCTGTGGCTATAGAAAATGAGACTCTCACACCTAGCATAGATCTTCTGTTTGGGCCCTTAAGAAGCTACTTTTCATAACCAGCTTGAATTCTTGTTATCTTTTTTTATCGAATTAGTTTCCAAGACCTGTCAGTTTTCCATGTCTGATTCCTTTTGAATTTAACCATTCTTCTCCATTCATGTTGATACCGCTCTAGTGCAGATCCTCATCTGATTTCCTGTGATAGTTTAACTTACTAAGAATTGAGTGTTTCAAATGAGTGAGAGTTTGTGCTTGTTTCATTGATACCATTAATAAAAACTGGATTTATAGGTAGATGTGTTGTTTGGGAGTTTGCCAGTACCATTGTGAAAGATATTTCATAGGTACAATTTGTATATTCAAAATTTATCAGTTCATTGAGTTTCTGGTCCTAACCTAGCACTTAAACTCTTAATTACAGATGAAACTGTTAAAGATGGAGTCACCCTATACCTGCTGCAGTCAGTCAATCAGTTACTTCTAACAGCTACAAAAGAACGAATTGACTTCTTACCTCACTATGACACACTGGTTAAAAGTGGCATGTATGAATATTATGCAAGTGAAGGACAGAATCCATTACGTAAGTATTCCATTTATACTAACTTTGATAAACTATTATTCTCCTTTATCCCCAGGGCTTGTGTCATGTTCCTTCACTTTTTATAAATCTTCTCAATCTACTTTATTAGAAGACTGATCATTCATTTTGAGCTTCCTTACACAACTGCATTGTCATAATATATTTCTTTTTCTACCTAAGTCATCTTTAAAGATGCTCTTTATTAAAGCTAACTTACTAGTAGAACTTATTTCTTTTCAGCTTAGAAGGGGTCTTGTACCTGTACATCCTTCCATCTCTTGCATACTCTCCTCTCTTCATTTATTCTTCCTGGCCTCCTACATACCTTTCCCGATTAAGAAAATATTTCTTTTATCTTACAAGTTTATGTGGCTAAATTGTATAAGTAAGTAGTTTGTGTTCTTCTCATGTCTTTATCATTTCCTTCTACCTTTATTACTTGCTAGTTTCTGTCTCACCTCTAGACTGTTTGCTAGTGATCTTTACAAATCAGTTGATTTACTGAATACTTTCTCTCTGGACCCTCCCAAAGTGTTTAATACTACTTAGATGTTCTTTGTAAACTTTGTTATTAATATTATTTTTCTCATTATATATGCATTATTATTTGCAGGAAATTAGAAAACATAGAAATAAACATAAAGAAAATCTCTATCACCCAGACATAACCACCACCGATGCTTTGTGTCTATTATTTCAGACCTTTTTATATTATCTGATTTTTTAAAATCATTTTATATGGTGCATGCTTCTTTAACCTGCTTTTTTGTTTAAAAATAAAGTGAACATATTTAATATATATGTAAATATATATGTTTTTGATGATATTTAGATAACATAATTTATTTGAACAGTATTCTTGTATAAGGAGACATTTAGGTTGTTTTTAGTTTTTTCATTGTTACAAATGACCCCTAATGTTCTTGTGAGTAAATCTTTATGTGCATCCTTACGTTACTACTGCCGTTATTACTATGAGCTGCAGTGCCAGGCGCTGTGCCAAGTACATTATGAGCATTACCTCATTTAATCCTTAATCATGTGTGGTTGCTTATGTTAAGAAATGACATAGGTGATGATCCTATTTTGCAGAAGATGTTGGGGCTAAGGGATTTTAGGGAACTTGCCCAAGGCCACTCTGCTAATGAATGGTAGAGCCAGAGTTTGAACCCTAGCAGAATGACTTCAGAGCTCGAATTTATAACCAGTACATTTAGTACCTCCACATTGTTTTTTTGTACAAAAAGCTCTTATGTCTCCCATTATAAAAACACCGTAATCTTCCTCCACTAGCTACTGTCCAGTTCTTTGCTCCTGTTTATAGTAAAACTCATCGAAAGAGTTGACTGTATTCACTATCAGCAGTACTTCTCTTCCTCCCATTCTCTCCTGATTACGCTGACCAGGCGGTAGCCCCTACCACTCTACTGTGCCTACTCTTTTAGGGTCACCAATGACTAAATCTGGTGATTAATTTTTAGTTTTCATTTTACTTGAGGCATTATTTGACATAGTTTTATCACATCTTCCTCTCTGATGTACTTTTTTTACTTGGCATTCATTCTTATCTCACTGCTTCATTCTCGTCTTTTCTCTCCCCACCTTCTTAATGTTGAAGTGCCTCAGGGCTTAGTCCTTGGTCCTTTACCTTTTGTCTTACTTCCTCACTTGGTGATCAAGTCCAAGCTCATGGCTCTAACTACTGTCTTTTTAGAAGTGACTCTCAAATGGAGGTGGCAAGAAATGGTCATTTTTAGTTAAATATTGAAAGTAGTACCACACTTACCTCTTGAATTCCAGTTTGGAGCTTCCAGCTGCCTATGTGGCATCTTGTTAGGACATCTAAAATGGGAACCCTAATCTGTTCACTAAATTCTATACTACACATAGTTTTCCCCATCTGAATTGATCATTTCCCTGTCTTTACAGTTGCTCAGTTGCTCAGGTCAAAAATTATATCAATTTTTCTTTGTCTCATGCCTCCCATTCAATATGTCAGAAAATCCCATTGGTCCTATCTTCAATATTTATCTAAAAATGATTGTTTCTCACCACTTTTATTGCTACCACCTAGTTTGAGGCACCATCATACCACCTAGAATATATAGTGTCTTCCTAACTGGTATCTTTCTTTTTATCCCTGTCCATATAAGGTTTGAAAAGTCGGATTGTATCATTCTTCTGCTGAAAACACTCATAACTCACCATTTCACTAACAGTAAAAGCCGTAGTCCTTAGTTACTGACAGGCCTTAGCAGCTCTGCATTGTACCTCCCTGACTTTGTTTCTGCTACTCTTCTTGCTTGTTCACTCCCCTCCAGTGCCAGCCATATTCTCAGCTTAGGGCCCCCTGTCTGTAATGCTCTTCTAGATAGCCCTGGACTCATTCTCTCACCTAATTCAAGTCTTACTTGTCTGTTGCCTTCTCAGTAAGACTTCCCTGATCACGCTATTTAAGTGCCATGGTGTTCCCTCTATGTCTTTACTGTTATTTGATCCCTTTTCTCAGTTCCGTTTTCTTTTCTGCATAGTACATACCCCTTCTAACATACTATAGAATTTACTTATTTATTATGACTATATTTTATTTACCGTCTTCCTCTAATAGAATGCTAAATCTGTAAGAACAGGACCTTTGTC
Source organism: Lemur catta (assembly GCF_020740605.2). Classification (NCBI taxonomy): domain Eukaryota; kingdom Metazoa; phylum Chordata; class Mammalia; order Primates; family Lemuridae; genus Lemur; species Lemur catta. Next base: position 12,263,162 of record NC_059143.1, on the reverse strand, counting down.
CATTTTGTTCAGTTCTTAGAACAATGCCTGGCGAATAGTAAGTACATAAGTATTTGAATGTTGAATGAATCTTTAATTCTTTCCCTGGGGATAAATTTCTAAATGTATAATTATAAAGTCAACACATATATTCATTTTAAATACTTTCAATATAGTTTGTTTAATTACCTTCCAGATTAGTTGTATCAGTTTTTATTTCTCACTTTGTTGCCTGGGCTAGAGTGAGTGCCGTGGCGTCAGCCTAGCTCACAGCAACCTCAAACTCCTGGGCTTCAGCAATCCTACTGCCTCAGCCTCGCGGGTAGCTGGGACTACAGGCATGTGCCACCATGCCCAGCTAATTTTTGCTATATATATTTTAGTTGGCCAAATAATTTCTTTCTATTTTTTTTTTTTTTTTTTAGTAGAGACGGGGGTCTCGCTCTTGCTCAGGCTGGTCTTGAACTCCTGACCTTGAGCGATCCACCCGCCTCGGCCTCCCAGAGTGCTAGAATTACAGGCCGGCCTCAGTCTTTATTTCTACCATCATTATGTGCATAAGCAGAGAACCTCAATGCTTAAATTCTTGTTTGATTTCTGTGAGTTTACGATATGTTCCTGCATCTTTTCTTACTTCTGTTTCCCAGCTTCTGATTCTTCTTGACTGTGTGGTGGATGTTTCTTCAAGTCATGCTGTGATCTTTTTTCTTTTTACACTTTTCTCTTAGTAAGCTGATCGTAGCCTTAACTATTGTACCTATGTCAATGAAGCAAAAATCGTTATCTCTGGCTGTCTTCAGTCTCTTAGTTATGCTTAGTATCTGCTTCAGCTCCCTGTGAAATACCTCTACTCATTGAACTTGGTGTTGTGGTAGGGCATTATATCTAAAACTGAATTTTTCTTTCCTCCCCTCTAAATTTTCCCTTCATCGGAAATATGACCATTTATCCAGTCTTCTAGAGGCAGAAACTCAAACGCATTTTGGATTTCTTTTTCCTCTTCTTTTTTATCTAATCAGATACTAGGTTTTATTCATTTCTTCCTTCTAAATTTCTCTTAATAAGTCTCTTTTCCTCCCATTTCCTGCAATGTTCCTTCTTCATTTTCATTTTTTTTTTTTTTTTTTTTTGAAGAGACAGAGTCTCACTCAATTGCCCAGGCTGAAGTGCAGTGGCAGTCTTGAACTCCTAGGCTCCGGTGATCCTCCTCAGTAGCTGGGATTACAGGCACGCCACTATGTCTGGCTAACTTTTTAAATTTTTTTAGAGATGGAGTGTTGCTGTGTTGCCCAGGCTGGTGTCAAACTCCTGGTCTCAAACAGTTTTTCTGCCTAAGCCCCCAGAGTTGCCAGGATTATAGGCAAGAGCCACTGTGTCTAGTGCCCTTCTTCATTTTGTAGAGTTATTGCCCTTAGCCAGATCCTTATACATGTCTGATTTGTGGTAACTTCTTTGTAATTAGTTCAATATAGCCATCTCTTGAGCGTGTAGAATGAATGGAAGTGCTTGCTGGAGTGCTATTCTGTGGATTAATTACAGCTTTAGTCGGGTTAAGCTTCTGTGGAATTAAGAGACATAAATTTTGTATGTTCCCTTTCTTTTTAATTAATGGAATAAAAGCAGGAAATAGTTTGAGTAGTGACCTTGAAGAAAAGAGAGCTCTGCCAGTGATAAATTGAATGTCAAGTTGGTGGTGTGGTAGGGAATCAATAGCAATTTTATGTCAGTTAAGCAGATGTGTTCTGCCATTTGACAAGTTTCTGTTAGTCATGAGAATTGTGTATCCAAATTAGCTTTTAAGAGACACTTATTGTTGCTTTATATTTGCCCTCATATCTCTAAATGTGCTTACTTTGGACTTGTGCATAATGTAATTACATACCACAAACTATTATTTGATTTTATGGTCATGGTCTTCTGTTTGTTTCTTACCTCTGTCTTTAGATTATAAACTCCTTGAAGCTAGGAGTCATGGTTGGCTAAGTCATGCCATATCACTAGTGCCATACAAGTACTGGTTGATGACTGCTTTTTTATGCAAGTGGTGATTTGTGTTGATGCCTTTATTATGTATTATATTGTTAGGATTAGGATAATACTTTAATTCTGGCTCCTTGGAAAATAAAAGTGATGGTTTTAAGATACTTGAGAATTTCTTCCATTTTGATCTTTCATATGAAGTATTTGGTAGGGAAAAGTTAAGCAATAATGTTTTCTTAATCTTTTCCAGCATTTGCACTTGCGGAATTAATTGATAATTCATTGTCTGCCACTTCTCGTAACATTGGTATTAGAAGAATACAGATCAAATTGGTAAGAAAATAATACTATAAAGCAGTTTAACTTTTACTTTTAGAAGAGTAGTGTAAGTTCATTGGAGAAAAATGAGAAAATCAGGATAACCTAAACACAAAAATAATTATCAGGTATCTCTGCATCCATTGGTAAAATTTTCTCATGTATCTTTTTTCTATGCATATATGTACACATGTATGTGTACATTTTATTTTTTATAATCTTCTATTTTCCCTTAATAGTTAACATTTGCCATATCATGAATATTCTGTAACAGAATAGTCTACTGCTATGGAGTGGTTTATTGACTGTAATATAAATTATGTAGTCAGTGTTCTGTTAAACATTTACATATTTTTATATTTTTGCCACTGAAAGCAATGCTGGGATGATGAATATTCTTATATGTCTTTGTGCACATCTCTGATTATTTCCTTAAGTTACATTCTGAGAAATGGCATTTCTAGGCTGAAGGACATGAAGAATTCTGAGGCTTATGATACATATAGCTGAAGTGCCTTTCAGAAAGTTGTATTAATTTACACTTCCACCAGCAGTGTATGAGTGAGCTCACTGAATCACTTTTTTTCATATTTAACTTTTCATGTTTTAAAATATTGATTTGACTTTTTCTGTCTTTTTGAACTTATTTTGTTTCATAGCTTTTTGATGAAACACAAGGAAAACCTGCTGTTGCAGTGATAGATAATGGAAGAGGAATGACTTCTAAGCAGCTTAACAACTGGGCCGTGTATAGGTTGTCAAAATTTACACGGCAAGGTGACTTTGAAAGGTTAGAAAACCTTACTTTTTTATGGGTAGCTATGTATTTTAATAAGGATAAAAATTCTAATATGCCTTTAGATACACATGATACATTGGAAGTTTTGATGTTATCAGCATATTTATTTAGGTTTTGATATTATAGAATCTTTTTGATCAATACTCGGAAATAGAACTACAAAATGTGGTGCCTTTCCATTGAATAGCTCTTTTTGCATTTCTTGAGGTATATAGGAGTTATGGTGATAAGTTGAGTACCTTGGAGCTTTTCCCTTTTTCTTACTAACTCTATGTAGCCTCTAGAACAGTAGAATGATTTTGAAACAGACTTTAGAAGTCATTTTATACCACTTGCAAAATGTCTAAAACTACATGTGGTTCTGTGGAACTTACTGTTATTGCTCTACTTTCAGAGCTCTGTTTTGCAGAAGATTCACAGCTATTAGGGAGTAGAATCCAGTCTTAAGTTTTGTATCAGAATAAGCTATAGAAAATATCCTGAATATGAATGTCATAGGGAAAACAAAATACACTAACAGCTGCGAGAGATAAAAAGATTTGGATTCTTGGAATAGTAGAACTCTAGTAAAAAGAGCTTTGATTCATGAGTCTTTTGGTATTTTAAGCTGTGTTGTGTACTTCAGATAACATACTTGGGAAGAATCTGGCATTCTTTTAAGTAGTTAGTGTTTGTTCATAACCTGCTTTGCTCTTTGCTGTGCTTTTTTGAGAAAAGTCACCCACGTTTAAGGATCACTCTCAATAATGTGTTAAAATTAATGCAGTTAGCACATTTGCCTTCTTGCTTCTGAAATTCAGCAGTCTCAGAATTTTCATCAAATTTGTAAAGATTTAACAGTACTACTGTAAGAGGCAACATAATTAAGAACAAAGACTCCGGTATCATTTGACCTGGTTTGAATTCTAGCCTTGCCACTTCCTAGTTGTGTGACATTGGTCAAGGTGCTTTACTTCTCTGTGCCTCAGTTTATGTATTCATAAAATGGGGATAATATCCCATAAGGTTTTGTGAAGACTAAGTGAGTTAATACACGGAAAATCTTTAGGGCAGAACTTTCCATATGGTAAGCAGTCGATAAATATAAACTATCATTTTAGCTATTACTTCTTATTTCTGACCTTAAACTTTTCTGTAACCATTCTAATTCACTGTTTTCATAAGTATGTGGAACTTAAAGGATTTATAAAACAGCTTGAGAGAAGAAGGCAAAGACCAGTCTTTTATAGTCTAAAGATAGGATTTAGCCTACAATGGAAGTATTAGGTAGAAGGGAAGGTAAAATAGATGGCGAATCAGGCAAAAAGGTCAGAGAAATATCAGTTAAATCAACTAGAACAATAGAAAGAAATTAAATCTTAACTGGATTCATGGGACATTGACTCTGATTTTTCTCTAGATCCTAGCACAACACAAACTTTTAAACTTAACCCAAATTTGGGGAAATTTTAATTTCTGGTAAAAATCTTCTTGTTACTGTTTTTTTTTTTTATTACTATTACTTAAATTTTTTGTAAAGACAGGATCATGCTATGTTGTGCCAGTTGGTCTTGAACTCCTGGCCTCAAGTCATCCTCCTGCCTTGGCCTCCTAAAGTGATGATAGTATAGGCATGAGCCACCATACCTGGCCCCTGTTGCTGGTTTTGATCCCAGCTTTATAGGTATTGTGTTAGTAAACAGTTAGTTGTTGTTATGGCTGTTAGGTACTCATACTGTCTTTGAGTTCAGTATCAGTCTCTTGGATCACTCCAGTTTCTGTCAACATCAGATACAGCCCTTCAGTCTTCTAGCTTCTGCTTATATTGAAGAAATTATCAGTTGCTTTACTCCTTCCATTTCAGTTTTTACTGGATATAGGAGTGGATATTAGGAGACAGACAGTAGAGGAAGAGGAAGAACAGGCTAAAAGTACAAAACAACTGAGAATTTTGGCCAACAGCTTATGTTGTATTGGAGAGAGAAACAAGCAAATACAAAATTACATTTATGAGCATTTCAGTTATTGATTATTAACTGTGAATAAAATGTAGAGTAATATGATAGGGCTGGTGGGCATCTCCTTTAGGTAAGGTGGTTGGAAAAGAGAGCCTCTTTGGGGTTATTTTTGAGTTGAGGCTGGAATGATTTGAAGAACACAGCCAAATTAAGATCTAGGGGAGGAGTATTTCAAGTAGAAGAAACATCAGCAAAGGCAAAGGCTTCTGAAATTGACAGTCCTGTTTTGTTTGAGGGACAGAAAGGGGACCAGTGTGGTTGGAGTACAGAATACGAAGGGGAGAGAGAGTAGAAAGAGATGAGGTAACTTTCATTCACCTGGGTACTACCTTCTTCCCCCGCCCATTTCATTTTGAAAAATTTCAAGCCAGCAGATAAATTGAAAGAACAATACTGACACTCATATATCCTTCACCTAGAATTATTAGTTGTTAACATTTTTTCACATTTATTATCTATCTACATACATACACATACACACACACTATTTTCCTGAATCATTTAAAAGTACGTTGCAGTCAGTTCATGACGTTTCACTCCTAAACACTGTAGCATGTACCTCCTGAGGATAAGGGCATTCTCACAAATAACCATAAAACCATTATCACACCCAAGAAATTTATCATTGGTAAAATAATGTCTACTATAATCTCCATATTAGGTTTTTTGTTGTCATGTCTATCCAGTCTTCTTTATGATAGTTCCCCCACCTTTTATGTTTTTCATAATATTGTTATTTTTTGGTAGAGTTCAGGCTAGTCTTCTTATAAAATGATCTACAACCTGGATCTGAGTGTTTCCTTAGCACTATTCTTTTCCTTAGTATTTCATTATGAACATTTTAAGCATACAGAAGAGTGGAATTCTACAGCAAATGTCCATATACCCACACCCCCTGGTTCTGCCATTGATAGTTGCTTTACTGCATATTCATCTATCCCATCAGCCATCAGTTCATCTTATTTTTTGATTCAGTTTAAAATAAATTATAGAAATCAGTATACTTTTTTCTAATACTGAAAGCAATGATGAGTTGAATATTTTTATTATTTTGAGATAAAATGTACATATTGTACAGTTAAATGCTCATATCTGTCTTAAGTGTATCATCATTGAATTTATTTTTCTATGCAGATATAATTTACTATAAAATTCAGGGTTTTTTTTGGAGGCAGGGTCTTGCTCTGTTGCCTGGGCTACAGTGCAGTGGTATCATTATAGCTCACTGCAACCTCAAACTCCTGGGCTCAAGTGATCCTCCTGCCTCAGCCTCTCAAGCAGCTGGGACTACAGGCATGTGCCACCACACCTGGCTAAATTTCCTATTTTTTTGTAGAGATGGGGGGGGTCTCACTTTTGCTCAGGCTAGTCTTGAGCTTTAGGCCTCAAGTGATCCTCCTGCGTTGGCCTCCCAAAGTGCTAGGATTACAGGTGTGAGCCACTGTGGTTAGCCAGAATTCACAGTATTAAAGTATACAATTCCATAGTTTGAATATGATCACAAAGTTATGCAAACATCTCCACTAATTCCAGAATGGTAAAAATTTACCATTTCAAAAGAAACCTTGTACCCATTGATACTTACTCCCTATTTCCCCCTCCTCCTTACTCCTGGCAATCACTAATATACTTCTAATAGTTGCTAATGCACATTTTTAGTTGTTTTTCTAGGGATTACAAGTAGCATCTTAATTTATAACAATCCAGTTTGAATTAATGCCAATTAAATGTCTATAGTGTACAAAAACTGCTGCTGTATAGCTTCTTTCCCTCCCACTCCTGTATACTATTATTTTCATATAAATGAGATTTTTATACATTATAACCCCATCACCACAGTTTTATTCCATTATTTTAAAAGTCAGATAGGAGAAAAGAGTTACGAACAAAAAAATACATTTATACTGTCTTTTTAGATTATTTGTGTAGTAGACTCTACCTTACTTTTCTCTTTATTTCTTCATGTGTGTTTGAGTAACTTTTGGATGTTCTTTAATTTTAGCCCTGAAGACTCTTTAGTAGTTCCTGTAGAGCAGATCTGCTAGTGACAAATTCTGTCAGTTTTTGTTTATCTGGGAATTTCTTAATCTTTCTGTTATTTTTGAAGGCTACTATGCTGGATAAAGAACTCTTGGTTGACACTCTTTTTCAACACTTGGAATATGTTAGCCTTGCTTTCTGGCTTTTTTGTTTCTGATGAGATCAGCTGATAATCTTATTGAGGATCCCTTCTGTGTAACAAATTGCTTCTCCCTGCTTTCAACATTCTCTCTCAGTCTTTGGCTTTTGACAGTTTAACACTGACGAGTCTAGTTGTGGATCTTTTTGAGTTCATCCTACTGGGAATTCGTTAAGCTTCTTGAATATGTAGCATAATATTTTTATCAAATTTGGCAAGTTTCTGGCCATTATTTCTCAAAATATTTTTTCTCTCTTCTCCTCCTCCAACTCCTGTTATCCATATATTGGTATACTTGATGTGTCATACAGATCTCTGAGGCTCTGATAATTTTTCTTCATTTTTCTTTTTGTTCCTTAGACTAAATCTCAGTCAGTCTGCTTTCAAGTTCATGGGTTCTTCTGCCAGCTCAAATCTGCTCATGGATCTCTTAAGTGAATTTTTCATTTCAGCTATTGTTCTTTCCAGATCCAGAATTTCTGTTTGGTTCTATTTTACAATTTGTCTCTATTGATTTTTTTTTTAATTTGATGAAATACTGTTCTCATACTTTCCTTTAGTTCATTAAACATGGTTTCCATTAGTTCTTTGACTATATTTAAAATAGCTGGGCTTTTTCTGGGACAGTTTCTGCTAACTACTCTTTTTCCTATATGTGGGCAATACTTTAATATTTCTTTGCATGGCTTATAATTTTTTATTGATAAGTGGATATATTAAGTAATACAATGTAGCAACTCTGGAAATCTGATACTCTCCTCCCCAGGGCTTGTTGTTGCTTCTGTTTGTTGTTGTATGTTTGTGTGGTGGCTTCCGTGAACTAATTTTCTATCCGTTATCTCATGTTACCATTGAAACCTCTGCTTGGTTAGCTTAGTGGTCAGCTAATGAGTGAACGTTTTCTTTTTTTTTTTTTTTTTTTTGAGACAGAGTCTCACTTTGTTGCCCGGGCTAGAGTGAGTGCCGTGGCATCAGCCTAGCTCACAGCAACCTCAGACTCCTGGGCTTAAGCAATCCTACTGCCTCAGCCTCCCGAGTAGCTGGGACTACAGGCATGAGCCACCATGCCCGGCTAATTTTTTTTTTTTTGTATATATATTTTTAGTTGGCCAGATAATTTCTTTCTATTTTTGGTAGAGACGGGGTCTCACTCTTGCTCAGGCTGGTCTCGAACTCCTGACCTCGAGCGATCCACCCGCCTCGGCCTCCCAGAGCTAGGATTACAGGCGTGAGCCACCGCGCCCGGCCGAACGTTTTCTTAAATGCCTTGAAACCCTATGTCTCCCAGCTTTTGCTGATGGTCTCTGTGCATAGTGGGGAATGTTTTTAATGTTCAGTCACAGTTTACAACTTAAGTCTTAGCTTTTGCTACTTGCACAGAACCTTAAGGTTGGCCAGAGGTGAGTGATTAGGGCCTTCTCAGTTCTTTCATGAGCATGTGTACGGGTGTGACCTTCTCAATTCTTATGAGTATGCTGAAGCTTTTAATAAGCACTATGGGGCTGGGCATGGTGGCTTGAGCCTGTAATCCTAGCATTTCGGGAGACCAAGGCGGGAGGATTGCTTGAACTTAGGAGTTCGAGACCAACCTGAGCAAGAATGAGACCCCATCTTTACTAAAAATAGAAAAATTAGCCAGGTGTCATAGCACTCCTGTAGTGCCAGCTTCTTGGGAGGCTGAGGCAGGAGGATCGCTTGAGCCCAGTAGTTTGAGGTTGCAGTGAGCTGTGATGACGCCACTGTACTCTGCACTCTAGCCAGGGCGACACAGCAAGACTCTGTTTCAAGAAAAAAATAAAACCAACAACAATGACAAAACCACTATGGACCTCATTCCACAGATTTTGCTTGTAAGTTTTTGGCCAGATTCTTGTTTTGCCCAGTGGTTTTCATCGCCTCAGGCAGCTGTGATGATAAATGGTCACCACTGATGGTTTTTGACACCTCCCTAGGGGGAAAAACTGTCCATGGGGAGCAAGCTTTGAGTTGCGCAAATAAAGACAACCCCTGCAAGTGAGAGTTCTTAGGGAACTGCTGGACAGGTCCATTAATGACAGTTCTCTGGGGATGGGGCTTTTTGGAAACTCCAGTGGCTGTGAGACTGTTGGTGTTCAAGGTTACTGTGGAGCTAGTCAGAGGGGAATGGAATAGGGCAAGTTACAACACCACAGACCTCAGTGTTCTTACTGAGATACAGCCATGTTTCTGGAATAAGTATCCATCCCTTGGGTTGTTATAAGCCTTTGGTTAATTTTCAGAGTTCTGAAAAAGCTGATTTTGACAATTTTTTGGAGTGTCCACATTGCTTTTATCAGTGAGTAGATTTGCAGAAGTCCTTACGCTTATGGTACCATTCTGGAAGGGTTTACTCTGTTTGCTGATTTTTGACAAATGCATACATCTGTATAACTGAAACACCTATCAAAATATAGAACATTACAGAAACTTAGAAAATTTTCTATTAACTCTGTCACTATTCAAATAGTTAATTTGGATACCTTAGATGTTTATTTGGATACCTGGAACATAATTGTAATATTGTGTGTTCATTTTAATTACTTTGTAGTAGAAGGAGTATGACATTAGTTAGATCAGCTGGGTGGATATAATTAAGGTATGTGTTGGATCAGTGCTACTTTTTGCACTTTCAGCTTGGTTCAGCAAGGGCTTTCAACTCAGTCAAAGAGCCATTTCTGGGAAAATAAAAATGGCATGTTAAATGACCTAAGCCATATTTAGGTTGCTGAAATGCACCTCCAACAGGATTTCTTTCTAATTTTCCTTAAGAAAAAGCTGCTTTGTTCTCACTGTTTTTCTGTAGATTAAGATGTGCCTTCATTTACTTCCCAATATTTGTATTTATTTGAATTTAGAGATTATGTTTATTGATAATGTTCAAGCATGCTATTTTAATTTGATTATTTCCGTTGTGTCTAGCAGATTTTTTCCAGAGGCTCTGATAGGTGTCAGTGGCCAGTGTTGTTATAGGTGGAGCTTTCTTCATTTTGGAGGGATTTTTCTCCTTTGGTAGATTTCAAGATAGTGAGATACAAATATACGTATATAGTCACTCCACCCTATTTCCTGGCTATCACTTACATTGTTTTTTAGTTTCTTTTACTAATTTGATATCTCTCCTTTCCTTTTTCTTAAACACTTTTCATGTTTAGTTTCCATGCAAATTTTGCTTCTACTTTTTTTTGGTATATTTTTTGCTTGTTTTTTTTTCTCTGCTTTGTGCATGTTGAGAATCTCTCTTCTATTAAATCAGTTGCTTTTGTTTTTAAAAGATAAAGTAGCCTATTTTATTCTATAAAGAATATGAATGAGATATTTTCTGAAATTCTTTTGCACTTTGATGTAAATTATTTCTAAATGAGACAAATTTCCTAGTTCTCCAGAGGACTGTTGTGTAAAATTGTTTCTTGAAATCTTAGGTTATTTTTCAACTTTTACCTATTCTCATGAAGGGATATTTACATAGCCTTTGAGTGTGGATACAGGAATTTTTCTAGACTCATTAACACAATTCTGAGACCTACTTGAAATCTGTGTTCTCAGCCTTATTTGCTATGATAAAGTTTTTGCCTAGATGAGGTTTGTATGGATGGTTTGGGCTGAAAAAGGAGACTTACTGTCTGGTGATTACGAGAGTGTCCATTCCTAATCAGTGAAGACAATTCTTTAGTTTTGCGTCGCTTTAATTATGTATGTGTTGTATTTTATCAGTGAGGTTCTTTCTCCCCTAAACTTTTTAAAAACACTTTTTGTTGTTGTTGTTTATTCTCTTTTAATTTTATGGTCTAATCCCAGCTCACATTCCCTTAGAGGGAACAGGATCTCTTCCCTAAACTTTTGTATGCTTTCCCATGAATATTTTAAGGACAATATGGGAGGATATTTTCAGTCTATTTCCTAGAAGTATTGCTAAAGTTAACTGAATTTTCAGAAACTTTTGTTTTTTTTTTTTTGAGACAGAGTCTCACTCTGTTGCCTGGGCTGGAGTGCCGTGGCATCAGCCTAGCTCACAGCAACCTCAAACTCCTGAGCGCAAACAATCCTACTGCCTCAGCCTCCCGAGTAGCTGGGACTACAGGCATGTGCCACCATGCCCGGCTAATTTTTTCTGTATGTATTTTTAGTTGTTTATATAATTTCTTTCTAATTTTAGTAGAGATGGGGTCTTGCTCTTGCTCAGACTGGACTTGAACTCCTGAGCTCAAATGATCCAGCCACCTTGGCCTCCCAGAGTGCTAGGATTATAGGCGTGAGCCACGGTGCCCAACCTAGAAACTATTTACTGTTTTTTTTCTTTAATGAATATTATATTCATAGATTTTGATTAGTCATAATTCTAGGAAATAGGTTGCATCCCACAAATTTTGATAAGCTATGTTTTCACTTTCATTCAGTTCAGTGTATTTTTTCCCTTGCTGCTTGCTCCTTGACCTATGGATTTTTTTTAATTTTAAAATTATTTTTAAGTGTACAATTCAGTGGTAATAAATTTATATTCTCCCCCCCCCTTATCCCCACTTTCACTATGAGTTGTTTTAAAAGTGTGTTGTTTAATTTTCAAGTGTCCCCAGCAGATTTTCTGATTATCTTTTGGTTGATTTCAAGTTTGATTTCATTATGGTTAGAGAACATACTCTGTGTGATTTCAGTTCTTTTAAATTTGTTAAGTTTTGTTTTATGATTCAGAATATGCTCTGTCTTGGTGAATTTTCCGAGTGTCCTTGAGAAAAAGGTGTGTTTTGAGAAGCATTGTTGGGAGAAGCATTGTGTAAATGTCAGTTAGATTCTACTGGTTGATATCATTAATACTATTCATTTCTTTATCCTGCTAATAGTTACTAAGAGAGAGGTATTGAAGTCTCCCACTATATTTCTAGATTTGTCTATTTCAGTTTTTAGTTCTCTTAATTTTTGCTTTGTGTATTTTAAAGTTGTGTTATTTGGTGCATACACAGGATTGTTATGCCTTCTGTGCCTTCTTGGTCGACTGACCCTTTTATAGTTATGCAGTGCTGCTATTTGTTCTAATAATTTTCTTTGCTTTGAAGTCTATTTTATTTATTAATATAGCCATACCAGCTTTTTTTATGTGTGTAGATGATATATCTCTTCTCCATTTTCTTTTAACCTACCTATATCACTAAATATGAAATGAGTTTCTTGTAGATAACATATAATTGGATCATTTAAACAGCCACTCTGCCAATTTTATTAAGTATATTTTTATATCATTATATTTAATGTAATTATTGATACCATAAGATATAAGTCTGTCATGCTATACTTTAAAAAAATTTTTTTTTTAATTTCAGAATATTATGGGGATACAAATGTTTAGGTTACATATATTGCCTTTGTCCCACTGGAGTCAGAGCTACAAGTGTGTCCATCCCCCAGAGTGTGTGTACTGTACCCATTAGGTGTGAATATACCCATCGCCTCCTCCCCCTCCCACCTGCCCAACACCTGATGAATGTTACTACTATATGTGCACGTAAGTGTTGATCAGTTATACCAATTTGATGGTGAGCATGAGTACGTGTGCTTGTTTTTCCATTCTTGGGATACTTCACTTAGTAGAATGGGCTCCAGCTCTATCCAGGGTAATACAAGAAGTGCTAGATCACCATTGTTTTTTTTGGCTGAGTAGTACTCCATGGTATACATACACCACATTTTATTAATCCACTCATGTATTGATGGGCACTTGGGTTGTTTCCTCATCTTTGCAACTGTGAATTGTGCTGCTATAAACACTCTAGTGCAGATGTCTTCTTTATAGAATGTCTTTTTTTCCTTTGGGTAGATGCCCAGTAATGGGATTGCTGGATCAAATGGTAACTCTACTTTTAGCTCTTTGAGGTATCTCTATATTACTTTCCATAGAGGTTGTACTAATTTGCAGTCCCACCAGCAGTGTATGAGTGTTCCTGTCTCTCCAAATCCACACCAACTTTTGTTGTTTTTAGACTTTTTGATAAAAGCCATTCTCACTGGAGTTAAGTGATATCTCATTGTGGTTTTGATTTGCATTTGCCTGATCATTAGAGATGTTGAGCATTTTTTCATATGTTTGTTGGCAATTAGTCTGTCTTCTTTTGAAAAATTTCTGTTCATGTGCTTTGTCCACTTTTTAATGGGGTGGTTTGATTTTTTTTCTTGCTGATTTTTCCACGTTCTGTATAGATTCTAGTTATCAGCCCTTTATTGGATGTGTAGGATGCAAATATTTTCTCTCATGTAGGTTGTCTGTTTGCTCTCATGATAGTATCCTTGGCTGTGCAGAAGCTTTTTAATTTGATCAGGTCCTGTTTGCTTATTTTTGTTGTTGCTATGATTGCCTTTGGGATCTTTTTCATAAATTCTTTCCCTAGGCCAATGTCTGTAAGAGTTTTTCCAACATTTTCTTCTAGAATTCTTACAGTTTCATGCGTTAGATTTAAGTCTGTTATCTATTGCGAGTTGATTTTTGTGGGAGGTGAGAGGTGCAGATCCTGTTTCAGTCTTCTACATGTGGCTATCCAATTTTTCCAGCACCCTTTATTGAATAAGGGTTCTTTTCTCCAGTGTATTTTTTTGTCTGCTTTGTCAAAGATCAGATGGCTATATGAGGATAGTTTTATAACTGGTTCTCAGTTCTGTTCCGTTGGTCTATCTCTTTGTTCTTGTGCCAGTACCATGCTGTTTTAGTTACTGTAGCCTTGTAGTATAGCTTGAACTCTGGTAAATTGATGCCTCCCAATTTGTTCTTTTTGCTTAAGAGTTCTTTTGCTGTACAGGGTCTTTTCTGGTTCCATATGAAGCATAGAATTATTATTTCTAGATTTGTGAAAAATGATGTTGGTATTTTAATAGGGATTGCATTGAATCTGTAGATCACTTTGGTTAGTATAGACATTTTAACAATGTCGATTCTGCCGATGTGTGAGCATGGTATGGGTTTCCACCTGTTTATGTCCTCTGCCGTTTTCTTCATCAGTGTTTTGCAATTCTCCCTCTAGAGGTCTTTCACCTCGCTAGTTAAATATATTCCTATGTATTTTATTTTCTTTGTTGGTATTGTGAAGGGTATTGATTCTTTGATTTGGTTCTTGGTTTGACTATTGGCATATATGAACGCTACTGATTTGTGTATATTCATTTTGTAACCTGAGACTTTGGTGAATTTTTTTGTCAATTCCAGTAGTCTCATGGCAGAATGTTTGGGGTTTTCTAGATATAAGATCATATCATCAGCAAAGAGCAATAGTTTGACTTCTTCTGCCCCCATTTGGATGCCCTTGATTTCCTTCTCTTGTCTGATTGCTCTGGCTAGAACTTCCAGCACTATGTTGAATAGAAGCAGTGATAGAGGGCAACTTTGTTCCACTTCTAAGCAGGAATGATTTCAGTTTTTCCTGGTTCAGTATGCTGTTGGCTGTGGGTTTGTCATATATGGCTTTTATCACTTTTAGGTAAGTCCCATCTATGCCTATTTTGTTAAGAGTTCTTACCATAAAAGGGTGCTTAATTTTGTCGAATGTTTTTTTCTGCATCTGTTGAGATAATCGTATGGTCTTTGTTTTTTCTTCTATTTGTGTATTGAATTACATTTATAGATTTGCGTATGTTGAGCCATCCCGCTATCTCTGGAGTGAAGCCCACTTGGTCGTGATGGATTATTTTTTTGATAAGCACCTGAATTTGGTTTGCTAGGATTTTATTGATAATGTTTGCATCTATATTCATAAGGATATTGGTCTGTAGTTTTCTGTTTTTGTTGAGTCCTTTCCTGGTTTTGGTATCATGGTAATGTTAGCTTCATAAAATATGTTGGGGAGGATTCCTTCCTTTTCGATGTAGTAGAATAATTTCTGCAGGATAAGCACTGGTTCTTCTTTGTAGGTCTCGTAAAATTCCAGTGTGAAACTATCTGGTCTGGGACATTTTTTTTTAAAGAATGTTTTGTATTGCTGCTTCAATTTCAGTATTTGATATTGGTCTGTTCAGTAATTCTATTTCTTTTTGATTAAGCCTAGGGAGGGTGTGTATTCCTAAGAATTTTTCCATTTCCTCCATGTTTTCAAGTTTATGTGCATAGAGTTTTTTTAGTTTTTATAGATGATATTTTGTATTTCCGTGGTATCAGTGGTAATTTCTCCTTTTTCATTCTTGCTTGAGCTTATTAGAGTCCTTTTCTGCTTCTGGTTTATCTCTAGAAAGAGGCATGCCAATTTTGTTTATTTTTTCAAAGAACCAACTTTTTGTTTTATTACTCTTCCATATAGTTTTTTATTATCAATTTCATTTAGTTTTGCTCTGATCTTGGTTATTTCTTTTCTTCTGCTGGGTTTGGGATTGGTTTGATCATCCTTTTCCATTTCTTTGAGATGATTCATTAGATTGATGATTTGTTATCTTTCTGTCTTTTGGATATAGTCATTTATGGATATAAATTTTCCTCTCAGGACTGCTCTAGCTGTGCCCCACAGATTTTGATAACTTGTTTCTCCTTTATCATTTAGTTCAAATAATCTTTTGATTTCCATTTTAATTTCTTCCTTAACACAATAATCATTCAGCAGAAGGTTGTTTAGATTCCATGGTGTAGAGATGAGTGTTTCTGTTGAAGTTGATTTCTAATTTTACTCTACTGTGGTCTGTCTGAGAAGATGCATGGTATCATTTCTATTTTTTTAAATTTGTTGAGACATGCTTTGTGGCTTAGGATATGGTCAATCTTAGAAAGTGTCCCATGAGTGGATGAGAAAAACGTATATTCAGTGGGTTTTGGGTAGAATGTTCTGTAAATGTCAGTCAGGACCATTTGTTCTAGAGTTCTGTTTAAGTCCATTGTTTCTGTGTTTATTTTCTGTTTGGGGGATCTGTCCTGTTCTGTCAGAGGGGTGTTGAAGTCTCCAGCTATTACGATGCTGCTGTTTATCATTTTGTTTAGATCAGGTAGGATTTGCTTTATCAATCTGGGTGCACTTGAGTTTGGTATATAAATATATAATGACCATCTTTGTCTTTCATTACTTTTGTTGATTTGAAGAGTAAGTTACCTGAAATCAGAACTGCTATGCCAGGTTTCTTTTGTTTTCCGTTTGCTTGAAATACTGTTTTCCATTCCTTCACCTTGAGTCTGAATGCATCCTTGTGGGTTAGATGTGTTTCCTGAAGATAGTAGATACTTGGCTTGTATATATTTATCCATTCTTCCAGCCTATGTCTCTCTCTTTTTTTTTTTTTTGAGACAAAGTCTCACTTCATTGGCCGGGCTAGAGTGAGTGCCATGGCGTCAGCCTAGCTCATAGCAACCTCAAACTCCTCGGCTTAAACGATCATACTGCCTCAGCCTCCCGAGTAGCTGGGACTACAGGCATGCGCCACCATGCCCGGCTAATTTTTTCTATATATATTTTTAGTTGTCCAGATAATTTCTTTCTATTTTTAGTAGAGATGGGGTCTCGCTCAGGCTGGTCTCGAACTCCTGACCTAGAGCGATCCACCCGCCTCGGCCTCCCAGAGTGTTAGGATTACAGGCGTGAGCCACGGCGCCCAGCCCCTGTGTCTCTTTAGTGGGCAGTTCAAGCTGTTCACATTTATTGAAAGAATTGATAAGTGGGGCAGATTTCTGTTTATCTTGTGGAATTGAACTTTGTTGCTTTGTTTTCTCTCTTGAGCCATTGTGGTATCTGGCCTTTGACCTTTAGCTTTTGGATGATTTTACATTGGTGAGTATCTTTTATGCTGATCCATTTGTAACGCTGTTCTGAGTACTTCCTGGAGGGTAGATCTTGTCTTGATGAATTCCCTCAGTCTTTGCTTGTCTGAAAAGGTTTTTTATTTCTCCTTCATGTGGGAAACTTAGTTTTGCAGGATATAAACTTCTAGGCTGGGCATTATTCTGTTTGAGAAGACTGAGAATGGTGCCCCAGTCCCTTCTGGCTTGTAAGGTCTCAGTTGAGAAGTGTGCAGTTAGTCTGATGGCTTACCTGCTTCGTAGGTTACCTGCTGCTTTCACCTTATGGCTCGTAGGAGTGCCTCTTTCGTGTTTATTTTGACCAATCTGATGGCTATGTGTTGTGGTTTCTTCCTGTTTGCGATGAGTCTCCCAGGAGTCCTTTGAGCTTCTTGTATCTGAATATCTGGATTTCTAGGAAGGCCAGGGAAATTTTCCTCCATTATAACCTCAAATAGTTTATCCAGCTGTTGTATATTTTCTTCTTCACCCTTAGGGATGCCTATAATTCTCATGTTAGGTCTCTTCACATAAACTCACATTTCTTGTAGGCTTTGCTCTTGTCTCTTATTTCTTTTCTCTGTCTCTCTGACTGAATTGTTTAATTGAAAGGTGTTATCTTCAATCCCTGAGATTCTTTCTTCTGCTTGATCTACCCTCTTCTTGAGGCTTTCTACTGTGTCTTGTAATTCCTTGAATAAATTCTTCTTTTCTAGAAGTTCTGTTTGATTTTTCTTTAATATTTCAATTTCTTCAGTGAATTTTTTGTCCAATTTCCTGGATTTTTTTTATAGTTTCTCTGTGTTATCTATTTTCTCTTGCATTTCATTGAGTTTTCTTACAATCTATGTTCGAAATTCTTCATCTTTCATTTCAGTGTTTTGATTTTGTTTGGTCTCTGTTGCTAGAGAGCTGGTGTTCCCTTTTGGCGGTGTCCTTTCAGTTTGATTCTTTATACTTCCGGGGTTCTTTTGCTGGTTCCTCCCATGTGGAGCAGCTGTTGTTTCTTACCTTTGCATTTTTATTTAGATAATGACATGCCCAGTGTAGTCTCTGAGCCAGTAGGTGGCGCTTGTGAGTGAGACTTGACCACATCCTGTATGATGAGTCAGTAGATGCAGTATAAGGGTGTTCAGATTGACCTCCCTGTCAGTAGGTGGCACTTGCCCAGAGGAGCAAGCTGTAATGTTGTTTTGGGGTACTGTGACTAGCTCTAGTTCCTCTGGAGAGGCACTCTAGTGCCCCAGATGGAGGGTGGGGTCCTGGGACTTCCAGGTGTGTCCTTATTGTCTACCTCAGCAGGGGCAGGGCAGGGAGTGACACTGGGCATGGCTGGGTTGGGTGAGCCTGCCCTCTAGCTCCATAAATGCTTTTAGCAGGGGTCAAAGGTCTGTTCCCCCGCCTCTGGGCAAAGCTGCTAGGGAGGAGCTGAGTGGCCCCACTCAACCAGAAAGTATGGGTGTGGAGGTGGGACTGTCTGGGACCTACTGTCTGGGACCTGCCGTCTGGCAGTCTGGAGCAGGCCTTGCTCCTTTTCACCCTTCCCTGTTCTCTGGTTTCTTTGCCAGCAGGCAGGACCGCAAGCCAGCTGAGCTCCCCCACTACTGTGACGCCAGCCCGGAGGTTCCCTGCCTAGGATCCTGGCCTGAGCTGGGAACTTGGCTCTCTCATGGGAATAGGGGTTCCCCACAAGCAAGCTGCAGGCAGGACCCATTCTGATCTGCCCCTGAAGACACACACACCTCAGTAAACTGATTCACAAATATCCCCTGTGTGCCCCTGGATAATGCGACTGAGACCTGGGTGTACGGGATATGGCCTGTAGGTCTCTTCTCTGGCCCGGAGATCAATCCCTTAGCATACCAGGGAGGAAAATGCTGGTCTCAAGTCACCCATGGGGTGCCCAAACTGGATCAGGGTCCCTCTGCCTTGGTGTTTGTCCTACTTTGCTGGGGTCACCGGGCCAGCAGCACCAGGAAGGGTTGGTGGGTAGGGAGCTCGTAGTCCGGGCACCCCTCAGTCCACTGCAGGGCCCTAAAAGGAAAGGTGTGAGCCTCATTCCCTGTGGATGCTTCTGAGTGGTGGCTAAATTACCTCTTTTGGCAGCTGTGGGTAGAGGAAGGGAAAGAGAGAATAAAGGACTGACTAGGTGGTGGAAGGGCTGCACACTAGTAGTCTCCGACCCTCTGTACAGGAGGTAGTCCTCCCAGAATGAGTGGACTCTGGAGTCCCGCAGATGTCTCAGGACCCACTGAACCCTTGGGACTCCTGCAATCTGAGCTGGAGTTGGGAAATGTCTGTGTGGAACAAGCAAGATGAATCCTGAGGAGTTGAGGCCCCCTAGGCGGGAGGCACTGTGAGGGAGCTAGGAGGGTGGTGCTCTGTTTACAGTAGGCTCCCCACTCACTGGCGGCAGCAGTCTCTGGGCTGGTGTCAGCAGGTCTCTTTAAGCAGCTCCACCTGTCCTCACTGGTCTCCAAGCCTATCTGGGCTTAATCCCTGCGGATGCCTTTCTCCTTCCAGTTCTGCTCTGCAGCTTTTTGATGTGGAGTCTCCTGTAGGTTCAGGCACCCTTCCTTCTGCCCCTCATCTGATCTGTTTGTATGTGTGTTTGTTTTTGCTCTTTCATTTAAAATTCCTCCTTCTTGCAGAGATGCTCTGGCTGGAGGTGTTTCTCATCCGCCATCTTGCCTCTCTCATGTTACAGCTTTTTTATTAAATTAAATTTTGTGCCCTAGAGGAGAAAGTTGTCTTTCTGGGTTTTTTGTTTTTTTTAAAGAGTCAGGGACTTGCTATATTATCCAGGCTGGACTTGAACTCCTGGGCTCAAGCACTCCTCCCACCTCAGCCTCCCAAGTAGCTGTGCCACCATGCCCAGCCATGTGTTTTTTTCATTTCTCTTTCCAGCCTTTCAGTGAATTATTTAAACATATTTTAGTATTCCATTTTCTTCATGGTCTTTCTGAGTGTATCTTTTTGTATTTTTTTTCAGTGGTTGCTCTAGGCATTACTGTATACATACAAACTTATTACATTCTACTAGCATGGACATTTTACATTTAAAGTGAATTGTAATAATCTTATCACAATTTAGGTTTCCTAACTCCCATTTATGATTTAATTGTCTTACATATTATCTGTACATACATTAAGAACAGTATTATTTTGATTTTAATAGTCTAACATAATTTGGAAAACTCCAGAGGAGAGTGACAGTGTATTTTATTTACCCATTTATTTATTTGTTTAATTGTCCTTTTTTCATTCGTTGATACCTTCCTTGTATTTACTTTGTCTGATGTTAATATATACACTCCAGCTTTCTTTTCATTAGTGTTAAAATGATAACTGTTTTACCAACCTTTTAACCTATTGTCTGTTTATATTAAAAGAGGGTTTCTTTTACGCAATAGGTATTTGTCTTAATATTTGACAGTCTCTGGCTTTTAATTGAGATGTTTAGGCCAATTGCATTTAATAGGATTATTGGTGTGTTTGGATTTAAGCTCACCATCTTTGTTATTTGTTTTTTAGTATTTACCTTTAGTTTATCATAGTCTATATCAATTAATATACTACTTCACAAAAAGTACTTCATAACAATGTACTTCCATTTATGCTGTCTCGATCTTTGTGCTTTTGCTTTCATACATTTTACTTTAACATTTAAATATAAAAGTACATTGTTATTTTGCTTTAACCACTCAGTTGGTTTTCTCTTTTGTTTAATATGAAAAGGCTGCTTCTCACCTTCCTGACATTTCTAAGCTATACACATCTGCTCTGTGTCCCAACAACATACTGTTCTGTCTCTTTTTAATGCAGTCTTTTTCTTTAAAGTTGTGATAAAAATATACGTAACATAAAATTGCCAGTATAACCATTTTAAAGTATATAATTCAATGGCATTAATTACATTCACAGTGTTTTGCAACCATTACCATTTCCAAAATTTTTTCACCCCCACTCCCAAATTGAAGCTCTACCTGTTACTCCACATTACCCTTACTCCCAGTCTTGCTAGCCACTGTTCTACTTTCTGGCTCAATGAATTTATTATACCTATTATAGGTGCCTTATTTAAGTGGTGTCATACAGTATTTGTCCTTTAGTATTTGACTTATTTCACTTAACATAGTGTTTTCAAGATTCATCCATGTTGTAGCATGTATCAGAATTTCATTCCTTTTTATAGTTGAATGGCATATTCCATTGTACACCTATGCCATATTTGTTTATCCATTCATAGGTTAATGGACATGACTTGTTTCTACCTTTTGTCTGTTGTGATAATTGCTGCTATGAATACTTGCATTTAATGTATCTGTTTGAGTCCCTGAGTCAGTTATGTTTACCCACATATTTACCATTTCTGGTGCTTATATGCAATTTTTTTTTACATAAATCTCTCCAGTACTATTTTTTCCTGAAGATCTTTCTTAAAATTTTTTATATTTTACATTAATAACTTGGGTCTCTTCTTGATGAATTTTTTCAACTTTTGTTTGTCTGACAGTCAGGACCTCTCAAACTCCCCTTCCCCGAAAGATATTTTTGCTGAGCATAGAATTTGACTTTTAAAAATTTAAATACAGGTTAAAGGCCAGGCACGGTGGCTCATGCCTATAATCCTAGCACTCTGGGAGGCCGAGGCAGGAGGATCGTTTGAGCTCAGGAGTTTGAGACCAGCCTGAACAAGAACGAGATCCCATCTCTCTCCACTAAAAAAATAGAAAGAAATTAGCTGGACAACTAAACATATATATAAAAAATTAGTCAGGCTTGGTGGTGCATGACTGTAGTCCTAGCAACTCTTGAAGCTAAGGCAGTAGGATCACTTGAGCCCGGGAGTTTGAGGTTGCTGTGAGCTAGGCTGACACCACAGCATTCTAGCCCAGGCAACAGAGCGAGACTCTGTCAAACAAACAAACAAATAATCATTCATACATACATAGATTCATACATACATATTGAGCAGGCCAAATTCGAAAATTCAAAATGTCTCATAAATAAAGATTCATTCATTCATTCATACATGCATACACACAGACACACACATATATACATATTGAACAGGCAAAATTCAGAAATCCAAAATGTCCCAAAATCCAATAGCGTTTGACCGCCAGCATGGTTCTTAAAGGAAAGGCTCACTGCAATCTTTTTACCTATAAATTTTTTTTTTTTTTTTTGGAGACAGAGTCTCACTCTGTTGCCCAGGGTAGAGTGCCGTGGCATCAGCCTAGCTCACAGCAACCTCAAACTCCTGGGCTCCAGCGATCCTACTGCCTCTGCCTCCCAAGTAGCTGGGACTACAGGCATGTGCCACCATGCCCGGCTAATTTTTTCTGTATATATTTTTGGTTGTCCATATAATTTCTTTCTATTCTTAGTAGAAACGGAGTCTCACTCCTGCTCAGGCTGGTCTCGAACTCCTGAGCTCAAGCTATCCTCCCTACTTGGCCTCCCAGAGTGCTAGGATTACAGGCATGAGCCACTGCGCCCAGCCCCTGTAAATTCTTTATTTCACTTTAGTTTACAGTTCAAGGTTGATAGATTTTTCTCTAGGCACTGTGGAGATATTGTTCCACTGTCTTTTACTGTTGCTGTCAAAGCCTGTTTTATCTCTTAGCTTATTTTCTAGTTTTTCTGTTTGTTTTTGATGTTTGCAATGATATGGATTTCTTTTTATTTATCCTGTTTGGACTCTTGGTTTCCTGGCTCTGTAGATCTGTGTCTTTTCTTGGTTTGAGAATACTTGCAGCTATTATCCATTCTCTCTCTCCTCTTTTTCTGGAACTTACATTTAAACTTGCGTGAGATATTTTTCTGTGGTCATTCATGTCTTTTATATTTTGATATATTTTTAGTTTCCTTTTCTTTGTTTCTGATGGGCAAGTTCTTTGAATGCATCTTTCTTTTTTTTTTTTTTTTTCCTTTTTATTTCAGCTCATCATGGGGTTACATAAGTTTAGGTTATATACATTTTCCATGTCCCACCCATCCCCCCGAGTCAGAGTCCCAAGCGCGTCTGTTCTCATTCTCCAGACAGTACGCCTGGCACTCATCATGTAGTCATACCTCCATCCCCTCCCCCCCCCCCACCTCCCCGGGCCTGCATCTTCAAGCATGACCATTCCCCAGAGGGTGTGCAACGCACTCATCATGTAGGGATACACTCACCCCCTCCCCCCACCCCTCATCCCAGTCTGATATCCAATTGGTATCCTTCCCTGATGTACATTTAGGTGATGATCAGGGAAACCAGTTTTCTGGTGAGTACATGTGATGCTTGTTTTTCCATTCTTTGGATACTTCACTTAGTATAATGGGTTCCAGCTCTCTCCAGGAGAACCAAAGAGATGTCGTATCATCGTTATTTCTTATAGCTGAGTAGTACTCCATGGTATACATATACCACAGTTTACTAATCCATTCGTGGATCGATGGGCACTTGGGTTGTTTCCACATCTTTGCAATTGTAAATTGTGCTGCTATAAACATTCGGGTACAGGTGTCTTTGTTAAAGAATGACTTTTGTTCTTCTGGGTATATGCCCAATAATGGGATTGCTGGATCAAATGGTAGGTCTACTTGAATCTGTTGAAGGTATCTCCATATTGAATGCATCTTTCTGTTCTCTAATTCTCTCAAGCTGTGTCACATCTGCTCTTTAAGGTTTCCATTGAGTTTAACAGTGGTTCCCGTCTCACTTCCAATTCTGTTTATTTCTGATTTTGGGAAATGATGCCCCTAGTGACTTTGTTTATTTTGAAAGACCAGTGATGCCTCTTCTCGCAGTGTTGTTGTGGTGTAGTGGGAGGTTCCCTTAGAACTCTTTTATTTGTCATGATACATGAAAATGAGAATTTTCTTCACTCTAATCCCCATTATTCTTCAGATAATATTTTAATAAGTTTTGATATAGCAAACAGTTTTGAAGGGAAGGTTCTAGAGACGTGATAACGATGATAAGGATATTTATTTAGTCTTGTTTGCTGAGAGATTTTCTGATTTAGTAGAATGGGGCTCAAGAATTTGCATTTCATAAAGTTTTCAGGCGAAGCTGATGCAACTGGTCTGGTGATTACACTTTGAGAACCAGTGGACTAAATAATATCTTGACTTTCAGCACTGATTATTTCACCTTCTAATTAGGGGTGTTAGCTGGCTTGGGGATCATTTTATTAACAATTAAGAGCAATAAATTTTTCCTTTAACATTTAAGTAGCTTGTTTAAAATCACTGCGCTAATATAATTTTTTGTTTTAGTGATCATTCTGGATATGTTCGTCCAGTACCAGTGCCACGCAGTTTAAATAGTGATATTTCCTATTTTGGTGTTGGGGGCAAGCAGGCTGTTTTCTTTGTTGGACAATCAGCCAGAGTAAGTAAAAAGATTTCTTACAAATGAAAAGTGATCAAACTATTTTGAGGTTAACTATACAAATGTATTAACCAGTTTAACTATTAGGAATTTTAAAAGTGCTCTTTTTAATATTTAACAGATGATAAGCAAACCTGCAGATTCCCAAGATGTTCATGAGCTTGTACTTTCTAAAGAAGATTTTGAGAAGAAGGAGAAAAATAAAGAAGCAATATATAGTGGATATATTAGAAACAGAAAGGTACATTTTAACTCATAATTGTAAATTTATTCCTTTGGCTAGATGATAGGACGTAACTTTTTTTCTAATTTCTGTGATAGCAAAGTTGTTTTAAAAATGTGAAGGTATGAAATTTTTAAAATGAGTTACTTTTTCACTCTTTTTGCTTTAGTCATGCAAGTAGCAAAAATTATCATTTATGTGCTTTCTTAGGCTATGAAAGTCTTCAGACAAGAAGTTGTCTCAAAGTCTAACTGCTTTCTATAAATTGTTTGTAAGATTGTAAACTTTTTTCCTTGGTCTGAATTTGGGTTTTAAAATCTTTGTTATATAACAATAGAAATAGAGTAGAATAACAGTGATAGGGTAATGGACTTTCAGGAAATCAGACTTCCAGAGAAATAAATGAGAGATTTCTGTTACAAGTTTGCATTCAAATTCTCATTTTAATAGGATAGCATCTTGGTGGTCAGTGAGTTGTATTTATTGCATATTCCTTCAACTTTTCTCTGTTTGAAACATTATTTTGTATCTGAAAATTTTTATTTGAAAGTAATTTTGAGGGTTTTTTTTTAAATTTTGGAGACAGAGTGTTCTCTGTCACCTGGGCTACAGTGCGGTGGCGTCAGCCTTGCTAACTGCAACCTGAAACTCCTGGGCCCGGAAGATCCTCCTGCCTCACTCTTCTGACTGCCTGGGACTATAGGCGTGCAGCACCACACCTAGCTAATTTTTTCTATTTTTAGTAGAGATGGGGTCTCACTCTTGCTCAGGCTGTTCTTTTTTTTTTTTTTTTTTTTTTTTTTGAGACAGAGTGTCGCTTTGTAGCCCTGGCTAGAGTGAGTGCCGTGGCATCAGCCTAGCTCACAGCAACCTCAAACTCCTGGGCTTAAGGGATCCTACTGCCTCAGCCTCCCGAGTAGCTGGGACTACAGGCATGCGCCACCATGCCCGGCTAATTTTTTCTATATATATTTTTAGTTGGCCAGATAATTTCTTTCTATTTTTAGTAGAGACAGGGTCTCGCTCAGGCTGGTCTTGAACTCCTGACCTCCAGCGATCCACCGGCCTCGGCCTCCCAGAGGGCTAGGATTACAGGAGTGAGTGAGCCACCACACCCATCCAGTTTAGAGGTTTTTAAAAATGGTGTTCTGATCTAAATCAAATTGTAGAAAAATTTATAGGAAGAATAAAGAAAATTAAAATACTTCCAAATGTCAGAGAATATTGATGATATTTTGGTGAATTTCCTTCTAGTTCAACTTTTAAAATTATGTACTTAAAGGTTTGATCCCACAATTTTAAAAATTAGCATTTTGAGTTTGTCTGCATTTCACAAAATATTTTGGTATACAACACATTTTTAATAGCTTCATAATATTTCTTTCAATGAATATGATGTAACTTAACTATTCTGTGGAGCATTTAGCTTATTTGAAGAATTTTACCATACGTATAAAGACATTGCCGTGAATATCTTTGTGTAACATTTTTTCTGAATTACAGATTTTGTTCCTTAGTTTAGATTGTTAGAATTTTAAGAGTTGTGAATGAATTTAGACTTTTTAAATGTTCGTGATACATATTACAAAATTATTTTAATGAAAGGTTAAAAAGCCCAAATCAAATACACTTCTAACGACTGTATATAGAAGTACCTGTCTGATCATTTCTTTACTTTTAAAAAGAAAGAAGGGGAAAAGGCAGTAAAATGTTGGCAATTTTGTAAGTAAAAGAATACCTTTTCTTTCATTACTAGTGGGCTGAATTTTATTTTTTTCGTTTTATTAGCTGCTTTTATTTTCTCCGTAATTTAACATTCCCTCTGTCCAGGAAATTACTTTTGCTCAACCCACTTTTTTCTCTTTTACTTTGTTTTATTTGTTTAGCAAATTACGTATTTTGATGTATTTACATAACAGTATTCCATCCTGTCTTTTCTGTCTTGTCTTACCACCACAAAGCCCTATAAAATATAATGGTGGAAATATTTCTTGCTGTGGTAAAACTGGTAAAAAATAGGAATTGAGAATTTAAGTGGCTTTTCAAAATTGTGTTTATATTACGAAGCTTGAATGGAACTGGGGTCTCTTGAATCACCATTTCTGCGCTAGCCTTTTTTGTGTTTTGTGCTTAGTTCATCCCAACGAACATTTCAGGGTACCAATGGCTACCTTGTCCTTTTCTGTTTTTGACCAGTCCTTTGCAGCCTACTTTGTTGGACTCCTCTGTATCCCTGACCTGTTACCAGTTTTCAGAATGTGGGTGGAGTTAGTGGTTCTTGTTCTGTAGTTAGCAGACTTGCCTTTTTCATATATGTTTTACCACTTAAATACAAACATCAAATCTGTGTTTCTTGTCAAGGCTTTCTCTTAAGATTGAGGCATTGAATCAGGCTGAGTTCAGTCAGTAGAGGAAAAAAAATGTCTAGACACTTTGAACAGAAAAGTATTTAGTAAAGTGAATTAGATGCTTATGTGATTATTGGAAGGGCCAAAAGATGAACTATAGGCAGAGCCTCCTAAAATGATGCCAGGGCACTCCAAACTGACCCTTAAGGGATTCTGCAATATCTGCTATAGTCTCATAGTTGGAGGACCACCACTGGGCCTGGAATTTAGGAACTCACTGCCGTATCTGTGATCTAAGAGTTGGAATGATCTCACAGCCACAGTTGTACCAACACTGGAACCTAGAAATTTCTGACCATAACCAGTGCTGCAGTGTGGCCTTTTGACACTTGGAACATGGTTACTGGTTTTTCTGATAACAGAAAACCTTTAAGAAACCTCAGGAAATAGCCTATGCCTCATTTTTGGCTTCCAAATCTTTGGCTAGTACATCTAATTGTTGAAACCTAATTTTCACCCATGACCCAAAATGCAAGGGATTTTAGAAAATATACTTTTTTTGGCTTTCCAACCTCTGTAGCCTAGGAGGGTACAATGAAAGGTGGTAGGAATAGGTGATGAATACCAACTGATCATATCCAGCACACCCATTTCCAATTTCAATTAGATGTCCTTCCTTAGGTGTTCTGGAAATAAGTCACTTTTGGTACATTTGAAATAAAATATTATCTATAAACTTTTCTGATTCTTTCTCTTTCCCCACTTCCCCTCAGCTATCCTTTTCTATTAATGGCATCCTCTGGCCATGCAGTTAAAATTGGTAACCGTTGTTGTTAATCATTCACTACACTTAATTATGTCTTTTAAATCATTTCTTTTATCAACCCAATCTTCCACTCACTTTCCACTGCTGTAATTTGGCTTTTTCTGCCTAATCTTTCCTCACATGTTTATCATATATTCTAAACTACCTTGTTCCCTTTATACTCTTAAATCCTGTTTTCATCTGTCTGGAATGTTCTTACTCAGCCTTCTACTAGATGAATGTCACCCTCCTTTTACCTCTGTAATTCTTGGTTCATATCTTCGTAATGGCATGTTGTTTTGTAATCATTTACTTTTCATCTCCTACCAGATGGCATTTTATTTTTGAATTAAAAAGTCATGAGAACCAGATGGAATTTGTAGAGATCAAGAGCT
Organism: Lemur catta; assembly: GCF_020740605.2. Classification (NCBI taxonomy): domain Eukaryota; kingdom Metazoa; phylum Chordata; class Mammalia; order Primates; family Lemuridae; genus Lemur; species Lemur catta. The sequence continues at coordinate 12,235,010 of NC_059143.1, read as the reverse complement.
CACTATCTTATTTATCTTGGACCTATCTTCCTGAGGCACAATTTGAGACATAGGACTAGAGAACGTGCTTGATAAATATTTGGATAATGAATTTGCATCACTGATAAACCCAGACTAATCTACTAACTCTCAAAGTGTGGAAAATGTTACTTGTATGATATATATTGTAACTATAATATTAGTAATTTAATGTATAAAGATGCACTAGAATGATTTTGAAGGGTTTGTTTTTATTATTTTTAATTAAGAAAGTAATAATATGTGCTTATTTTAAAAATAATGTTTTTATTTTTTAGAGATGAAGTTTTGCTCTGTCCCCCAGGCTGGAGTGCAGTGTTGTGATCATAGCTCACTGCAACCTCGAACGTCTGGGCTTAGGTGATTCTCCCACCTTAGCCTAGTGTAGCTGGGACTACAAGCATGTGCCATCTGTAGCTATAACATCTACATACATATGAACTATACAGTAATAAGAATTATTTAGAGACCAGGGGTGGTGGCTCATGCCTGTAATCCCAGTACTTTGGGAGGCTGAGGTGGGAGGATTGCTTGAGGTCAAGAGTTCAAGGCCAACCTGGGTAACATAGTGAGACCCTATCTCTACAAAAAATTAAAAAAATTAACTGGGCATGGTGGCATACGCCTGTAATCCTAGCTTCTTGGGAGGCTGAGGCAGGAGGATCACTTGAGGCCAGGAGTTCGAGGCTGCAGTGAGGTATGATTGTGCCCCTGTACTCCAGCCTGGATGACAGAGTGAGAACCTATCTCTAAAAAAAAAAAAAAAAAATTAAAAATAAATAAGAAAATCAAGCAGTTACATAAAGATAATAATTTAGTACATATTTCCATTCTTAAATTTTGTTTATCTGTAGCAATGCATTTAATATATGCAGTCATGACATATGACAATGATAATGTTCTAAGAAATGCATCATTGAGTGATTTTGTCATTGTGCGAACATCATAGGGTATACTTACACAAACCTAGATGGAATAGCCTACTACACACCTAGGCTGTATGGTGTATCCTGCTGCTCCTAGTCTATAAATCTGTACAGTTACTGTACTGAATACTGTAGGCAGTTGTAGCACCAATGGTAAGTATTTGTGTATCTAAATATAGAAAAGGTACAGTAAAAATATGGTATTATAATCTTAGGGGACCATCATTGTATATGTGGTCTGTTGGCTGAAATGTCATTATGTGGCACATGACTGGATATATGTGTGTGTGTATATACACACACACATTCATATGTACGCAAGTATTAAAACATAAACTCATCCTGCAAATTGAGAAGATTGTAATTTTTATCCTCATATTTGCCCCCTTACATAGGCTACAGATATTAAAGTGGACTGGTGCACAGGATGATTTTACCCCCCTTTAAAAACTGTGTTTGGACTCAGCCAGCTGGGTCCAGGCTTCCCTCTAGTTTTCTTGAACATGGAGGGCTGGGCATTGGTCCTGACAAAGTCAAGTGGTAGGTATCCCAAGTAAGGACTCATTCCATCCTAGGATAAGTATCCTCAGTTTTTAAAGGCATTTTAAAATTCTGTATTTGTCTTTACTTTTTCCTTTATGATTCTAAAATTAGTTAGCATTATGAGATAGAGTACTCTTTATGTGTGCCAGTTTTGCAATCTGTGTGGAAAGTTCCCCTGTCCTCCCAGTGTTTTCACACAGTCAGCCAGTTTGTTGTTTTGGGCCAGTGTCCTACAAGAAGTTTTCCTGAAGCTTATTTCTGAAAATATCCAAATGAATCACATTAAAATTTGATATGATAGTTAATTTGTATAATTATAATTCAAATGATTTAATCTCTTGTATTTTTATTTGCTTTTGTAGCCATCTGATTCTGTTCACATTACAAATGATGATGAAAGATTTCTACATCATCTTATCACAGAGGAGAAGGAAAAAAATAGCTTTACTGCTGTTGTTATCACAGGGGTACAACCAGAACACATACAGTACTTGAAAAATTATTTCCATCTTTGGACGCGACAGTTAGCGTAAGTAATTATATTTGGTTCAGGAAATGTTGCTACTTATCTTTTTTAAAAAGACAGAAAATACTACAGATACGTTGAAGCCTGTTGGCTGTCCTTTTTGCTCCTGTACCATTTCCTTCCCTATCAAGTACTCTGTTGTCAGTGTTAAAACAGTTCTCTATTCATTTATTCTGTGAATATTTGTAGAGCATCTCAGTGTACCGAGCATTATTTGAGGCACAGGATTATTATAAAATTAAAAATGAATTTCAGAATTTATCAAATTCAGCGCCATCACTTCTTCTGTCTCCATTTTGTGCTGCTTCTCCATAACATGTATCATAATCTTTCATACCATATATTTTATTTTTTTGTCAGCTTTCTCCCATTGAAATGTCATTTTGAGTTCACTGCTATATCCCCAGTGTGTAGAGTATCTTGTTGATACTCAATAAATGTTCATCAAATGAATGCATCAAATCTATTAAAATAAAAAATTTTGTGTACCTGTGTGACATATTAGTACTGAAAATAAGTCATTGTGTATCTATTCCAGTAAAACTTGTAGGGACTATATATCCCATTAGACTAAATCATAGGAATATTTAATGGCTCTAAGTTTTTTCTCTATAGCTGTATGATACATTCTATTTACTGGATCATGTCCATAATTTATATGAGTTTGAATTACTGATTCTTGCAAGATGTTTATCTGCACAAAATTCATACTTTTTAAAAAAAAGTTTCTTTTCACATTTACCCCATTGCACTTGAGATTCTCTGTTCTATACATAAATGCATATTAACAGAATTTAAAGTTTTTGTTTTTATGGGAACATAAATTTGGTTTTTAGAAATACTTTTTTTCTTCTTCAATATTGCTGTTTATTGCCCCTGTAATCCAGGATATTTAAATAGGACTTTGGGCCGGGCGCGGTGGCTCACGCCTGTAATCCTAGCACTCTGGGAGGCCGAGGCGGGCGGATCGTTGGAGCTCAGGAGTTCAAGACCAGCCTGAGCAAGAGCGAGACCCCGTCTCTACTAAAAATAGAAAGAAATTATATGGACAGCTAAAAATATATATAGAAAAAATTAGCCGGGCATGGTGGCGCATGCCTGTAGTCCCAGCTACCCGGGAGGCTGAGGCAGGAGGATCGCTTGAGCCCAGGAGTTTGAGGTTGCTGTGAGCTAGGCTGATGCCACGGCACTCATTCTAGCCTGGGCAACAGAGTGACACTCTGTCTCAAAAATAAATAAATAAATAATTAAATACGACTTTGGATTTGTCTTCTCTACTACTTATTTTATTAGTTAGTTTATAGTCATAGTTTCTTTTTTTGAAGGAACTCAATGTGAATAACATAATTAAAATATACTTTTGCTCTAACAAAGAAAGAATATTGCAAATAATCTATTTCAGGAATAACTAAAGACGTGAATAATCCCACCAAAATGTAATCTTTTTGAACTTAAAAAATAAAATAGCAGAGATTTCTGAAGTAGTGGTGTTCAATGGGATGATGTTGAATTTATTAGTTTTGTTTGTTTTTGGAATGTTGGGGTAAGATCGTGCCATAGGAGAGGAGAAATGAACATTCTAGGTTGATATTCTCACATTGAGAAGATTGTTTAAAGGTATCCAATGCAGTCTACCCCTGTCCTGATAATGGAGTCCCTTCTACAACATCCCTGGCGAATAGAATTATAGACTGTTGCTTTCTAGTTTTTTAGTTATTTCATAAACTATACTTCTTGGAAGTGTAAACTATGTGGGCTTTGAAGTTGGAAAGGCCTGGGTTGAAGCCCACCTCTCCTTAACTCTAGTTCTGTAACCTTCGATAAATTATATACACTCCCTGTACCCCAGTTTCTGTATCTGTAAAATGAGATGTAATAACACCTGCATCTCAGAATTGTTTTTACTAGTAAATGGAATACTGTATTTAAAAATGTTTAATAAAGTGCTCGGCACCTAATGAGTACTGTTAATAAAATTTTTTTGATAGAAGATTATATGAACTAATTTTTATATGCATTAAAAGTATAAAGTTATTCTATATTTTAGGCATATCTATCATTACTATATTCATGGCCCAAAAGGAAATGAAATACGAACATCAAAAGAAGTTGGACCTTTCAACAACATTGATATTGAAGTAAGAGAATAATCCATCTTAAATATTACAAATTCTTAGTTATGTGTCCTGATTCCAAGTGACTCTGAATAACAAAACACAGTCAATAATTAGATAACTTCCCTCTCCTTGTCTTTTTCCAAAGTACTTTGGTTATTTGATACCCAAGTAAAGAGATCATTCTTAGATGTATTTTTCTTGAACTTTTATTTATTGCAGTACTATGTTTCTCTTTTTTCTCTCTTTTATAGTGACATGAATTGTTACCAAACATCTTGTCCTGAAGCAGAGAGGAAAAGGGACATAACATAGTTTTCCATTTGTTCATAGAAGTCTTCTAGTGGTGACAAGATTTAGAAGCACGGAACATTTGAGTGTTAGGTTCTTAATATCCTCGCCCACACATTAGAAAAAATTTCATGTACAATGTTATTCCACTTGTGCCTCTAGCAAGAAACCTTGAATTAAATATACTCATTACTTATCTGTCGTTTAGCTCTAATTTACTGTTTCTTTGCTTACTTTATAGTTTTTAGTAGTATATTCCTTATTGAAATGCTTCTTAACACATTGACCGCCACATTAGAAAAAGGAATTTTTTCCTTGGGGCCGTGGTGTTTTATTATGTAAGTAGAATAAAAACTTTGAAAGCAAAATGATCCTGTATAATTTAATTGAAAATTAGTTATTTTTTGTTGTTTTCTGTGTGTAAATTATATGCAACTTGAAAAATAGTTCTCGTGGCTCCCATGGTTAAGAGACATGTGAGTTACATACGCTTCACCAGGCCCTTCGCGCAAAACTAGCCTGAGTTACATACAACTCACGTGGCAGTTAATGTGTTAAAGTTATTTAATCCATATGTAAATATATATATTTCATTAAACCAGATGGTTACTTGTACAAGTAAACATAGTTTTTGCCTATTCTGTTGTTGAATCATAGCTGAGAGCAAAAGTCAAGTGACCATAGAATTTAATTATTTTTGTTTTATTTTTATTTTAGATTTCTATGTTTGAAAAAGGGAAGGCACCTAAAATTGTCAACCTAAGGGAAATACAAGATGACATGCAAACATTGTATATAAACACAGCAGCTGATAGTTTTGAGTTCAAGGCTCATGTTGAAGGAGACGGTGTAGTGGAAGGGATTATCCGATACCATCCTTTCTTATATGATAGAGAAACTTACCCTGATGATCCGTGCTTTCCATCAAGTACGTTAATGTCTTATCTTAGCTACTGAATGTGAAGTTGTGATTTAGCATAGTAATTTGTTTCATTAAAGGATTGTTATTAGTTGGGCTATTAAGGTTAGATAAATAACTAAAATTTTTTTCCTTATGTAAGTCTTAAGTTAGGCATTTGTAATTTTTATAATGATTGATTTTTGTATATTTTTAATTTCAGATGAATAAAGCTTTGAGAAATTTTTCTTTTATCTTAGATCTCTTACTGAACTGAACTGCTACATATATATTCTTATTATTCCTTTACATGTTCCCTTTATTTTTTTTTATAAAGAAGTTTTATACTTTATGCAGCCACATCTATCAGTTTTTTCTTTATGCTTTCTGATTTATTCTTGCTGTAGAAAGGGTTTTTACACGTCAAGATTATAAAAAAATTCTGTAGTTTTTTTGTTTTTGTCATTTGATGTTTAATACATCTGTCTTTGTTTTTTGTACATAGAGTAAAGTAGGGATTTAACTAAGTATTTTCTAGGTGGTGTTCAGTTTCATAGCGTCAGTTATTGAATATTATAATTTTCCCAGGAGTTAGAAATATTACTTTTATAATATAAAGTTCCAGTAAGTATGTAGGTCTAGACTTTTTACTGTAAGATACTATTTTATATTTTTGTACATAAGTAATGATACTGTCTTATAGCTTTATCCTGTATGTTGATATCTTCAGGGCAAGACATTCTCACTATTTTTCTTTTTTGAAAATATTCTTAAACTTTTGCTCTTGTAGATAACCTTTAGAATCAGCTTTGTACATTCATTTAAAAAAATCCTACTGGTATTAATGAGATTGCAGTGAATTTTTAGATTAATAATATCAAACTTTCTTATCTAGAGTGCTTCATTAGTAAGTACATTCTTAGTTTTGTGGGCTCTGCAACCAGACTTCCTAATTTGAATCCCATCGTTGCTACTTTCTGTTGTGTAAACTTGGACAAACTACTCCCTACATCAGTTTGCTCATCTGTGAAAAGGGGGTAGTAGTTCATAACTCATAGAGGTGTTGTGAAGGTTAAATAAGAAACCAAGGCAAGTTCTCAAGAGTGCCCAGCACTATTTAGTAAGTGTTCAGTACATGTTACTTCTCAGTGACTCCGCTTCTTGTGATTTCTCTGACTTTTTAAATTTGTTATTTCTAATTTTTTTATGCTTATAGACAAAAAGATATAAAGTTTTCAAATGATATCTTAACATAAGAGCCAGTAAGTTGAGTGATGATCAGAGCAAAGTGATTTGGTTTGATTGAAAGGAACTTTTTTTGTGTTTGAGACAGAGTCTCGCTCTGTCACCCTGGCTAGAGTGCTGTGGTGTCAGCCTAGTTCACTGCAACCTCAAACTCCTGGGCTCAGTGATCCTCCTGCCTCAGCCTCCCAAGTAGCTTGGACTACAGGCACGCACCACAACACCTGGCTAATTTTTTCTATTTTTAGTAGAGACAGGGTCTTGCTCTTGGTTAGGCTGGTCTGGAACTCCTGAGCTCAAGGGATCCTCCCACCTCAGCCTCCCAGAGTGCTAGGATTATAGGCATGAAGAAAGGAACTTTTACATGGGGATTTCTTGTGAGGGCTTTTTGGGGGAAGGCTTTATTTTAGATGGATGATTTAATGCCAGGATAGCTGAGGTGTTAATATATCAGGATCATAATGTTTAATCCTAATTTATTTGGATAAATGAGAATGTATTACTAAGAACCATAATGTTATAGACAATTGTGCTAATCATGCTTTTGATACATAGTAATGTATGTTGTAATTCCAACTGCATGCATATTTCTTACTTACCTGAATCTGCAAATGAAATAGTTCGTAAAAAGTAAATTTAAATTCAGTATTATTGACTAATTTGTCCAACCTAGGCAAACTTGATACTATTAAATGTCATAGATTTCTCAGATGATTTTCATGTGAATATACTGGTTCTGACAGAATTGTGAAACTGTTTTGGATGCAAGATTTAAGCTAATCTTTTTGGGTATATGACTCTTTTAATTCTATAAATAGGTTTTAAAGATTACAGGTTCAGCAGCTAATGTAGTACTCTTAACACAGATTGATTAGTATATAAGTAATTATTGACTTTTAAATGGCAAACACCATTGGTAATCTGGAACCACTTTGGAAACCTGCCTTTCTGAGGGCAGAGTAAAACTACCTTCAGGCTTTATAGATTGTGATGTGAAAGATTATGTGTTTGCATTATCTTCTCTCTGAAGCAACTTTAATATTTCATTATAGCAGTTGACTTCAGAGTGATAAAAATTGCACACACATTATAGTAATAAACATTTTGTTCCACTTAACTCTTTTGATCTAGAATTAAAAGATGAAGATGATGATGATGATTGTTTCATACTTGAGAAGGCAGCAAGAGGGAAAAGGCCTATTTTTGAATGTTTTTGGAATGGGCGATTAATACCCTATACATCAGTTGAAGAGTAAGTTTTGATTTTTGCTGAAATTATATTGTTTTATAACCTAATCTTTTTTATTAACTATTATATTTTGTTCTGTTCAAGCTTTGACTGGTGTACTCCTCCTAAGAAGAGAGGGCTTGCACCAATTGAATGCTACAATAGAATATCTGGTGCATTATTCACTAATGACAAATTCCAGGTCAGCACAAATAAACTGACTTTTATGGATCTTGAGCTAAAATTGAAAGATAAGAACACTCTTTTTACAAGAATTTTAAATGGACAGGTATGATTTTTAAATATAAAGTTTTGAATATTTGTAAATGTTCTATTTTTAAGTAAAATGAAAGATACTAGTAGTGTAGGATTTTACTGATATTTTGTATACTTTGGATTTATTGAATCAAAAGAATATGATGTATAAATGTTTCATGAACATTCAAAGTGTTTATATCACTCAGAAATTATAAACTGGTTATGTTTGGATAGAATTTACATTTCTTTACTCGATCTCAATATCAAGCCCTTTACATAGTAAGTACACGCCACAGAAGCATCTCCACTTAATGAGAGCATATATGAACAATTGTGTCTATTTTAAGGGCTATGTTTGTACAGCAGTAACCTAATTATGCAATTTTAAGCAAGTCTTGAGGGTAAAAATGGGCTAGAACTGTGAAATACTTTAGCTAAAAGATGATTTGAGACTGAATCAATATTAAAATACATGCATTGATTAATAAAAAAATGATTCCACCGTGAATAATTTTTTTAAAAAAGTTGAATGGTGCTAGTATACTAGTGTGCTTGTATTCTATGCACATACCTCGGAAACTTTTACTTGAAACTACTCTTTCAGTAGTTTAGTATTAAGTTGTCAAGAAATAGATGATTTTATTATCAAGTTAAAATTGCTAAGCATAGTACGTAGTATTTATAGTCAGTCATTCATGTAAAATGTCAGAATTAATTTTGCTGTTGTAGAGATTCTGAATCACAGAAGATTAAGACACTTTTAAGAATTATCCACTAAGAACAGTCTTATCAAATGAGTTAGTATAGCCAGGCATGGTGGCTCATGCCTCTACTTCTAACCCTTTGTAAGACCGAGGTGGGAGGACTGCCAGAGAAGGTCAGTAGTTTGAGACCAGCCTGAGCAATGTAGGGAACCCTTGTCTCTACAAAAAGCAAAAAAAATTAGCTGGGTGCAGTGGCACGCAAGCTACTTGGGAGGCTGAGGTGGGAGGATCACTTGAGGCCCAGGAGTTTGAGGTTGCACTGCACTATGACGACACTACTGCTGTCTAGCTCAGGCAGCAGAGTGAGACCCTGTCTCAAACAAACAAGTAAATAAAATGAGTTATGATACATTTAGAATTCATTTATAAATATGGTATTTATTATCCAATGTTGATTGCGCAGTTAGATCTTTTCAAAAGTTATCTAAAATAGGTTAATACTATTAATTTGTTACATTGTACTTTTTAAATGAGTTTTTTCAAATTTTGAAAAATTCAAGTATATGGAAAACTTGAAAGAATAGAGTGACTGTCTACATACTACTCTCCTAGATTAGCTGTCACCTTGCCATGCCTAGTACATTATACTTTGACTGTTACTGAGTTTCTGGATTTAATTGATGCATGTGGCAGTTTTTTTGGTTGATAATGAGTCCTGAGTATTTTGGAATGCAGTTTAAGAATTTGGTAGTCAGACTTTCCTGCTCCTTGTTAATAATTTTAATATCCATGTCAAGGTGGCAAACTGACAGCAATGATTTGCTGATTAGGGAAAGAGTTGATACCTGGGACAGGAGTGAGAGCAGTGGGGATTTCCTTGAAACTGTATACCATTTTGGACCTCTGAGTCTTTACCGTGTACGTGTATTTCTTACTCAAGTAACTTTTTAAAATCAAATTTTGTTTATTAATAACTAAGACAGTGTATCCCTCTAACAGTACACTTCAAAAATTTAGGCTAAAATCATTTTGCCTAATTTTCCTTTGGAAAATGGCATATTATGGCATAAGGTATGTAGGAAGGAATGGGCTTCTGTAACTTTATGGATTGTCCTCTGTGAAAGCATGTTATGGGAAGATTGTCTTACCTCCTCATTGTCCTACAGATGGGTATAAATGAGTGAGTGTATGGCAGCTTATGGTTGAGCATAAATGTCTATATTCTCTCCCACCAGGGTGAAGGATGATTGACAAAAACACATCTCTTAATTTTTATTTTATCATTTAATTTTTAATGGGCCATATGTATAAAATATGAAATTAAAAAGAAAATAATTTTGTGTAGCAGTGTTCCCCAACCTTATTTTCATTATCCTCCTCATAAGGAGCCTTTTAAGACATTTTTTCTTGATTACTTCCCCCAGTGAAATTTTAATATCATAGATTTACCATCTGTCTATGTACTGTATGTATGTATGTGCTAGGTACATAATGAATCTTTATCATCCCATTGAGAATATGTGTGGTTTATAGTGAGAAGGCCTCCACCTACTCCGTTTTTGGAGCCAGCTAGTTCTCCTCCTAGGCAGCAAGTGTTACCATTTTTTCGTATATCCTAGGATTTATTAGGTTATTGAGTATGGAATGTCTGATTTCCTTAAGTACTAAGTTTGATGGCTGATATCTCTGACATCTCACTTTGACACTTTTTTTTTTTTTTTTTAATTGTGAAGATATATCCTTATTCTTTCAAATGCACGTTTTGGCTTGTGATTATCTTTCAGATTTCTTTTAGAGCAATTTTTACAAAACCATGGATAAGTAAAAAATTTGTGTTATTTTTTATTTTATTTTTTTATTTTTATTTTTTTTATTTCAGCTTATTATGGGGGTACAAAAGCTCCGGTTATATATATTGCCCATGTCCTGCCCATCCCCCTGAGTCAGAGCCTCAAGCGTGTCCATTCCCCAGACAGTGCGCCTGGTACTCACCATGTAGGCATATACCCATCCCCTCCCCCCACCCCCTGCCTCAGTCTGATATCCAGTTGATATCATTCCCCAGTGTGCATTTAGGTGATGATCAGGGAAACCAATTTGCTGGTGAGTACATTTGATGCTTGTTTTTCCATTCTTGGGATACTTCACTTAATATAATGGGTTCTAACTCTCTCCAGGAGAACCAAAGAGATGTCGTATCACCGTTATTTCTTAAGCTGAGTAATACTCCATGGTACACATATACCACAATTTACTAATCCATTCGTGAATTGATGGGCACTTGGGTTGTTTCCACATCTTTGCAATGGTGAATTGTGCTGCTATAAACATTCGGGTGCAGGTGTCTTTTTTATAGAATGACTTTTGTTCTTCTGGGTAGATGCCCAATAATGGGATTGCTGGATCGAATGGTAGGTCTACTTGAATCTGTTTAAGGTATATCCATATTGTTTTCCATAGGGGTTGCACTAGTTTACAGTCCCACCAGCAGTGTATGAGTGTTCCTGTCTCTCTGCATCCACGCCAACATGTATTGTTTTAGGACTTTTTGATAAAGGCCATTCTCACTGGGGTTAAGTGGTATCTCATTGTGGTTTTGATTTGCATTTCCCTGATGATTAGAGATGTTGAACATTTTTTCGTATGTTTGTTAGCCATTTTTATATCTTCTTTTGAAAAATTTCTATTCATGTCCTTTGCCCACTTTTTGATAGGGTTGTTCGATTTTTTTCTTACTGATTTTCCTGAGTTCTAAATATATTTTTGTTATCAGTCCTTTGTCTGATGTGTAGTACGTGAAAATTTTTTCCCATTCTGTAGGTTGTCTGTTTACTCTCATGACTGTTTCTTTGGCTGTGCAGAAGCTTTTTAATTTGATCAGGTCCCATTTATTTATTTTTGTTGTTGCTGTGATTGCCTTAGGGGTCTTCTTCATAAATTCTTTGCCTAGGCCAATGTCTGTAAGAGTCTTTCCTACATTTTCTTCTAGGATTCTAATAGTTTCCCACCTAATGTTTAAGTCTGTTATCTACTGTGATTTGATTTTTGTGAGAGGTGAAAGCTGTGGGTCCTGTTTTAGCCTTCTACATGTGGCTATCCAGTTTTCCCAGCACCATTTGTTAAATAAGGAATCTTTTCCCCAGAGTATGTTTTTGTCTGCTTTGTCAAAGATTAGATGGCTATATGAGGATGGTTTTATATTTGGATTTTCTGTTCTGTTCCACTGGTCTGTGTCCCTGCACTTGTGCCAATACCAAGCAGTTTTAATAATCACAGCTTTGTAGTATAGTTTGAAGTCTGGCAAATTAATACCTCCCATTTTGTTTTTGTTGCTTAAAATTGCTTTTGCTAAACGGGGTCTTCTCTGGTTCCATACAAAGCGTAAAATTATTCTTTCTATATCTTTGAAAAATGATGTTGGTAATTTAATAGGGATTGCATTGAATATGTAGATAACTTTGGGCAGTATAGACATTTTAACAATGTTGATTCTTCCGATCCACGAGCGTGGTATGATTTTCCACCTATTTACATGTTGTGCGATTTCCTTCCTCAGTGTTGTGTAGTTCTCCCTATAGAGGTCCTTTACTTCCTTAGTTAAATATATTCCTAGGTATTTTATTTTATTTGTTGCTATTTTGAAGGGTATTGAGTCCTTAATTTGGTTCTCCGTTTGACTGTTATTGGCATATATGAGTGCCTCTGATATGTGTGTATTGATTTTGTATCCTGAGACTTTACTGAATTCATTGATCAATTCCAGGAGTCTCTTGGTTGAATCCTTAGGGTTTTCTAGATATAACATCATATCATCAGCAAAGAGTGAGAGTTTGATCTCTTCTTTCCCTATTTGAACTCCCTTGATTCTGCTCTCTTGCCTGATAGCTCTCGCAAGGACTTCCAATACTATGTTGAAAAGTAATGGGGACAGTGGGCAGCCTTGTCTGGTTCCAGTTCGAAGTGGGAATGCTTTCAGTTTTTCCCCATTCAGTATGATGGTGGCTGTGGGTTTGTCATATATGGCTTGTATCATTTTTAGATAGGCTCCGTCTATGCCTATTTTGTTAAGTGTTCTTACCATAAAAGGGTGTTGAATTTTGTCAAATGCTTTTTCTGCATCTATTGAGAGGATCATATGATCTTTATTTTTGCTTCTATTTATGTGGTGAATTACATTTATAGATTTGCGTATGTTAAACCATCCCTGCATCTCTGGGATGAAGCCCACTTGGTCGTGATGGATTATTTTTTTGATAAGCACTTGGATTCGATTTGCTAGGATTTTATTGAGAATTTTTAGATCTATATTCATAAGGGATATTGGTCTGTAGTTTTCTTTTTTTGTTGCATCCTTTCCTGGTTTTGGTATTAAAATTATGTTGGCTTGGTAAAATGTGTTGGGGAGAATTCCATTCTTCTTGATATTGGAGAATAGTTTATGTAGGATGGGCACCAGTTCTTCTTAGTAGGTATGGTAAAATTCAGGTGGGAACCCATCTGGTCCAGGGCTTTTCTTTTTGGGAAGGTTTTTTATTGCTGTTTCGATTTCAGATCTAGATATTGGTCTATTCAGGAATTCTATTTTTTCCTGGTTGAGTCTGGGAAGGCTGTGTGTTTCTAAAAATTTGTCCATTTCCTCCTCATTTTCCAATTTGTGTGCATAAAGATTTTTGTAAAATTCATAGATGATGTCATGTATCTCTGTGGCATCGGTCATGATTTCTCATTTCATGTTTCTGATGGAGGTTATTAGAGTTTTTTTCTTTTCTGCTCTTGGTTACCCTAGCCAGAGGTGTGTCAATCTTGATTATTCTTTCAAAGAACCAACTCTTTGTTTTATTAATTTCCCTTATGGTTTGTTTGTTGTCCTTTTCATTCAGTTCTGATTTGATCTTAATAATTTCTCTCCTTCTGCTGGGTTTGGGATCGGTCTGTTCTTCCTTCTCCAGCTCTTTGAGTCTATTCATTAGATTGTCTATTTGTAAGTTTTCTGTCTTTTTGATATAGGCATTTATGGAAATAAATTTTCCTCTCAGGACTGCTTTAGCTGTGTCCCACAGATTTTGATAAGTTGTGTCTCCTTTGTCGTTTAATTCAAAGAATCTTTTGATTTCCGTCTTGATTTCTTCATTTATAAAATAATCATTCAAGAGAAGGTTGTTTAGCTTCCATGACTTTGAGTAGGAATGAGAATTTCTGTTAGGATCCATTATTACTTTTATTCCGCTGTGATCTGAGAAGATGCATGGTATAATTTCTATTTTTTAAAATTTTTTAAGACGTACTTTATGCCCTAAGATATGGTCAATCTTGGAGAATGTCCCATGAGCTGATGAGAAGAAAGTATATTCAGTGGATTTTGGGTAGAATGTCCTGTAGATGTCAGTCAGGCCCATTTGTTCTAGCATTCTATTAAGTCCATTATTTCTTTGTTTTGTGTTAATTTTTTTTTTTTTTTTTTTGAGACAGAGTCTCACTTTTTTGCCCTGGCTAGAGTGCCGTGGCGTCAGCCTAGCTCACAGCAACCTCAAACTCCTGGGCTTCAGCGATCCTACTGCCTCAGCCTCCCGGGTAGCTGGGACTACAGGCATGTGCCACCATGCCCGGCTAATTTTTTTCTATATATATTTTAGTTGGCCAGATAATTTCTTTCTGTTTTTAGTAGAGACGGGGTCTCACTCTTGTTCAGGCTGGTCTCGAACTCCTGACCTTGAGCGATCCACCCACCTCAGCCTCCCAGAGTGCTAGGATTACAGGCGTGAGCCACCGCGCCCGGCCAGTTTTGTGTTATTTTTTAATACGAGTTTTGTCATGGAACCAATGCATCATGGACTGCTCGAAATATCAATGAAGTATTTGGGAAGGATGTGGCTAATGAATGTACAGTATTTCGATGGTCTGAGAAGTTCCATTTTGGTGATTTTAATCTTGAAAATGAGCCATGTGGGTGACCTGAGACCAAGACATGGTAATGGTGAGCTGAAAACTGTAGTGGAAGTGAAATCATCTCAACCTACACGTGAATTAGCAGCAAGGTTTGACGTTACTATTCCAACAATATTGGACCATTTGAAACAAATGGGCAAGGTAAAGAAGCTGGATAGATGGATATTGCGTGAATTAAATTGAGTGTCAGAAGAGAAATTGTCTTCTTGCCTTTGTTTGCTGTCACAACACAAAGGTGAATCATTTCTACAATGTATTGTTAACATGTGATGAAAAATGGATTCTTTTTGACAATTGCAACAAGCATTTGGCACAATGGTTGGATAAAGATGAAATGCCAATACACAGTCCAAAACCAAATATTTATCAAGGAAAGCTAATGGTGTCTGTTTGGTGGTCTAGCACTGGTATTATCCACTACAGCTTCGTGAAACCTGGTCAATCGATTACAGTGGATGTCTACTGCAATCAACTGGATGAAATGATGAGGATGGTTGTGATTAAGCCGCTGAGGTCTGTCAGTAGAATTAGGCCAATCCTCTTGGAAGACCACATATTGCAAAAAACAACACTACTCAAACTACAGAAACTGGACTTGGAAACTCTCTGTCGTCCAACGTATTCACCAGACCTTGCACCAATTGACTACCACTTTTTCAAGGCTTTGGACCACTTCTTGCAAGGAAAAATATTCAATTCTAAACAAACTGTGGAAAATGTCTTTTGTAATTTCATTGCCTCTCATTCTCCAGGCTTCTTCGCTGCTGGCATAAGCAAGCTACCGTGAAGATGGCAAAACTGTGTCAATAGTTTAGGCACACACTTTGATTAATTGTACTGCTTCTTGTTTTAGATATAACAAACTACATTTTTGATTTGAAATTGGACATTTCATATTTAATGACCTAATAAAGTAGGAAAGGAAAGTTTTGTTGTTGATATTGACCACTGAGACCTTGGTTCCAAGAATGATATCAAAGATGTCTTGTTTGGTAATGCTTTTGTTTGAAATCACCTAAAGTTTTACAAGAGAAGGATTTAGCAAAATATTTTAGTTTTTATTAGATTTTCTGATTTGAGGTATATGGAAGGAAAAATGAAGTGAATGAGAAGTATCTATTGTTATATTTGTTTAGTATTAGCCTATATTTCATAGAACATTTTAAAATTTTACAGGAGCAACGAATGAAAATTGACAGAGAATTTGCTTTATGGCTGAAGGACTGTCATGAAAAGTACGATAAACAAATAAAATTTACACATTTTAAAGGAGTAATTACACGTCCTGATCTTCCTTCTAAAAAGCAAGGCCCCTGGGCAACATACTTGGCAATAGAATGGGATGGAAAAATATACAAAACAGGACAGCTGGTAGGTTTAACTTATTTTATTTTTTTTATAACAATTTAGTTTAAAATACATATGCAAACTTGCATATATAAAAGATATTTTATTTTTACAAATAGCTTTTTTCCAATCTTACATTTCATGAAAAAATCTTATTCAGACTCTTAAAGGACATGTTTGACACCATGTGCCCTCCATCATCTCTAGAGATTTAACTTATTTTTAGATTTGATTTTTAGTAGAATCTGAAACTAAGTTAGATGTATTAGAATTTAACAACAGTAACAACAAAATGCAAGTATTGGCTTCTCAGAGGCCAGGAGAGAATGAAAAGGACAAACTGATTTTAATTACATAATTTATTATAGCATTTAAAAAAACCTTGTTTATTGCCAAAAGCTTAATCAGCAAGGTTTTTTATTGTTTCTTACTCTAAACTTTACTCACATGGAGATCCCAGTGTTTTTTTTTTTTAAATGTGATGTGAAATAATGATTTTTAAATACTCTTTGTTGAGCACCTGCAAACACAGTAACTTATTGCAGCTTTTGACTATATTGTGGAGAATGGCAAGATGTGTACTTTGTTCTTAGGGATATTATAGCCTACAAATGGAGATGATGTAAACATAAATAATAATAGGTAAGGAGAGAATACGTGCATTGAAAAGAGAGGATTAATAATGCTTTGGCAGGTTAGAAGGAAAAGAGAGGATTTTTTTCACTTTGGGTGGTATTGGGGCTTGGGAGAAAAGAGCAAATCATGGGGCAAGAACGAGCATTTGTGTAGACCTTGAAAGGAGTAGAGGCTTGGGTTTATACAGATAATTATAAAGGTAGAAGGGCATCTATTCTCTCCATGATGAGAAAGACACCTTCATATACTTAAAGCCATAGAATTGGACAAGATCACCTAGAAGTGGGGAGTGTAGCTAAAGAGACAAAGGACTGAGCCTAGAGCCCTCCCACCATTCAGGGTTTAGAATGGAAGGGAGGAGCTGGCAAAGGAGACTGACAGGGATAAGCTGGTGAGATGAAAGGAAACTAGAATATGGTATCCCTGAAGCTAGGCGAAGACTTACAGGAAGGAAGGGGTGATCATTTTGTTAAATGCTTTGCATGATTGAGTAAAATGCTTTCTAAATAAGATCATCTGAGCATAGACACACACATAGGTAAGTGCAGGGAAACAGTAAGCAGTAAGAGTTGGGTTGTCCTGTAACCCATTTTGTGTGCGTGTGCGTGTGCGTGTGTGTGTGTGTGTGTGTGTGTGTGTGTGTGAAGAGAACTAGTTTAGAATGAGGCTAGAAAGGGTATAAACTCTTGTAGTCTTTGGAAATTCCTGAATTGGACTAATGGAAATTACCCTTAGATTTTTCAAGCCAACTAAGGAAAAGAAATATAGACAAGTTTTGAGCTCATGTATTTGAAAGACGTGTTAACTTGTTAAAGTTCATAAATTGCAGTTCATGGTCTGAGAGCAAGATTTTATGGAGAAAAAAGATTTCCGGTACTTTGGCATTCATAATAATTGAAGGAATTATGGACTTTTAAGACACATGCTTACCTATGACATATTTGTATGAAGAAACTGCTGCATTTTTACAAAGATTTGTTACGAATAAGTGGAGAACTTCAAAAATATAATTTTATTTGAATATTATTAATAGAATGATTGTTTCATTAGTTTTTCTAATGATAGTTACCACAGTTTTTTGGTTTTGCTTTGTGTGAAAAAGTTCTATGAAATAATTATTATTAAAACTTTCTCTTAATAAATATTAATACTGAAACCCTTTTTAAAAACTAACTATTAGGTTAAGACAATCAAGACACTTCCTGTCTTTTATGGAAGCATAGTAAGATTTTTTCTTTATGGTGATCATGATGGAGAAGTATATGCTACAGGAGGAGAGGTTCAAATTGCAATGGTAAGATTTCATGTAATAAAAAATACTTATTGACAGTTTTTTGGCACCATTTTTGTATAAATGTTAAGATATAGTATTTTATATTTTACTTATGTTTGGTTTTTCCATTGGATAAAGTAGTTGTAGTATTTGCATGTTTTTTTGTGTTTTTAAGCTAAAAGCTTAATTAGCTTTTAAATATTTACTGCTATAGATTATTATTATGTTAACATCTATATGCCCTATGTTTCACAAACATACATACATTATTGCTAGTCATCACAGTAATTTTATAAAGTGCACATTTCCTCTAGGGCCCACAAACTAGTAAATAGTAAACATTGGAGAAATATTTCAAGAATGAATAACTGTAAAACTGGAGTAGATTATTTTTCCTACATCATTCTCTCTTGTAAATACTTGAATGGTATATCAGGTCTGTGGAGGTTACATAAAAAATGAAATAAACACTGTGATAAAATGTAAGGATAGCTACTGTGATTTATATACTTAAATAAAATATATTTCTTTGAAAGAAACAAATGGGTGTTTTTATTGCAGTTCAATTTAAATAGTTTTCTTTGAAATGTTGGTATACCTTTATTTATTCAGGAACCTCAGGCACTTTATGATGAAATAAGAACTGTGCCAATTGCAAAGCTGGATAGGACAGTTGCAGAGAAAGCTGTTAAGAAATATGTAGAAGATGAAATGGCAAGGTAAGTCACATTTCAAGATACATAACAAAGGCCAGTGCGGTGGCTCACACCTGTAATCCTAGCACTCTGGGAGGCCGAGGGTTCAAGACCAGCGTGAGCAAGTGCAAGACCCTGTCTCTAACTAAAAATAGAAAAAATTAGCTGTGTGTGATGGCACCTACCTGTAGTCCCAGCTACTTTGGAGGCTGAGCAGGAGGATCACTTGAGCCCAGGAGTTTGAGGTTGCTGTAAGCTAGGCTGACGCCATTACCTAGCTCCGTGACAGCAAGACTCTGTCTCAAAAAAAAGGTACGTGACAAAAATAATAAGAAAAATTAAGGCCGGGCACAGTGGCCCACGCCTGTAATCCTAGCACTCTGGGAGGCCAAAGTGGATGGATCCTTTGAGTTCAGGAGTTCGAGACCAGCCTGAGCAAGAGCGAGACCCCATCTCTACTAAAAATAGAAAGAAATTATATGGACAACTAAAAACATATATAGAAAAAACTAGCCAGGCATGGTGGCGCATGCCTGTAGTCCCAGCTACTCGGGAGGCTGAAGTAGGAGGATCACTTTAGCCCAGGAGTTTGAGGTTGCTGTGAGCTAGGCTGACACCACGGCACTCTACCTGGGCAACAGAGTGAAACTCTGTCTCAAAAAAAAAAAAAAGAAAAAAAAAAGAAAAATTAATAGGAATTGTAGTGTGTTTAAGTATTTTTGACTGTGTTATTCATTCTGCTGATAGGGCATTTGTATTCTTAGATGTTGTATATATATATTGAGATGAACTTCCTGACTTTAAAAGGAAAAACAATTGAGAGATCTAGTTACAAAAACAGAATCTGCCATTTGTTTTGTAGAAAAAGAATGAAATCTTATATAGCTAAAGTGTCACTCTTTTTTTTTTCCATTACATTTTGTCCAGTGAAGTGCCACTCTTAAAGGCGCTATGATTAAGGCATTTTTTTAAAAAAACTACTTGGTTTGGTGTACAACTAGAAGAAAATTATAGTACCTGCCGAGGTAAAGATTAGTAAAAATAAAGTAAAAGAGGTAGAAAATGACTCTTCTGCTTGTATAGCTAATGATGCAGTCTTTTTGATTCTTACTGAATTTTGATTGTTACAGGTTATTCTATCTCCCAAAGATAACTTATACTATAAACAAATATATAAATCTGACAGTTCTTGGCTCATAATATCAAGAGATTTTGTCTTTTTTTTTTTTTAGTAGCCACAGCAATAGTTAGGAAGGAAAAAATTTTTAGATGATTAATTATATAGAATTCCACATTTAACCTTTCACAATATATCAACAGTAAATATTTGTTACTAGAAAATAACTTATATCTAACCAATACCATAATTAGCAAAATTTGTGAAACATTAATATGTGGTTTCATAACAGGCTCCCTGATAGATTGTCGGTAACTTGGCCTGAAGGAGATGCATTATTGCCTAATGAGATTAGGCCTGCTGGAACCCCCATTGGTATGTTTATTTTTCTAATACCAAAAAAATACTTTTCTTTTGTCTTAGATTTCCAATATGTAAAGGACCATGAAAAATTAAAATGTAATGTAAGGAAAGTCCTTAGTGGATTCACCAAATTCTTTGGGTATAATTAAGATATTCTTTCTAATTTTTGACTCATATAGGTGCGCTAAGAATTGAAATACTGAATAAAAAAGGGGAAGCAATGCAAAAGCTTCCAGGAACAAGTCACGGAGGGTCAAAGAAACTCCTAGTTGAGCTTAAAGTTATATTACACTGTAAGTATAAAAACTGATTTTCTTTAATATTATTCTTAAAGCTGTAATGCAGATTTAAATGTCTTATAATTATTGATGACCAAGGAATCTGAAATGGATTTGATTAAAGTTAGGAATTTCAAGTGTGTTATAAATAATTTACTTTTTGTGGATATTTTTTTAATTCTTCTTAAACACTTTATTTTAAATTTTGTCATGTAGGTAACTGTGCTAAAGTAAAGATATGGTGTATATACATAGAGGAATTTGTACTGGGTAGGAATTTAGCTAAGCCTTAAGGTCCCTTCCAAATCAGAAATACTGCAGCTCTGAACCTGTGGGCCAGAAATACTTGGTTCATATAGTAAGCCTCGTCCACTGTGTGGTAAAGGGAACAGAGCCAGCTCTTACTGCTCATCTTCTATTTCCCTGACCTTCATCACCTTGTTTGTTAACTTTTTTGTCCATTGTTTTTGTCTCGACTGACTAAAATACTTAACATTTTACAATTTTAATTATCTGTTCTATAACAGATAATTAAATATCACTATATACTTGTGTGTCTGAGCTATGGATTTTCGATTTTTGGTATTTTATTCAATATGTGTTCATTTACAACACTTAAAAACTTAACACGGCATTCAAAAATGAACACATACTGAATAAAATACCAAAAATTGAAAATCTACAGCTCAGACACACAAGTATATAGCGATATGTGGCACACTTGTTGAAAACCAATTGACCATACATGTGAGGGCTTGTTTCTGAGCTCCCTATTCCATGATTCTCTATGTCTGTCTTTATGCCAGTATCACACTGTTTTGATTACTGTAGCTTTGTAGTAAGTTTTTAAATCAGGAGGTATAAGATATCCAACTTTATTCTTCTTTGTCTAGGTTGTTTTAGCTATTTGGATCGTTTGAGATTTCATATGTATTTAGGATGAGTTTTTCTATTTCTGCAAAAAACACCATTGAGATCTTGGTAGGGATTGCATTGCATGTATAGATTGCTTTGAGTATTATCATCACCTTAACAATAGTACATATTTCAATCTTGCAACTTTGAACATGATTTTGTATCTTTTTTTTTTTTTTTTACTAGAGACAGGGTCACTCTCTTGCTCAGGCTATGATGTTGTATCTTACAGCTTTGCTGAATTATTTTTTCAGCTGTGCCAGTTTGTTTTGTGGAATCTTTAGAGTTTTCTGCATATGAGATCATATCATCTATGAACAAAAATAATTTTACTACTTTCTTTCCAAAGTAGGTGCTTTTTATTTGTTTTTCTTGACTAATTGCTCTGGCTAGGACCAATACAATGTTGAATGGAAGTAATGAAAGGAGGCATCATTGTCTTGTTCCTGATCTTGGAGGAAAAGCTTTCAGTCTTTCACAGTTGAACGTATATGATAGCTGTGGGTTTTATATAGGCCTTTATCATGTTGAGGAAGTGTCTTCCTATTCCATTTTTATTTAGTATTTTATCATGAAAGGTTATTGTTTTGTCACATGCTTTTTCTACATCCATTCAGATGATTATGTGGGTTTTTTTCCTCCTTCATTCTGTTAAAGTATTGTATTACATTGATTGGTTTTTATTTGTTGAAACATCCTTACATTCCAGGAATAAATCCCTGTTGGTTATTGTATATAGTCCAGCTGTGGTTTGGATGTTTGTCCCCTCCAAACCTCATGTTGAAATTTAATCCCCACTGTTGGAGGTAGGACCTAATGAGAGGTGTTTGTGTCATGGGGGTGGATCCCTAGTGAAAGAATTGGTGCTGTCCTGGCAGCAAAGTGTGAGTTCTTGCTCTGTTGGTTCCCAACAGAACTGGTTGTTAAAAAGAGCCTGGCACCTCGCCCGCCCCTTCTCTCTCCTTCTTCCTCTCTCACCATGTGATCTCTGCCTATTCTGCCCTTAGCGGAAGCAGCCTGAGGCTTTCACCAAATGCTCAATCTAATAACTAGCAGAATCATGAGCCGAATAAACCTCTTTTCCTCATAAATTACCCAGCCTTCAGGTATTCTTTTATAAGGAACACTAAGTGAACTAAGAAATTTCTTTTAAAATTTTGCTGAATTTGGTTTGCTATCATTTTGTTGAGAATTTGTGCATCAATATTCATAAAGTTTATATGTTTCTCTTTTTTTTGTGATGTTTTTGGCTTTGGTATCAAGTAATGCTGACCTCATAGAGTGAGTTAGGAAGTGTTCTCTCTTTACTTTTTTAGAAAAGTTGGGAAAGGATTGGTGTTTCCATTCCTTTATTAATTCCTTGTTACCAGTGTACAGCCAAGTACCATACTAAAGTACGGTTGATCCTTGAACAACATGGGTTTAGGCCCACTTATATCGACTATTTTCAACTAAATCTGAAAATACATTATTCATGGGATTTGAAACCCATATATTTGGAGGGACAACTTTACATATACGTAGACTCTACAGAGCTGACTATGAGACTTTAGTAGATTTTAGTATACACAGGGGTCCTGGAACCAGTCTCTTATATATACGAAGGAACAACTGTATATCTTTATTCTGCCCATTCAGGTCCATATCATCATGATCTCTCATTTTAACCACTTAGTCATTACCACATTGGAGACTCCACTTTCAGTCTTGCACTGCTCCAGCTCATTTACCTCACTGTACCCCAAAGTGATCTTTTTAAATTGCAAATCTGTTTATGTTACTCTCTTGTTTTATATTATGTTCACCTTTAGTGGCCCAGAAAACCAATCATAGCTCTGCAAGACTCCACACATCAACTGGCTCTTCCTCTCTCTCCAACTTCATCTCATCCTCACTCACCATGCTCCAACCACAATTGCTGTTTTTGGTTCCCATACAAGCCAAGTTTTCCCACCTTTGGACAAAATGTTATTTCTTTTTTTTTTTTTTTTTTTTTTTTTTTGAGACAAGAGTCTCGCTTCGTTGCCCAGGCTAGAGTGAGTGCCGTGGCGTCAGCCTAGCTCACAGCAACCTCAAATTCCTGGGCTTAAGGGATCCTACTGCCTCAGCCTCCCGAGTAGCTGGGACTACAGGCATGCGCCACCACGCCCGGCTAATTTTTTTCTATATATATTTTAGTTGGCCAGATAATTTCTTTCTATTTTTAGTAGAGACGGGGTCTTGCTCTTGCTCAGGCTGGTCTCGAACTCCTGACCTCAAGCGATCCACCCGCCTCGGCCTCCCAGAGTGGTAGGATTACAGGCGTGAGCCACCGCACCCGGCCAAAATGTTATTTCTTAAATGTCTCTTCCCTTTATGATAGGGGTGGCAAACTATAAAGGATCAGGTATTTTTTTTTTTTTTTTTTTTTTTTTTTGAGACAGAGTCTCACTTTGTTGCCCGGGCTAGAGTGAGTGCCGTGGCATCAGCCTAGCTCACAGCAACCTCAGACTCCTGGGCTTAAGCGATCCTACTGCCTCAGCCTCCCGAGTAGCTGGGACTACAGGCATGAGCCACCATGCCCGGCTAATTTTTTTGTATATATATTTTTAGTTGGCCAGATAATTTCTTTCTATTTTTAGTAGAGACGGGGTCTCACTCTTGCTCAGGCTGGTCTCGAACTCCTGACCTCGAGCGATCCACCCGCCTCGGCCTCCCAGAGCTAGGATTACAGGCGTGAGCCACCGCGCCCGGCCAGGATCAGGTATTAAATATTTAGGTTTTGAGGGCCCTAAGTTCTTGGTCATGACTACCTAACCGTGCCATTGTCGAATGAACACGGCCATGAAAGCCAGGTACAGTGGCTCATTCTTGTAATCCCAGCAACTCAGGAGGCTGAGGCAGGAGGATCACTTGAGGCCAGGAGTGAGAGACCATCCTGGGCAACAGAGGTAGACCCAGTCTCTTTTTAAAAAAATTTTTTTAATTATTTATTTATTTTTGAGACAGAGTCTCACTCTGTCACAAAAATGCAGCCACATACAATATATTTACTTTCTGTTGACAATCATGATTCTTAACAGTATTAACAATTGCATATTTGCTTTACCATATAATATATATATATATAAAGTTTCAAAATAATGCTGATATTACAAATAATAAGACCATTGAATTACATTTAGTTTGTGGCTTTATTTGTCCTTACAATATTTTTCTCTATGTAAATAGTAAAAAAAAAAAATTCTAAAGTTAATTGAAATTATTCTCTTTCTTGTCTATGTGGTCATGTCACCTACTTGGTAAACATTTTGGTTTTGTTTATGAATGGCCTTATTTTTATTGTGTGTATGGGTTTTTTTGTTTTTTTGTTTGTTTGTTTGTTTTTGTTTTTTTGAAGAGATAGAGTTACTCTGTTGACTAGGCTGGAGTGCTTTGGCATAGTTATAGCTCACTGCAGCCTCAAACTCTTGGCCATAAACAATCCTCTTCCCTCAACCTCTCCAAGTAGCTGGGATTACTGATATAATCCCAGTGCCTGGCTACTCTGGTTTTTGAATATTTAAGTTGTTTACATAATTCCAAAGTGGACAATAAATACCAAGGACTATTTCATAAAAGTCATGTTATTTCAGGGAAGTCAATCCCTCTGTCTTATTTTCTTCCTCCTCCTTTATGTAGTAATTTTATTAGTGTTTGACTTATCTTTACTGTATTTCTTTTTTCTCTTAACAGTAATTGAGTAGAACTTGGAGATTACTCTGTATCAATAAACTATGCTATTTTAAAATTGGAGAAAACAATTTTAAGGAAAATGATTCTTAGTATCAAAGAAAATTCACTATATATTCTTTTTTGTGTACCAATTAAGCTTATTTACAAATAAAAGACTTTACAAATAAAGTAAAAGACTTGAAATAAAGGGATTTTTAAGGAGCTGAATGAGTAGACTTTCATTATTGTTCACTTGCATAGGATGATGTTAGAGCTTTTGAAGCTTTAAAAGAAATTTTAAAATGTACAGCAAATAAAGATGTTTGCCAGGGTGACATTTTATATTCATGTTTCATATTCAATTTCTCAAGGCAAATTGCTTCTTTTTTCTTTTATTAAGCTTCAAGTGGAAATAAAGAAATCATTTCTCATATTAGTCAACATGGAGGAAAATGGCCTTACTGGTTTAAAAAAATGGGTGAGTGTTCTTATTCTTAATGTTAAAAAATTCATCTGCATTATGCTGACTTGATTTTTAATTGTTCTTAATTTATCCAGAAAACATTCAAAAGTTGGGGAATTACACATTGAAATTACAAGTTGTATTGAATGAAAGTAATGCAGACACTTATGCAGGAAGACCACTACCATCTAAAATAATTAAATTTTCTGTTAAAGGTAAGCAAAATACTAATATATAATTATATATGCTAAAGGTGGCATTTTAAATCAAAAAGGAAAAGATAGATAATTCAGTAAAAGATGTTTGAACAGTTAGGTAACCATCTGGATTTTTAAATGGCCTTAAAAATCAACTTGGTAATCATATTCCTTCTGAATTTTGAAGACATCATTGTTTTCTACCTTCCATTGTTGCTGGTAAAGTCTAATGCTGTTCTAATTCCTGACCCTTTGCATGTGACACCCCCAATTTCTAGAATTTTAAATTGTATCATTTCGTGTGAGTTTGTTTTCATCCAGTTTCATCCAACAGAATACCTTGTATGCCCTTTTAGTCTGGAAGCTCCTGTTTTATTTTCTAGGAATTTTCTTGCATTGCTTTGATTTCCTACTGTATGCTTTCTTTCCAGAACATGTAATATTAAAATGTTGGATCTCTGATACACTGTTTTCCTTTTTTTTACTTTCCATCTCTTTGGTTTTCCACTTCATTGGAGATTTCCTTAAATTGATGTTGTATACAAGGGGTGGGGAACCTATAACTTTAATGCCATGTGTGGCCCTCCAGATCCCCAAGTGTGGCCCCTTGACTGAATCCAAACTTCACAGAACAAATCCCTGTATTAAAAGGATCTGTTCTGTAAAATTTGGATTCAGTCAAAAGGCTGTACTCAAGGATCCAATATACTATTAATATTTTTTCTTTTTTCTATTTTCCATTGCTTGGTTTTGTTTTTCTCTTTCATTAGAGATTTCCTTAACTAGATGTTTTATACTTTCTATTGAGTTTTTCCCCTCTGCTATCATTTTTAGCTTCTAAATTTCCCCCCACCCCCATTATTCCTTTTCAAAGCATTCTCTTCCTACTTCATTAATTCAATATCTTTATTAATTCTGTGAAGATGTTAATAATAGTTGGAGTTTTTCTTGAAGCATTTTTCCTTACTCATAGTCTGTTTCTTTCTTGTTACTTTTTTTCTCTCTTTCTCTGAGTCTTTCCTGTGAGATACTCTCTTACATGACTAGTGATTTGCTCATATTTAAGAATAGAACACTTGAAAACTTCTATTTCATTGGGGGAAATTATGGTATGAGAATTTTTAGGCCTTCTCTCTTTGGCTGTTCAGATTCCCAGAGTAGAGCCTTCTAGTCATGTGCTAGGAGGGTAAAGACCTGGCTGCCAGTATTTTAGGAGCCAAGCTGGGGAAGACTGTTGAGGGGGTTGTCTCACTTTAGTATATAATCTTTCAGTTGATTTTTTTTATTTGCAACAAACTCTGAGACTTTTAGTAGTGCTGCGTTCCTTACTTCTTAGACCTACTCTTCTTTTCCCAGAGAATAAACTTTTCATCTTTACTGGGGATGAGGAGGGCAGTTACTTGGCCCGTGCGTTAAGGGATGAGGATCTGGGGAACTGTTTCTTAAATAGACTTCAACAGATCTTCCAGTTTTATTCCAATTTTACTGCAACTTGATATAGCCATTCCTGAGCCTTTTGAGTGTCTTACAGTGTGAAGCAGATTGGGTCTCTGGTAACTTTGTTGTTTGAGGATTTGACGTGCTTGGACCTTTCTGCTAAGTCAGTTCGCCTTGTCCATGTGTTCTCTAGCCTTCAAATTCTATTACCGTTGTCTTTTTTTCTTGTTTGCTTTTTTTGTAGGTTTTTGGGTCTCTTAAAAAAGATCTGTAGTGTCATTATTATGGGGATTTTGGGGAGAACTGATCTAAGTAGCTGTGATTACCTTCTTTGATCAGAAGGACTGCCTTGGAGACTGTTTTCTTTCCTTTTTTTTTTTCTTTTCTTCAATTTTTTGGGAGACTGTTTCTTGTTGTACATATAAATCTACCATGTTCTTTAAATAGCTGTGGAATATGTTTCATAGTATGGATGTGCTATAGTTTAAGCAGTTTCCTGTTGATGAACCTTTTAGGTTGTTTCTAATTTTTTGGCCATTACAAACGATATTGCTGTGTTGGAAGAGAATTATACTGCTTTGTGTACATCTGCTGGAATCTCTCTAGAGTGGATACCAAGAAGCAGAATTCCCAAAAGGCTATGCTGTGGGACCCTCACTAGCAGACTATGAGAATTTCAGTTTCCCACATGCTCATTCTTGGCTAAACTATGTATTTATTTTGCATATTTGGTGGTTAAACTATTTTGTAATTTTGAGGTTGTGTACCTCTTCTAGCCTTTTTGGACATTGTATGTCACCTGTGAAAGCCTGTTCATTTGTTGTGCCTATTTTAATAGTTTAAACTTGTGGTTCTCAAATTTGAGTTTGTATCAGAATCACCTAAAGGGCTTATTAAAACACAGCCTGCTGGTTCTCCCCCCAGAGTTTCTGATTCAGCAGGTTTGAAGTGGGCCCTAGATTTTGCATTTCTAATAAGTTCCCAGGGGATGACTGAAACTGTTAGACTAGAGGCCACACTTTGAGAACAGCTGGTCTATAGGAGATTTTCATGAATTCTGAATTTTAATTCTTTATTGCATATTTTGCAAATACTTTTTCATGTGGAGTTTCTCTTTTATTTACCTTAGGCAAATATATCCTTTTATAGCTATTGATGATTGTTTTATGCCTTAGAATTTCATTCTTCTGATAAAGTTATAAACATATTCTTTATATTCTAATGATTTCTTAGTTTAAAAATAAATTTATCTCCACCTCTAGAATTTTACTTTTATGTATGGTGTGAGATAAAGATCTAACTTTATTATTTTCCCAAGTGGATTGTCAATAAAATTTATATAATTTTTGCACAGATTTAAAATGCCATCTTTATCATAGTCCTAAACTGTTTCTGACCTCCAGTGAATTTTCTGACCAATGAACTTGCTTTTTGTTTTCACTTTTGTTTTTGTTAAAGAGGGTAAGCCAGAGAAATTTTCATTTGGTCTACTGGATCCTCCTTTTCGTGTTGGAGTTCCATTCAATATCCCTCTGGAGTTTCAGGATGAATTTGGTCATGCTAGTCAACTAGTAACTGATATTCAGCCAGTTCTTGAAGCAAGGTAATTTGAAGGAACAATTTGTATTTGTTTTTTCATATTTGCTAAGCATTCCCTCTTTTCTTTTTTTAAACTTAAATTATTTGTGTGAAGTTTTTAACTTTGTTACTATCATTTAAAACATTTAGTGAATTTTATGATATCTGGAGGATTTATTTAGCTCCAAACTGTCCTCTGTGACTACAGTATCATATGTAAGTTGCTTCACTGAAGTTTATCTTTTGACTGAATTTACTGTTGAAGTTATTTAGGTGTTTAGTTCTTAACTCTGTTTCCTTTTCCAAGTATGATATGATGTCTCCTGGCAATTCTGTTAGTAATACCAGTATTTATTTTGTTGTTGTTGTTGTTGTTTACTTAGACATTATGGCCATTTAAACTTAGTGGTATTACCTAGTAGTAGGTTTTTAACCTGCCAATGCAATTTTGGTGTTTTAAAAACCGTAGCAATAAAGTTTATGCCTTCCCTGGAAATTTGGGTCCTGTCTTAGAGTTTGTCCTTACTTCAGTAGCCCTTACAAGCCCTTGCCTTAAGAAATAGCTCTGAGAGACTTAACATCTGTCCATTGATGTTATTGATGATGTTCATTATTTAATCACCTCTTTCTGAGGTGGCCAGGAAGAAATTGCTGATCAGTCTGAAGAGCATGAGTTGTTTCTTCTTCTGAACATTAATTTGTATAAATGGTACATATTTCTTTGTTTGCATTGGCTGCCAAATTTGTCTTTTTATGCATACTTTTTATGTATACCTTCTTCTGTTGTCTCTATGTATTTTTTTCCCATTGTGATAGAATTGTTTACTTTCAATCTTTTGAGAAGGTGTTATATTCCAGGTAGCTGGCGATATAGAAGTGAATAAGGAAATTTGCTTTCTCGAAGTTGACAGACTAGTGAGATAGTGTTGTGTCAAGGTTATGCCATAATTAAGTTTCTGAAAAGTAATACATGGTTATAAAAAATATTCAAAATTAATTTTTTATATTTCTGTGTTCAAGTTGCCAAAAGTCCTTCTTATCTTTTTGACATATTGTATCAATTTGAATATTAAACAGCAATGGAAGAGTTGAATACTTATTTAAGTAATAAAACACTAAAAACATGCAGTCTAGACACAAATGGAAAATATTAGTGCATTATTCTATACCTATTATCTGTTATAACTTCCCTCTTACCCTTGATA
Source organism: Lemur catta (assembly GCF_020740605.2). Classification (NCBI taxonomy): domain Eukaryota; kingdom Metazoa; phylum Chordata; class Mammalia; order Primates; family Lemuridae; genus Lemur; species Lemur catta. The sequence goes on along the minus strand of NC_059143.1, from coordinate 12,205,119 downwards.
GAATATTCTTACATATGAAGTCTCTGCCATACATACATGGTGATATTTAAGATTTTGGACTTTTAAAAAAAATTTGGTAGCATGTTCACATGAATGTATCTTCAGTTAAGTAGGACCATTGAATGGGTGCGTTTCTTTGCTATTTTTGTTTTTCTCAGTGTTATTTAAATTTAAATAATTTATTCATGCATATGGCTTAAAGAATCAAATAGATTGACAAGCTTGTCATAAAATAGAAGGGTTCCTCTCCTCCCTACTCCACAATCCACTTCTCAGAGAACCTCTTTCAGCTTTCTTACTTGATTCTTTTGGTGACTACTGCCATATGTGTAACTTTAATTTTACTATTAGATTTTTCAGTTTTAGGCATTACCTCCTGACTTAATGGTCATGGAAGATGAGGACATACTCTTGTTGCCACCTTCATTACAAATAGGTATCTTTCCTGTTCCTCATTCTTCTGTAAAGTTCTATTCTCACTGGATCAGTATTTAGTCCTTACTTTGTTACAATTATGGAACTTCTACTTACTTTATTTCACAACTTTATTTTTACTATACTTTTTTCTTTGCTAAATTTATTACAAGTTAAACCCTAAAGTCTCTGTCAATTGTCTAGTCTCTTTTGAAGATGTTTAGGTGATAATCTGTCAGTTTCATATTTTTGGAGACATCTCTTTGAGCTTGTGATGTGCTTCTGTTTGGACGGATTGTTTTTATGCTTTCATAGTTGTCATTTTGTGATCTTCCTCCACCTTCATCCTGGGGATTGTCTTTGTCTTTCTTCTGTATTGGAAGTAGGGGAAATAGGATTAAACACAGAACTTTTCTCTTAACCCAGAAATCCTCTCCATTAATGGTAGATGTGAAAGAAAGTAGCTTTGTGATGCAGTCAGCTTAAGAGATTTGCAAAGACAAATGGAATGTTGCTGTTTTATATAGCTTAGTGGGTACAAACCATTACATCCATGCTTTCAAGATAAAATCCTTAAATTTATGGGATCTTTATGATTAGAGGTATTTATGATTAGAGGCTGCAATTTGAAGTAAGCCAACAACAGAGTTCAGTCTCCTACTCTCCCAGGAAATTGGGAGGTAGGGCATTATCTTTTTAAATTACATTTCAAAGAGATGGTTCTTGGTCCCTGAGGAAACATTCCAGACTTGTGAGACTGTTCAGAGGCTTATTTTATTTAGCATTTGACCTTTCATGGATTTCCAGTAGTTTTTAAAAATCCCATGTCCCTTTCATTTTGCTGAAGCACATCCTTCACTAGTTTCCTGAGAAAGAGTAAGTGTGAGGTGAAATTTTTGCTGTGAAATGTCTTTATTCTAGCCTGATACTTGATTGATTGAATTATAAGCCAGAAACTATTTTCTATCAGAAATATGAAAGCATTGCTTCATTATTTTCTCTCTAGCTTCCAGTGTTGCTGGTTAGTTTAAGCTTATTTTGGTTTTAAAAAATATATATATTTCCTATTCTCTTAACTTATAGGATATACTTTTCATTCTCAAGGGGGCGAAATTTCACAGTGATATATCTTTGTATAAATCTCTTCATTATTTGAAATACTTCATTCTGCACCTGTCATCATGGTTTTCTCTTTCTGGGATCCTCGTTTATTGGATGTTGGACCTTCTGGATTGGATCTCTGCTTTTTGTAATGTTTCTCTATTTTTCTTAATCTTTTTTGCTTGTTTCTACTTTACTTTCTGATATATTTTCTCAACCTTATCTTTGATTTTTTTTCCTTTCTGCTATCATATTTTTAATCTCCATGAATTTGTCCTGATTCTCTGAATGTTCTTTTGTAGATCCTATTTTATGAATGTAATACCTTTTTGCACTGATAAAATAAATAGTAGTTTGGGTTTTTTTTTTTTTAATCTTTCTTTTACCTATACAGATACTCTCTGTTGTCTCCAACTTGTTGCTTTTTCTTATTTGTTCTTGGTTTCTTCATGTCTCTTGTTATTGGCCATGTGCATGTAAAGGAGTAGAGAACTTAAACGCAGATGGGAAACTCTGCGAACATGTGAGCTCAACTGTAGGACGTCTGTCTGGAGCATTTTGGTGGGGGAAATCCTGTTTTCAGTATCTTTAGGTCTTGGGCTGGGCAGTTTCCTCAAAGAAGGATCTTCAGTCTTTTGCCTGGAAAGGTGAATAGTTTAGTTCCTAGCCAGTCAAGGAACAAGGCTGCCATGGGAGTTGGGGAGGAGAGACCTCAGTGTCCATATACATTCATTCAGGATTACCTCTTCTTTTCTTTTTAGTATTTTACCCTGTTTCTCAGCTTATCTGCTGTCCCTGGTTCAGGGATCTTCCGATTTGACCTTTTCAGAGGATAATCTGCTAGTTATTGGCCAGAGAAGAAGAGAGGTCTGGGATCTAAACTTTGATCAATACTTTGGAGGCAAAAGGGAAAGCTTTAAAATAAAAAGTATTGATCAAAGTTTAGATCCCAGACCTCTCTTCTTCTCTTCTGGTACAACCAGTTCCTGAGCAGTACCTGGGGATTCTGTGGTATAAATTGATTTCCAGTCTTTCTATTGCTGTTTTAGGATTCAGCTTTCTTGGGACTGCTAAGTCATTTGCCACTGGTCTGTCCTGCTTTCTAGTAGATAAGTTTTGGTCTCCTGTCTCTTTTTCCTTTCTACCCTTTCTTTATGTTTGCCTTTAATAACGAATAAAAGAAATCTGTTTATTGTCATATTAGTGGGGTTTTAAGTAATAGTGAAAGGAGCTGTGTGTGTTTAATATTCCATCTTTCCCAGGCAGTCTGTTTTTTATCTTGTGTATCCCTTTACATCTTTTTTCAAATGAGCTTTACAGTTTGTTTGGAAAATACCTGTAAATATTTAAATTCTATTCTTCTATTCTAAATTCTATTCTACCATTTTTCTCCATCATGGTGTATTTTTTACTTTTTTTTTCCCTTTCTTTACCTTTGACAGAGTAAAAGGTTACCACTGTAAAGATCTGCATTTGGTCAAAGCTGATTTAGGAATTATATTGCTCATGGCAATAAATCAGGAAATCTCAGTATATATTCTAACCAGTTTATGTCATTACAAGGCTATCTTTGATTATTTAGATTTTACCTAAGTTTAATAACAGGTGCCAAAAATTTTTTAAAATCCCACTGGTAAAAGATTTGAAGGAATCTGTGGCTAAGGCAGAGGAGGACATCATTTAAAAATGTCCTGGGCTATTTTGGTATTTCCTTTTCTTAGTCTTGTATACATGGTCTAGCACTGGATTGTGGGCTGCCTTGTATCTTTACTAATTCAGTAAGTGCAGTTTTAATTTTATATTATATCTATTCTACCATTTTTCAGTGGTTAGCCCATTGATATCACTTATCAATACTTCTTGGATCAGTTTTCTTTGTAAAAGAAATTCATGCAAATTTGCTTCTGTTTAGTTATTTCTTCCTATTTAAAAAAAACATTTTATTAGAAAAATGAATTAAACATGCCAGTGGCACATAGGAAAGCAAAACACATCTGCAGCTTGTTAACTGAGAGGAAATTAAAAGACAACTTATTTTTTTCCAGTGGTTTATGTTTACATTATGAAGAAATAACCAAAGGACCAAATTGTATAATTCGAGGTGTTACAGCCAGGGGCCCTGTAAACTCTTGTCAAGGCAAGGTAAGCATTATATATAAATTTTATAATACTTGCTACATATTTATTTCTTATATGGTAAATATGAAATAGGAAGTTAAAATGGAATGACCTATTTTTATAAAGAAGATGACAGTAATTGGGTCCTTAGGAATTAATCAGCATCTTTTCACCTGACTTATCTGTTATATATGTAAGAAGAATTCACATGTTCACCACTGTTGTTGCTTAAACATTTATGATTTAAATATTTTCAGTGGTCTTCATCATCCCTATTCCAGCTTTGTCACATTCAAAGCCATTATATTAACACAGTTATCCAGGACTACACTGTTTTCTTTTTTCTCTCTATTACTTTTTTCATACTTTTTTTGAGACAGAGTGTCACTTTGTTGCCCTGGCTAGAGTGAGTGCCATGGAGTCAACCTAGCTCACAGCAACCTCAAACTCCTGGGCTTAAGCAATCCTACTGCCTCAGCCTCCTGAGTAGCTGGGACTACAGGCATGTGCCACCATGCCCGGCTAATTTTTTCTATATGTATTTTAGTTGGCCAGATAATTTCTTTCTATTTTTAGTAGAGACGGGGTCTCACTCTTGCTCAGGCTGGTCTCGAACTCCTGACCTCGAGCGATCCACCCGCCTCGGCCTCCCAGAGTACTAGGATTACAGGCGTGTGCCACCATGCCCGGCCTTCATACATTTTTTGAATGTTTTTCTTAGAACAAAAATAACAGTTAGAAATTTGAGAAACTAGTTCACATTTTTAAACATATTGCTTTGGTATTTAGACAAAAGGAAATGTTTGTTGAGGAATACAATTAGGAAAGGTAAAGATATAAACTCGTAACAAGGTAATTTTTCAGTTAGGTCTGTTAAGCAGCTAATAGATTTAAATGACTAGCAGGGACACTATGACTAGTAGCATAATAAGTGACTCTTTTTTACTGTATCATTTCTTTGACTATATATTCTAAAAACTTCCCTATCAATATGATGTTTAAAATAGAGCATGTGGGGCCAGACGCAGTGGCTCACGCCTGTAATCCTAGCACTCTGGGAGGCCGAGGCGGGTGGATCGCTCGAGGTCAGGAGTTCGAAACCAGCCTGAGCAAGAGTGAGACCCCTCATCTCTACTAAAAATAGAAAGAAGTTATATGGACAACTAAAAATATATATAGAAAATATTAGCTGGGCATAGTGGCGCATGCCTGTAGTCCCAGCTACACGAGAGGCTGAGGCAGGAGGATCACTTGAACCCAGGAGTTTGAGGTTGCTGTGAGCTAGGCTGACGCCACAGCACTCATTCTAGTCTGGGCAACAGAGCGAGACTGTGTCTCAAAAAAAAAAAAAAAAAATGGAGCATGTGAATTTGTTCAGGTACTATATACTGCTTTGTATAATCAAATCAAAGATCAAGTTCTATATATCTTTCTGAATTAAGATTTTTCTGGAAAAAGAACTTGAAATTTATGGAAAATTTGACTTTAGAAATAGAAACTTACTAAAGAGATTTCTAGATTTTAAAAACTTTTTTTATTTTGAAGTAACTTTAGATTTACGAAGGAATCCAAAGATAGTATAGAGAGGTTGCATATAGAAATTTCCTCTATTAAAGTCTTACAGAACCTCATATATTTATACAAACTAAGAAGTTAACATTGTCACAATACTATTAACAAAACTATGGACATAATTCAATTGTCTTCAGTTAATGTTATTTTTCTTTTCTCTCTCTCCCTTTTTTTTTTTTTTTTTTTTGAGACCGAATCTCATCCTTTTGCCCTGCGTATAGTGCAATTGTGTCATCATAGCTCACTACAACCTCAAAATTCTGGGCTCGTGATCCTCCTGCCTCAGCCTCCCAAGTAGCTGGGACTTGTACAGGTGCACACCACCACGCCCAGCTAATTTTTTCCTATTTTTGGTAGAGATGGGCTCTCGCTCTTGCTCAGGCTGGTCTCAAACTTCTGACCTCAAGCAGTTCTCCTGCCTCGAGCTCCCAGAGTGCTAGGATTACAGGCATTAGCCATCGTGCCTGGCCTAATGTTATTTTTCTATTCTAGGATCCAATCCAGAATACCACATTGTATTTAGAAATTTTGAGATTTTTGTTTCTTTACACTTTACTATTTCACATTTTTTATGATACTCATCTTGATTCTGATAATAATTCAGAAGTTATACGTTTTGAGTTTGAAGAGATTATCATGTAGAAGGAAGCAGTATTGGTTAATTTTTTCTCTGAATTTGTTACATATATAGATTAGATAATTTTAGTAAATATAAAATTGGTGAGTAGATTTTTATTATGGTATGAAAATGAAAAGCAAAAAATAAATCAGAATTGAGGCTAAACTACTTAAATGTGTATTTAGGACCTGGGTTTAAATTTTTACAATTTTTTTCGACAGAATTATAACCTGAAGGTTATCCTGCCGGGTTTAAAAGAAGACTCTCAGATTTTGAAAATCAGATTACTACCTGGTAATATTAAAGAAATATTCCTAATTACCTTTTAAACAATATTCTTACAAATAATGATACTTATAAAGTTGGAGTTTTTTGAGGGATTGGTAATGATACAAATCTTGAAAATACATTCCAATGTCAAACAGCACTGACAGAAATGAATAGTTCTTAAAAAGGAAATTTTAGGATAATGTTGATGAATCTTGAGAGAAAAATTTGAATATTAGAAATATATTAGGGAACTATTTCTAGGGAAATATATATTAGGCTTATATTATTAAAGAACTGGGCCTGTCCTTTACCTTTTGTTGATATAACTATTTCATATTTTAAGAAGAAAAGCTTCTAATGTCATTTTTACTAAGTTAATTCGATAATGACTTAACTTGAAAAAATTAGGTTGCAGTAAAGTTACACGGGATAGAAAATGCTGGCTAATTTGGGAGGCAGTCTGTTGCAGTTGGCCCTTCTGGTTTTGAATCTAGGTTAACTTGTTCTATCCCTCCATTTCCTCATGTGTAAAATGAGATAATATGCACTCTCATAGGGTTGTTGTGAGGATTGAGTTAATACAGGCAGTCCTCGCTTTGCATGATTCTGGAGTACTGGATGGAGGACACACTCCCAATATTAATACTGTACAAAGTGAGAACTGCCTGTATCTGTAAAGCATTTAAACCAGTGCTTAGCATATAAGCTTTAGCTCTGATATTAACAATATCATGATCATATCTTTGTCCATATGTGACCTTTTATACTGGTTTTAAGCAAAAAGAAACTATTAGGTATTTACTTTCACAAATTCAAACTGTTTGAGGTTTCCCTGAAGCATGAGTTAATAAAGAATTAAAAATTGGCACAACTGTAGAAGTGTAAGAAAAAAATCGTTACATATTAATAAACATGTATACATTTATTTCAGAGTTTAGCTAAAAAGTATGGATTTGGATAGTAAAATTCTTAGTAACTAGATCTGACATTTTTGGGGAATTTTAGGGCAAAATGGTAAAGTAGGAAGTAGTATGGTATAGTGATAAAAGTCAAGGGGTTTCAAATTACAAACCAGGATTTAAATCCAAGTCTGCCACTTACTACTCTTGTGACCTGGACAAAATACTTAATGTCTTTGCTCACAGTTTCCTTACCTATAAAATGGGGATAGTTAATAGTGCCTGCCTCATTAAGATTATTGTGAGGTTTATATGAGAATAGTCCTTAATTAAAACTTAGCACAGTGTCTGGCATATAGCAAATAATAAATATCAGCTAGTATTATTACAAAATAAAATGTTTCCAATAACTGTCTCTGTATGTGTCTGTTACCAGTATTTAGTGTAAATTGAATTTTTTTTTTTTTTGAGACAGAGTCTCACTTTGTTGCCCGGGCTAGAGTGAGTGCCGTGGCATCAGCCTAGCTCACAGCAACCTCAGACTCCTGGGCTTAAGCGATCCTACTGCCTCAGCCTCCCGAGTAGCTGGGACTACAGGCATGAGCCACCATGCCCGGCTAATTTTTTTTGTATATATATTTTTAGTTGGCCAGATAATTTCTTTCTATTTTTAGTAGAGACGGGGGTCTCACTCTTGCTCAGGCTGGTCTCGAACTCCTGACCTCGAGCGATCCACCCGCCTCGGCCTCCCAGAGCTAGGATTACAGGCGTGAGCCACCGCGCCCGGCCTAAATTGAATTTTAAAACAATTTTTTATAGAACAAATCAGATTGGCTCACTGCAGAAGTATAAACCCTCTTTTATTAGTCTTAGAGGGAACTTGTGGTGTAACTTGCTTAGACATCAAAGGTAGTGGACGATCTAAACAGTAAATGGCCTGCTTATGTTATTACAAGAATCGAATCTTTGAATACCTACAGCAGGCATATAGTTAACTTGTGGTGGAGAAATCAGTCATTACATAAAGCTGAAGTTATTAAATAAGGTAGTTTAATAAACTTTCAATTTTCTTCTTGAATACTTTTTTCCCCAGAATCTTTTTAAGATTTTACTTGTTCAGGTGATTTCTCACATGAGTTATCACTGTCATAACTTGTGGCAAAAAACTAAGCATAGCCACCAGGTATTTTATACAGTTGAGACAGCTCTCGTCATGTATAGAATCCGTGCATTTCAGGATAGAACTGATTAAACATAGACATTGCTTATTTTTTTCTTAGCATTATTTATAAAATATTAAGTCTTTAAATTTTAATGTTGTTTCTTTTGATATTGTCATACTTCAGTCTTTGAAACCTGTATGTATATTTCATTATATAATTTCCTGATAGGTCACCCTCATCGATTGAAAGTGAAACCTGATTCTGAAATTTTAGTTATAGAAAATGGAACAGCTTTCCCATTTCAGGTGGAAATATTAGATGAATCAGACAACATAACAGCACAACCAAAATTGATTGTTTATTGTAAGGTAAGCTTATTGGAAGACAAGAATATTTAGATTTTGAGTCCCATCATAGTGGACGGCAATGACTGTATGTTTTAGCTACTTTGTACTAAACCTTACCTAGCATTTAAGTCTTTAATTATTATCCCATGGAGGAATTTATGGAATCTCTCATTGCCAGTGGTTTTTCACCAACCATAAGCCAATATAATTGCCAGCTATGTCCAATTACATAAAGGAATTTATGGATGAAAGTTTCTTTCCCTCTCTTCCCTTGCCTACATCCCCCTCATTTCAGATGAAGTATTTTATTTGTGAATAGAATGATGGAAATGTCTTTCAGGAATGGGAATGAATGGTTAAATGAAAGTGAGTAAAAGACCACAAAAAGAAAAGGAAAGCCCAGTTAAAGTAAAAAAGAAAAGAATAATGATTGAAGAAGTTGGTTTTCCTTCCAAAACAGATAAATTTTACCTAGCATTATAGAAAATTATTTTTTACAGAAATTTTCTAAAATTTCAGTGAGTTCTATTTAGAATTTTCCAATATTTTAGAATTATAGCCAGAAATAGTAGTTGTAGTGAATTATTTGAAAATTTAAACAATTGTTGAATAATCAGTTACATTTTATTTGAGTCTTATTTTGCATCCTTCAAATAGTTTTCAGGTGCTCCAAACCTTCCAGTCTATGTTGTGGATTGCAGTAGTTCTGGAACCAGTATTTTAACAGGATCTCCAATTCAAGTTCAGAATATTAAAAAAGACCAGACACTTAAAGCAAGAATTGAAATACCTGTAAGTTATTACTGTTACTCACTGATATTATATTGAGTCCTCATACAAATAGTGTTTAACAGTTTTATAGTATTCTATGCAAAGTTGTTTAACTTTTAAAACAGATATTTGTGGTTCTTTTAGCCAAAGAGAAGAAAAGGCAACATGAAATGGTGTAATGACTGGTTTAATGTTTTCTGTCAAATATTAGTAATTGTCTTGATGAAACCTTTTACAGTATCTGTAGGTATTATTGATTTATATTTTCCAAAAATTTTTTTTTCTTATATTAAAATGCGTCATTTTATTTTTGTTCTTTTGTTTTTTGTTATTCACATGTTTCTTAGAAAGTTTGATAAATATCCCTATTTAAAACACCACTGAAGGACATATAAACCTTCAATTTGTGTGTTTAATTTTTATGAATACATAGTTTTTTATTAGTATTTTTGCAAATAGGGATTTCCTTATAATTTGCTAGTAGTATACTTTTTATTGGAGATGCATCTTGACTGATGGTGAAACCAACATGGAAGAAGGTGCTATATATAAGTAGTCACTCTCCTCAGGTTGCTGAATGGGATAACAGATTCTTAAGTAAAATACATGTGATTTCCTAAGAATTGGTATGGTAAGTGATAGATAACCTAATTTCTTTGTTAGCTCATATTTTCCTGCTAATTATACATCAATTATTAATATATCCTCAGCCTCAAAAGGGTAGAAGATTTATTTATTTAATTAGAATGAGATGACTCTTGACTTTATTCCAGTTATTTTCAAACTGGTTATTTTTGATACCCTTAAAGTATTTATTATGCATTTCCTTTATGCAATAATGTGAGCAGCATTTTTGAGCATACTGTCTTGCAAAAGATCAGGACTTGGAAATAGGGAGGAATCTGGACATGGAGGCAAGAGCAACAAGCATTAGGATTTATGTAAATACTACTGAGCAGCAGCAGGCATAAGACCAACAATCTAAGTCAGTTAAATATCACAGTATATCCTGTAATATTTAATTATAAAATGTTATCCAAAGGTAGCAACTCTTGAGTTTAAAGAGTCAAGAAGATAAGATATGCTTATAACAGAGGATGGGTTATTTCCCTGATATTCTGTGAGGTAGAATTTTAAATAAATCATCAGTCACTTGTGTGGGTTTCCATAGGAATGGCTGCAACGGGGTGAGAAAGGAGACACGAGTTAAGGAAGATTGTAAAGGTATTTTCTGGTTAAACTTACTTTAATTTAGGGTATGCTGTGGAATGCACTATATGTAGATTGTGAAATAATGATGTAATGTTTTAATTTTGTGTGCCTTAAAATCAGTTTATGTAGCATAATCCAGCTCTTCTTCACTGATCTGTAGAATACTGGTATGCCAATAATAAATTATGAATATGAAAAAAAATCATGAGTATGCCAAAATATAGATCAGGGCATCTAGATCCCTTCTCTGGCTGTGAGCAGCGTTGTTCACTTACCTCAACGTGTTCTGAATTGAAAAAACACTGAAAGCCTCAGTGTAACCTGTTACCACTAAATAGTGTATTTCTGTGTCACCTATTTGTCTCTAATTTTATGGAAAGCTCTTACATCTTTATTCTTAATAAATGCTAGTCACGAAATATGTGACATGGATGGATTAAAATAAGTTTGCAAAACTTTTAAATAAATTCAGAAATTAAGGAGAAGGGAATCCTTTTAGTCCAAATATACTTGTTTTTGGTTTTAAGAATGTGGCTACTGTCATTTATAACCTGTTGGTATAAAATATGGAATTACCAGTAGTACAGTACCTTCTTAATGACAAAACCTGTGAATATAACAGTATATAAGAAGCTCTTCCATTATATTGAAACTAACTTCTTCAACAGTATAAAGAATTCACCATAAAGTAAAAAAAAAAAGAAAGTTTCAGTACAGATGCCACTCAGTATATATTTGTGTTTTCCTCTCTTCCTAGAATTTTAAAGATGTGCCATCTGTGGAGAAGACTATTAAGTTGCTTCCCAGTAGCCATGTTGCAAGACTGCAGATATTCAGCTTGGAAGGACAAAAGGCAATCCAGATCAAACATCAGGATGAGGTTAATTGGATAGCAGGCGACATTATGCGTAATCTTATTTTTCAGATGTATGATGAGGGAGAAAGAGAAATCAATATAACATCAGCTTTAGCAGAAAAAATTAAAGTAAGTATCTCAGATTGATTATTTGTAAGAACTTTTTTCATTTTATGTGTGAAAGACTCTGAACAAGAAGTTTTATGGGTAGCCTTTAGGATGCAGTTTATCACAGAACAATCATACTGTTATTTCAAACTCTAGTCTAGATAAACATTTTTTGGTAGACCAGATTAAAATGTGTATGATTCATGTGTGACAAAATTGTACTTAGAAAAATGATTCCAACATTAAAACAAAATTTCCAGTTTTTGGCATTTTGTTTAGTTGTACACTTCCTGACAGGCTGTATTTCCATAGTCATAATCAAGATTACTACTTTACCAAGTAATAAATTTATATTTATTCTGAAGGCACTAAAGAAAATACCTGTTAAAGGCGAAGGTAGACAATCTATGCTTGCTTCTTTCAAAGTGCAGTCATTTCTTTTATAACAAGACACATGCATTCCCAAAAATCACTGCGCTGTGCAAAATTGTGCAATAAAAATCACAGGGCTTATGGGGGAAATGGAAATTAGAGGCATAACTCTCAAGCTTCATCAGTAACCCATTAAGAAAAAAGATAGGAACCTACTAAAACAATGGCAAAAGCAGTAATAGTGTAATGCATATTAAATGGTAAGAAGTACATAAATACCATACTAATATGGCAGTATACCTTGCTTGTGGAAGTTGCAGGAAGGGTTGCAGCTTGTGGGTTTCTGTGAAGTGGTGGAAAGAGGGTGATCTGAAATTGGACAGAAAGTTGTAACACTAGACGTGGATAAGTGTGCCTCATAACACATAGTCAACTGAGGTGACTGGTAGGTGTCTTGAGGTTCATTGTTTTGTGTATTCCCACATGGTTTGGTTCAGTTGGGTACAGTGTTTGTTAGGGTGTAAATTAATATGCAGGTGGAGAAAGATTCCTCAACACAACAATTGGAATAGGTTTTTGTTTTTTTGTTTTTTTTTTTGAGACAGAGTCCCGCTTTGTTGCCCAGGCTAGAGTCAGTGCCATGGCATCATGTGGTCATACGCCACCATGCCCAGCTAATTTTTTCTATGTATATTTTTAGTTGGCCAGATAATTTCTTTCTATTTTTGGTAGAGACAGGGTCTCGCTCTTGCTCAGGCTGGTCTCGAACTCCTGACCTCGAGTGATCCACCCGCCTCGGCCTCCCAGAGTGCTAGGATTACAGGCGTGAGCCACCGCACCCGGCCTTGGAATAGTTTTAAAGAAAGAAAGAAAGTTTATTTTACTTCTCAAAGTATGAGAAGGGCACATAAAGAAAGAAGTATGGGCGTGGGGATAAGGTATTTGGGGTTTCTGTTAGGGGCCCAAGGAAAAAGAAAGTGCTGCCAACTGATAGCACAAATAGCTGTGAAGCTATTGTGTCTTATTTTTACTATTTTTTTTTTCCTTCTCTGTGAGGCCTGTTTATCAGGGTCCTTGAAATGTGGTTCTGGCAAGAGCTGGAATGGAGAGTTCACACTCCTGCTGTCTGCCTAGGGCTCTTTAAGGCTGTGAAAAGAAAGGCTTAGAGATACCTGCAGGTGATTAATCTTAAAAGACAAAGAGTTGAGTCCCAGGTGTTTAATCAAACAAAATGAAAGGGCAGTTGTGCTTTGAGTTTATAACTCTTACTTTGTGTTTGATAGTTTATCTTTCAGTGTTCTCTGCTCACCTCGTTTTTTCATGGATGAAATTGTGCTTAAGCAAACATGAAATTTACTTTATGTTTAAATCGTTTGCTAATATGTTAATTGCATTGGAAAATATTTGTATTTTTAAAGCAAGCATTATGGCAGAACTGACTATACTTTTTCCCTTAATGTCTATACAAATAAAACTCCTTAAATCTTGAGTGTGAGAAAATAATTTTCTAACTGGGTTTTTGAGGCAATTAGAGATAAACATCCTCCCATGTTAGGAGAGCTAACATTGTGTAAGGGGTCCCAATTAAGTAAATTTTTGGAAAGTTGCCATTGTGGGGACATTACTCTTTCACACTGGTATGCCCTACCCATCTTGAATTTCCAGGTATAGGATCTGGTATTTTAAAAGGATTGTTTAGCAGAGGTTCAACTGACCTTGTTTTAAGAATCTGAACAATTGCTCCAGGCAGTTTATTTTTTTCCCCTTCATAATGAGGGAAGGGAGGATTGAGAGAGAAATAATCTTGATCCTGTTTAGAAGAGAAGCAAACCATTTTTATCGGTATCAGCAGATTCGAAGGTGAGTGGTTTAAAAGCGGTCCCAGAGATCTGACTTCTGAACACTTCCTTGCTTTCCCACAATAATGCTTCCACTTCCTGGTTTCTTATCAAGATTTAGAAAAAACATTGAATGGAGAGTCTCTCCCTATACATAGTACCCTCTCTTTCCTATTTTCTAAGCTTGTGGCCTGCATTTTGCCTCAAATATAGTAGTTATGTATTTCTCGGGTACCAAAGATTTTAAAACATGCACCTCTTCATTGACAGCAAAAGATAGTGAATACTGCTCTTTTTTTAAGTTAAATATACAGCCTTTACAGCTGTTTTGTACTGTTCCCCAGATAGAGGGAAGTCAGCTTGAACTGAGCTCAGAATCCATTGAAGGGATAGCATAGCTTAGGCCAGGGAAGAAAGCCTTTATCATTTTTGTATAACTCCTGTTTGCTTCTTAACCTCCATTATTAGAAAAAAAAAAAAAGTACAATAAAGAAGAACCGAGAATAAAGATGGTTTAAAAGGTAACTAAAAATGTTAGAGCAGCATGACTAGGAAACAGTAATCAGACTATCAGTGATCTTAAAATCACAACTATAGAAGGCTAAAAGCAAAAAATGGAGCTAAAAATTCTTAAATAGAAAGGATTGGAAGTTTAAAAGTATGACAGAGTAGGATAATCAACTTGGAAAAGTGTTAATTAAAGAAAAAATTAAAATATGGGATGAAAGAGATCTAAAATTAAGGTAGGCCTAAAAGTACCCAAGAAGGGGTTAAAATCAAAAGGTGGCTAGAAGGGTGGAAGTTATATCAGTGAATGTAACCTCTTTTCTCATGATGCTCAATAAGGGTCTACATAGATCTTGTTCAAAACCTCGATAAATAAGATTCTTTTAGAAAAACAACCAAATATTACTTTTCAGAATAGATCACATGACATGATATATGTGTTATTTTTAAACTTTAATGAGCACAGTGATTATTTTGTGGCAAAGGTCTAACGAAATGACTTAAGAATTTTTATTTTATTGCACTGAAAGATAATGGCAACATTAACACAAAAGACAAAGGATACTTTTCTTTCATAGTAATATATGAAGTACTGTCATTTCTGGTCATAAGGGGGCTTTCTTTTTTCTTGGGGGTGAGGAGAATGGGTTATAATTTAGCTTTAAGAGTCTTCAGTAAAAGATGTGGCAGTAGCCTCAAGGGCATTAGGTAGACTAAGCTTTGTATTATTCTTAAATGTATAATTTTCTCCTAGGTTAACTGGACTCCCGAGATTAACAAAGAACACTTGGTACAGGGTCTACTTCCTGATGTACAGGTACCAACATCTGTAAAAGATATGCGCTATTGCCAGGTTTCATTCCAAGATGATCATGTGTCTTTGGAAAGTGCATTTACAGTAAGGTTTGTGGACTTACTATGTTTTGAGATATTTTAAGTTTTAGCATACAGCAACAAAAATATTTTAGTACATGTATGAAAGTTGTTTTTAATGTAGAAAATATCACGATTTCCATGAAATATGATAGATTGTCTTTGGAATAAAGCTTCATTGGAGATAGTGATTAATTCTTATCACTATGCCCCTGTACCAAATTGGCCCTTTAGTAGTTGGAAGAACTAGAACCTTCATTAAAGGAAAGTCCTCCTAGTGCAAGCAACAGCTAAAACACCTGCAAAATGACAAAGACATGAAAAATACAAAAGATACAGTATAATTCGTCAATGTAGTTCAGAAGGAAAAATTCTTTCATTGCTTAGTGAGGATTTTCAAAGTTGAAAGTCCAACCAAAGTTAATACGTAGAACTCATAGAAAAGGGAAGGACTTACATAAATACATAGAAAAGCCTATCTTCTACCCTGGCCTGTCAATTCCTTGGACACCTCTTTTCTAGTAACCTCTTGCCCTTTAATTCCTCTACCCATTTCCATACTATTCCCAACACTTAGAACAGTTCTGTGTTTGAGATTAAATTTTCAGATATACTGCTTTGTGACCATAGTCAGATCTCTTGATGAGTTATTCTTACTGACCTGTCTGTTCTCTCAGTGTTCTCATCATAATTTCCTTTTAATACAGCATAGATATTATAATTTAACATTTCCATGTGTTTTTTGTCCATATTCTTAATATCTTAAACTGTCTTTTCCCTATTTCCTTTTGAGTTAATAGCCATGTTCTATAAATTGAGGTATTTGGAGAGGTTTTACTATGTTTGAGTTTTAGAATGTAAACATTATATATGTGTTACTCTTTAGTGTACTGAAACTATTTTAATTTTTTCCTACAATTAATGGTGTAACTTAAATCTTTTAACTGGTTAACTAATTTCAGACCTCTTCCTGATGAACCTAAACATTTAAAATGTGAGTTAAAAGGAGGAAAAACAGTACAAATGGGCCAAGAGCTACAAGGAGAAATAGGTAAGTATGGCCTGCTTTCTTTCTTTAAATCACTTTTATGATGTTTCCTTACATTGAGGCTTTAGCATACATAATCTGAGAGGAAAGCTTTGGGTGTATATAGTATTATTGGTTTAAAATCCATTGTTGGAAAAGATTGAAGTATTTTGACTATCTTTGCCTAGGCTGACATACCTTTGAAATCAGTTTGGCAAAAATATTTTGTTGAAAAGATCTTTGCTTTTGTTAGACTCTGTAATAATAATTAACATTAAAAGTGTAAATTAACCCAGGTCTGGTGGTGTGTGCCTGTAGACTCTTGGGAAGCTGAGGTGGGAGGATGGCTTAAGCTTAGGAGTTCAAGGCTAATTTAGCGAGATCATGTCTCTCAAAAGCAATTAAAAAAACAAAAGTGTAAAGCAAATGAATTCCTATGTAATTTTTCTTATATCTAGAAAATTATACAATATTAAAATATTACCTTTAATAAAATCTGATTAACATGGCATCATGTTGAAATGCACTTAATGTAGATTCTTGATATTGTTTGTAGTGAGTATAAGAGAAATGAGTATAATCATTTTATTCCAAAACATTTAGTAAGGGAACAAAGAGTAAATTTCTAAGCATATTTTTATTAAGTGTATTATAGATGTATCTTTCATTAAAAAGTAACACTAAAATAAAAATTTTTTTTAAGTTATAATAATTACAGATCAGTATGGAAATCAGATTCAAGCATTTTCACCAAGTTCTTTATCTGCTTTGTCAATTGCTGGGGTTGGACTTGATACCTCAAATTTGACAACTACTTTTCAGGTATGGCTCCTTTCTGTGAGAGTTGGTTTATTCCATTGTTTTATGTATCACAAAAAGTTTCGGAAAACCTAAAATAACTAAAAAGTTTGATTTTAGTTTTTAAAATGAAAAGTCATAAAAGGTAGTTAAAAGGCTTTTATAGTGAAAAATTTCAAACACATGCAAAAATAGAAAAATGTGAGTCATTCTTGTGTTCTCATCATTCAACTTCAACAGTCATCATTTCTCCTTATGCCATATCATTTTGAAGCAAATTCCAGACATCATACCATTTCATCCATAAATATTTTGGGATATAGATATGTGTATATATATAGTGATAGTATTTCAAGTAGCTGTTTAAATAAAATTTCTTGGTGCTCACACCTGAATTAACATGATATTGATCCAGAAAACCTTAGTTGTTAAGGTTTGCAACTGTGCAAATAATTCAGGTTAGCTTGAAAAAGAAAAACCCTGGTGGAATTCTTTCAGTTTAAAATAAACAAGCATAATGTACTCTGCTTGGAGAGGTCAGAGACAGCTTTGGGGAAATAGACAAGCTAGAGCTGGGTCTTCAAGGAACCTACCTGGCCAGAGTGAGTGAGAAGGAAGATCTCACGGGTCTAAGGGAAGTTGAATTCCTTTAGAGTATTGAATGCTTTTTAAAACTCTTCTTCTTTTGAGAGCCTCCTTTACCCTTTTTTACTTAATAGAATAATCACAATAGTAGCCTCGATGTTGCCCTTTCTAACTAGTTTCTGTCTCTACTCATCTGTTACATTATTGTTTTATAATTTTCAGAAGACCACTTTCACTGTTGAGGAACTTTTAATGATGTTTTGTTTCCTGTACAATGATCAAGTCTGTTCTTTGACTTTTAGTCTTCCATTATCTAGCTACACCGTATGTGTAGATGAAATCAGAAAATAAATGTGTGCCCGTTGTTACGTGTGAAGAATCCCTGCTTCCTATCACTCTGTGCACAGGCTCCTATCCTCTTTCACCTAATTGCTCCTAAATTGTAACCTGTTTTCCTACATCTTCAGTTTTCCTCTCTATTAGTTCCTTCCCATCAGCATGTAAACATGCTAAAATGTCTCTAATCTAAAAAAAAAAAAAATGCACCACCAAAACTTCCTTTGGTCCTGTATTCCTGTCTATCTACTGCCTTCCTCCTTTTTATAGTAAAACTCCTTGGAAGAGCTGTATGCGCTGTTTTTACATGCTTTTCTGTCATTCCGTAGCAAGCCACTCTGATCATGTTTTTCTGCTCTGTTCCACCTGACCAAATCAGTGGTCAGTTTTCAGTTCTCATGCTACCCATTAGATCTATCAGCATTTTACACTATACTGCATTTAAAATCCATTGCTGACCGGGTGTGGTGGCTCATACCTATAATCCTAGCACTCTGGGAGACCGAGGTGGGAGAATTGCTTAAGGTCAGGAGTTCGAGACCAGCCTGAGGAAGAGCGAGACCCCGTCTCTACAAAGACATAGAAAGAAATTAGCTGGGCATGGTGGTGCTTGCCTATAGTCCCAGCTCTACTCCCAGCTCTACTCAGTAGGCTGAGACAGGAGAATCACTTAAGTCAGGAGTTTGAGGTTGCAGTGAGCTATGATGATGCCACTGCACTCTAGCTGGGACGACAGAGCGAGACTATGTCTCAAAAAGGCAAAGAAAAATCCATTGCCCTAGTATGGCTTTGTTGTCATACCCTATAATATTCTACCCAGCATAATCTCACATCTTTCTCCTCTCATAACTCATTACTCTCCAGCCAAGTGGACTTTTTTCTGCTTCTTTCATTTTGTGCAACTGATATATACTATCTTGGCTTATTTTCTGAATTTTATATTTAATTCTGTTTGTACTTACCTGTAGTTTGTAAATGCAATTTCATTTTCAAGATTTGAAATAAAACCAGAACAACTTCTAGCATGACTTAAAAAAGGAATCACCTCTTCAATACGGCTTTTGAAGTTGTTTTACTATTAAATGTGGAATCCTAGGATAGACTTTACATGTTTGAACTTTTAATACATTTTACTAATGAATATCTATTTAATTTATTTTCCAAAGACTGAAAAATTCTGTGTTCATTGGGGTTTTAGGAGAGATTAGTTTTGGTTATTTTACAGTGATTTTTTTTTTTTTACATAAAACGTACTGCAAATTGTTGTTTCAGAACATAAAACATTAAGTCTTATCTCTGATTTTAAAATTTTAATGAAATGGATTTGTACCCAGTAGAAATTTAAAATGATTATATCATTAAGGGTCAGTGTTAAAATGTGAATACTACAGCGCTCGTGCCAGTATGAAATCAGTTTATATCATTCAGTCACATTGCAAAGATTATGGGCAAGTTTCATTGATTCCCATTGATGTGATATGTTAGGCTTTATTCTAAGTAACAGATTGAGCAGTGGGAAATCAAAGCCCTACGTTTGTGGGGATCGTCTTGTCATGGGCATGCAATGATAAGAAATAAGTGATAAGAAGAAAGATAAAATAGGGAAGGGGTGTGCCATTAGGTAGGGTAGTCAAGAGGACCCTTCTTATTAAGGTATTATGTGCTAAAAACTAAAGAAAAGCCATTTAGATATCTGGTAAAGAATGTTGCAAACAAAGGGAAAGAACAGATGCAAAGGCTATTGAGCAGGAACATGCTTGGCTATTTGGGTAGCAAAAAGGAGATGTTTTAAGCAAGAAGGAAATTAGGAAAAGATAAAGTAACCTTTTAGATCCCCCCCCTTTTTAA
The DNA here is from genome assembly GCF_020740605.2 of Lemur catta. Taxonomy (NCBI): domain Eukaryota; kingdom Metazoa; phylum Chordata; class Mammalia; order Primates; family Lemuridae; genus Lemur; species Lemur catta. The sequence continues at coordinate 12,185,485 of NC_059143.1, read as the reverse complement.
AAAATTTAGTCTCTCCTCTCTCAAAAATAAAATTTATGGTGTGCCACTATTGGCATGGTGCAATTTATTTGCTGTTATGTTAGCCAGAAACACGTCTGTATGCCCATGGAATAATGACAAAACATTTTATTTCACTTTCTGAAAACTAAGTGATATCCCCGTCTTTTCTCAATGTTCTTTCTCCTCACTAGGAAAACACACAAAGTATAAGTGTAAGAGGCATCAGATTTATTCCAGGTCCTCCTGGAAATAAGGATCTTTGTTTTACCTGGCGTGAGTTTTCTGACTTTATTCGAGTGCAGCTAATTTCTGGACCTCCAGCTAAACTTCTCCTAATAGACTGGCCAGAACTAAAGGAGGTAAGTAACTTCTTATCTTGACTAAAAGAATTTAATATCACATGGCTTATTACTTTCAAATTGTCAGTGGATCAGAATAGGTATATTTTGTTGTTGAAGTAACAACAAACAGTCTTAACTAACAATAACAAGAAAGCAAGGTACTGTGTCTTAATACTTCATTATTTAATTCATCATTGTATCCTAGTTTGTAAAAAATTAGTGTAATAATTCAAATCTTAAAACCTATGTTACAGAAATTTTCAAACATGCATAAAAGTAAAAAGAATAGTATAATAAACCCCCATGTGCCTTCCCAGTTATAGCAGTTACTGATTTTTGCCAATTTTGTTTGTTCTCTCACACTACATTAAAACTTTTTGTTAGATTTTTAAAAAGCATATCTCAGACATCAAGCCATTATACCCATACAAATACTTAAATCTTAAATACTAATTTTGCAAATAGCTGTCAAATCCTACTTTTGTTGATTCTTTTTTTTTGAGGTAGAGTCTCACTTTGTTGCCCAGGCTAGAGTGAGTGCCGTGGCTTCAGCCTAGTTCACAGCAACCTCAAACTCCTCGGCTTAACGATCCTACTGCCTCAGCCTCCCGAGTAGCTGGCACTACAGGCATGCACCACCATGCCTGGCTGATTTTTTCTATATATATTTTTAGTTGGCCAGATAATTTAGTTGGCCCCGTCTCTATTTTTAGTAGAGACGGGGTCTCGCTCTTGCTCAGGCTGGTCTCGAACTCCCGACCTCAAGCAATGCACCCGCCTCGGCCTCCCAGAGTGCTAGGATTACAGGCGTGAGCCACTGTGCCCGGCCTGTTGATTCTTTTTTTACTTAATTGTTAGAATTCTAATTTTACTTTTTAACATTTTATTTATTTTTTAATTTACAAATAAAAATTGTACATATTCATGCTGTACAACATTCTGAAATATATATACATTGTAGAATAGCTAAATTGAGCTAATTAGCATATGCATTACCTTACATACTTATTTTTTTTGTGGTGAGGACACTTAAAAATCTACTTTTAACAATTTTAAAGAATATAATACGGTATTAACTATAGTCATCATGCACAATAGATCTTTTGAATTTAGACCTCGTATCTAATTGACATTTTATATCCTTTGATAGAATTCTAATTTTTAAATGTTCAGATTCTGGCATTCAGTTATGGTATAGCAGGGCTTTAACTGTTAGTATGATAACTAACTTTTTTATAAAGGACAATGAACTCACCTAATCATGGTAGTAGATGAAATTATTCTAGTAACGGAACAGGTCATCTAAGAAAAGTTTACATGCTTGTGCCCTAGTTTGAGGTTGCCCTTTTTGATTTGTGAGTTTACAAGACAAATAAACTGGTTATGACAGTGTGCTTTAAAAAACAATTTTAAAAATAATAGTGTGTTAACCAAGGGGTTTCACTGAAAATCCCATGCATCTATTTTTTTCTGGGAGCATTTATATAACAAATTAACACATTTTTTTTACTCCTGTTTATAGCAATAAAGGATTTGTTGGTTGACTATAATCTGGAATAATTTTTAGTATTTTTAGTAGAGACAGGGTCTCGCTCTTTTCAGGGTGTTCTCAAACTCCTGAGCTCAAGCACTTCTCCTGCTTCAGCCTCCCAGAGTGCTAGGATTATAGGTGTGAGCCACTGCAGTGGCCAATTGTATACTTTTGAGGTGGAAAAAAATCTTGACATATTCATCTTTTTATATGGTTTTGAGGGGATATAAAAAATAATGACAGCGTGTTAGCTTAAAAGTTACTATAAGATTTATTTGCAGTTACCATAGTAATCCAGAAACTTTAAAAATAAAACATAAGCTAATTTATCAGTCTGTTAAGCCATATGGTTATTAGAGATAAGGCTAGAAAAGTGATCATTTAACATGTGATTTTTTCCTAGAGTTTCCTAATTTAATTCCTGACCCATCTTCCCCTCATAGAATCTGAGTGGCAGAGGGGAACTGATATAACACCTATGCATGATAAATAGAAACAAATATATAAATATGCATGTATATTATTTTATAAATGAGGAAACAGAAATTCTGAAATGTTAAATAACATACCAATATTAAAACGTGACAGAGGGCAGATTTTTATTCATGGACATTTGATTTTGGAAATTGTTTTTTATGCTATTTCCTGGAAAACTTTATGATTATCAGCTTTGGCTACAAGTCATTTACTGAAAGGTATTTTTTAAAAGTAGTCAGGAGTCCTTTAAAAAGGATATTCTTTAAAGTTAGTTAAGGTAAACAGTTATGTGATTAGGAATAAAATACCATATGTTTTCATTTGGAAACTGTCAGTACTTGTCAGAATTCAAGCTTTTTAATAAACTTTAGCAGGTAGAATATTAGTCAGCTGTAGCTGTGTAAATGTTATGGTACACAGCATTATAATGAAACCAATCTCAAGGGGCCTTTTTCCCCCACCCGAGAGACAGGGTCTCTGTTGCTCAGACTAGAGTGGCAGTAGTGTGATCATAGTCCACTGCAGCCTCAAATTCCTCCTGGGCTCAAGCAATCCTCAGCCTCCCAATAGCTAGGACTACAGGTGCGCTATGCCACCATGCCTCGCTAATTTTTTATTTTTTATAGAGACGGAGTCTTGCTGTGTTGCCCAGGCTGGTTGAACTCCTGGCCTCAAGTGATCCTCCTGCCTCAGCCTCCCAAAGTGCTGGGGTTACAGGCGTGAGCCACCATGCTTGGCCTTTTTTTCCCGCCTTACTGTCCTATCTATAACACAGTGTTAATTTTTCTCCCCATTTCCAGCAACCTCCTGCCATAATTTGGTAACTAGCTACCTCAGATAAGTGTAGGGGGTGGAAGAAGCAGAAGGAACATTCTCAGTAGGAGAGAGCTTTCCTTTTTCACTCTTTAGTTTTCTTTCATCTCCTTTTTTTTTTAACTTTTAAAATCTGACACAGAGGATTGGGCCTTTGTCAGGTTATCTTGGTTAATAATGTGTTTCCTTTGATATGCCCAATATTAATAGGTCAGCAGGCAGATTCCTAGAATTACACAAGCCTTACATATTAGCTGGGGAAAAAGCAAGAAGCGTTTTAAAGTCAACAACACAGTGTAGATAGATCATCAGTGGGTAGTCCCATTTAACCAAGGGCTAGAAAAAGCTCCTTAATGTATAATGGCAGAGAGCTGAAAACCAACTGAGAGAGGAGCTTGACTACAGATTGCCAATGCTAAATCTGAGAAGCAAAGATAAGCTTCTTTTTCTATTGAATGAGTCACTCTAGTTCTTAAATAGCATTTATGTTGTATTAGATGATTTAAAGTATATGCATAGGTTATATGCAAATACTGTGCCTTTTTATGTAAGTCACTTAGGCATCTGAGGATTTTAGTGTCTACCAGAAGTCCTAGAACCAATATCCTGCAGATACTGAGGGAAGATTGTAATGCCAAATGCTATTTTTTAAATAAATTATTAATCATTTCCATAACAGGGTCATTTGTAACAACTTAATTGGCTTTTTAAAAGTTTATTTTCATTGATGAAAACCATGTGTGAATACAACAGAGATAAAGTAAGTTATCATTTTACAAGTATACCAATAATTATATTGTTTGGCCTGTTTTAGTGCTTCTTAAAATATTTATATTCTTTTCAGTCCATTCCAGTGATTAATGGAAGAGATTTACAGAACCCTCTTCTTGTTCAACTTTGTGATCAATGGGATAATCCAGCACCAGTACCACATGTTAAAATAAGTCTCATAAAAGCTAGCAATTTAAAGGTAAGTTTAAACTTCACGTACTTAAAATTCTGGATTTCATTCTCATGATTGTATCTTTAGTTGTCACATTTCTGCTTTTTTAAATATAGTTTTATATAACCTTCATTACTGCTTAGTATAAATCAACCTAAAGATTTTTAAAAATTATTTTGAGAAAGTAAAGTTCAAGTCTTACAAACAGTGCAACAAGGGGCCAACATTGTGTAGTTACAGCTGTTTGAGCGTTTATTATACAGTACCAGTAATATTTACATTTCAGATTATAATGAATAGATAATTAACACTGACAAAGTGAATGAAGACAGATACCACAATGACCAATAGTGTAGGTTAAGGAATAGGTATTATTGGAGAAACATACATGCTGAGGCTAAGCAAAAAGAGACATGCAGAGGTACCTTCCTCTCCTTATCTTATGGAGAGCTACCAGAGCCTGGGCAGAGCTGCTAAAGCTATACAGGTGTTGTATTCTAGGGTAAAGCCCTTCTCTTCTGTTGTTCTTTTTGTGGGGCAGGAATGAAGAGGGCCTTGTAAAGTTTGGGGACAAATGTAGGGTTGGCTACCAGAAAGTTCAAGATTAGGTATCACCTGTTTCCATGAGTATCGAGAAGCTTCTCAGAATCTAGTACCTGGTGCAAAGTTGGAGACCCTCAAAAGAAGAAAAGCTGCCAGTCCTTGCAAAGTTGTATTTTTACACAACCCTTCTGTTGGTTTAAGGGAATTCATTGATCCCAGCCAGGTTGTTGCTACACAGCACAGAGAGAGTTCTGGGGTTATATTCAGACAGTCTTGAGTATATCCTTCCACAGATATTTTACAAATGTAATGGTAGAAAGAATTGATATTATATAAAGATGGCAGTTCTCTTCAAATTTATTAGTTCAGTCAGAATCCCAGCAGGGATTTCCCAGAACCTGACAAGTTGATCTTAAAAGTCATACAGAATATTAAAGTGCCAGGAATGGCTTGTGATACATAATAAAGTACTCAGAATCAGGGTTCTTAAGACTCTTAAACAAGAGTCTGATATTGCTCCTATATGACCTGATGTATAAGACTTCTCTGGCTTCGCAACAAGGATTTGTTAGCCAGATGGGAGAAATATTTTGAGAATGTTCAGAGACAATTGGATAGGTATAAACAGGACTTTATCCTGTCATTTCAGTTACTCCTCGTTTTTCCTTCTCCAGCTATTGTTTCTGTCTGCATGTACTGTTACTACCTACTCTTTAGGTTCTATTAAGCAGAGATGGGTGTTAGGGTTTAGGAGAGAATCTGATTTGTTGCTATTATGGTCTACAAATTTACTTTTGTTCTAAATGTTTGCTTCCAGCAGAGTTAGACAGTGATTATTTTTAGCCCCAGAATAAGGGTATGATTCTAGTTTCTAGAGAAGCATCTGTAAAAGGTGGAGAGACTCTTCTAACCAGTTATTAAGAAGTGTGGCCACTTAATCACTTGAAAGTAAAAGCCTTGGTTATCACTTGATTTTGCTGCTGTAGTATTGCAGCAAAAATTTGAGAGGCATATCCCAGTGAACATTCAGGGGAAAGATGAAATAAGAATGGAGACAGTGTTATGATCCCTTGACTAGATTATATGTGCATACAGTATATGTTTATTTTTCTAATGCCATCCCCCACACCTGCCCCAGCTTTAGAATACACCTTCAGTGTTTGTGCTACCAAACTTCATTTGATATCAGTGATCTCAAAAGAGAGAACATAGAGTTCTACAACTTAATAACGAAAATATATTAAATTCTAGTTTAATTGATCAAGATGAGTTATTATCCTTTGGATTATGTGATTACATATTACATTATTTGAACTAGCTCAAATTCAATAAGTTTAGATTTTAGAGTATGTGCAAATACAACTTTTAAAATAGGAATAGAGGCAAAGAATATTGTAATAGAAGAAAACTTGATCTCTAGAATTTTCTAATTAATCATTTTGTTTTGTTTTGTTTTTAGCTCATGCCTTCAAACCAACAGCATAAAACAGATGACAAGGGCAGGGCTAATTTGGGAGTGTTCAGTATTTTTGCCCCTAGGTAAGAACCTAAAGTTTGATAGTCATTGGTATTATAGAGATTGGTTTTTCTTATAACTTGCTGAAGGTAAGAGTAATAACCATCCTATGTAATGTTAGGCAAGAGTTGGGAGTGAATAGAAGTTGAGGTTCCTAAAAGAGTTAAACTTCATGTAAATTGTCTCAGAATTTTTAGGTTATAACTAATGTAATTTGAACCCCTCCTCTTTTTTTTTCCCCGTTAGGGGAGAACATACTATGCAGGTTAAAGCCATCTATAATAAGAGTACCATAGAAGGACCTACAATTAAGTTAATGATTCTTCCAGACCCTGAAAAACCCGTTCGTATCAATGTTAAGTATGACAAAGATGCTTCCTTTTTAGCAGGGGGTCTTTTCACTGGTGAGTATTTCATAGTATTTAAATAAATTTTAGTGATAATTTGCCTTTCATAGTAGTGGAATAAATTATTTATCCTAGGTATTCAGCATGATAAAAAATCATGCATGTAATAGCCTTCTAAATGGCAAAGAAAATACATTTGACTTAGCAGTGTCTACTCTCATCACTGTGTCCTGCATTCTTTTAATGTCAAGAGTAAACTGAAAGTTCATACATAAACTGAGAGCCTGAAGTAATTAGTTCCATTGGTGTTCGTACATTCACTGAATTTTGAAATTCTATAAAAGAAATATGAACTAAATGGTGAGAACTGTGGAGTTATGCTTCACTAAATATGTTGTGATGTTATCTTAAGCCCATCAAAACCAGGACTGTTTAGCTTAATATTAGTGGAAACACATCACATCAGCATTTATGATTTCAAATATTTCAGAACAATAAACATTCACTAAGTACCCGCTATGTTCTGGTACTTTGCTGGGCTCTTAGTTACAATAATGAATATGACAGTTTTCAGTGGGTTTAGTGTAATGTAGGAGGCAAGTGAGCAAATAATTTCAATATAGTGTGGCAGATGCTAAGTCAATAGAAATTAGTTTTTGCTTTACACAGGCAACTTTCTGAAAGACTTCTATTTTCTTAAAGGGATGAATTCCTGTAAATAGTTTTAAGTAGTGAATGAAGTACTCCCAAAATTTAGATTTAAAATGTTTTAAGAATAATTTTTAATAATTAAGTTACATACATGGCCTTTGTACTTTTTACTTACATGTATACATACCGTTTTATAGTTTATAAAGTAGACTCTGTGTACTTTGAATACAGTTTTAAATCTAGGGGAGATAAGATCTATTTCCTGTGATTAAAAAACTAACAGGTGCCAAATGAATGTTACAGATGGTTAGTATAATGGGAATGTTATATATAATGATACTTTAGTTACTGTATGCTATTGGAAATCATAAAAGAAAGTAAACATTCTATTCTTTTTTTTTTTTTTTTCTTTTTCTTTTTTTTTTGAGCTAGAGTCTCACTCTGTTGCCCTGGCTAGAGTGCCAGGGCATCAGCTTAGCTCACGGCAATCTCAAACTCCTGGGCTGAAGCAATCCTCCTGCCTCAGCCTCCCGAGTAGCTGGGACTACAGGCATGCACCACCATGCCTGGCTAATTTTTGCTATATATTTTTAGTTGTCCAGATAATTTCTTTCTATTTTTTTGGTAGAGACGGGGTCTCGCTCTTGCTCAGGTTGGTCTCGAACTCCTGAGCTCAAACGATCTACCCGCCTCGACCTCCCAGAGTGCTGGGAACATTCTATTCTTGAAATACCTAAAGCATATGGTGTCCAATTGGCCTAATTGTAAGTTGCTAAGCATACAGTCTATCCTTTCTCATCTTGCATGCTAGAACTTAAAGCATTAGCAGATTGTGAAAATAAAACAAGAGAATGTTAGGAGCAAAGATATATTTGTTAAACTTCTGGGGAAAGCCTTGATGTCCAGATTTGGCACTAGAGAATTGTCTGTTATGATTAGTAAGTTGTACAGATGAATTGTCGGGGTATCCTGGTTAAAGAAGAGTTTTATTTTCTTCTTCATCAGAATTTTATTAACATTTAAATAAGATACATGCTTTAAGACATAAAATTATTTAACTCTATCCATTAATTGAACTAGAAAGAAAATAATTTTTAAATATTTACTATAACAGATTTTATGATTACTGTTATTTCTGAAGATGACAGTATCATTAAAAGTATTAATCCAGCACGTATTTCCATGAAAATGTGGAAGCTGTCTAGCAGTGGGAATCGGCCACCAGCAACTGTAAGTCATGGAATATAAAAATACAGTGTGTGTATATTTGAGAAATGTACCCCATTCCTTGGGATTTAAAAAAATTACATCAGCATATGTTTCAAAATTATTTTATCTGGACAGTAGTACAAGACAAAAGCCATTAAATATCATGAAGGGATAACATAGAAATAAGATAACAGAGATAGGTGATTGATAGTCTAGAGGGGAAAGAGAGGGAGAATGGGGAGATGAGCTTGGACGGTCTAGAGCAGTGCTATCCAATAGAAATATCACACCTGTTATTTAACTTTTCTAGTAGCCACAGTAAAAAGGTAAAAATAAATAAATAAAATTAATTCTAATGTTGTTAACCTAATATATCAAAGTTGCCATTTCAGTATATGCTCAATATTATAACAATTGTTAAGGAAATTTTACATTCTTTTATCTTACCAAGTCTTTGAAATTTGGTGTTTTTATACCATATCTCAATTCAGACCAGACACATTTCAAGTGCTTAGTAGGCACATGTGGCTATTGGCTACCATACTGGACAGTGCATTTCTGAAATAAATCTTAAATTGTGAACTATATCTTAAAGCTTGTCACAGTGTCTTGATTTAATAATCCACTTCAGCATTTATGGTTCATTTTAGTCATCTGTTTCAGAAACTGGCTTGCTTAATTTAATAGTCTGAAAGTTTACCAGTTGAGCTACCTGAATCTTTGCTTCTTTAATTTAAACCATCAGTCCAATCAAGCTGCAATTACCTTAAAATAGTATCACCATAGAGATCTATTATGTGCCCTTTAATAGTGGGATGTCTTTCCACTGTGACCAGTCTTTCATTGTGCCTTACATGTATTACAGAGATATACACATGTGTGTGTATACTTGTTATAAACTCCAATTGTGGTCTGGATTCACACATTCAGTTCAGGAAAGTTTTCATCCTAAATATACTATGTTTAAAGTTTGTCATTTTTCCTTTCCCTCTTCTCTTTTACTCCCCTTTCTAGGCAGAAACATTTAGTTGTAATAAAATAAAAGATAATGACAAGGAAGATGGCTGCTTCTACTTCAGGTATTTCTCAAGTCATTTCACATTTTTATGCATGTTTTGTCACAAAGTAATTCAACCTTGGAGGTATTTGTGGGCTCACCAAAGGAAAAGTAATTTATGATCAAATAGAAAATGTTAGTTTCTGTAATTTTTTGTCAAAGATTTTTGGGAAAGATAATGTTTTGTTTGTTTTTAACCTTCATAAATTGGTTTGGGGAAAATTGTTGTGTTGGATATATTAGCATTTGAAACTATCAAAGTTATCAGAAGAATTTTTTTATGTTGTCAGAGTACTTTATAATTTATTATGTGAGAGATTTCTATAATTCTAAGATCTTATGAAGAAACATTAGACCAGCTTTCAACATTTATGTGACTTTGAGCATGTTGCTTCTTCATTTTGGACCTCCATTTCCAAATCAGAAAAAGATTATATCTGAAGTTTCTTTAAAAATTCTCTTTAGTTAAAAATTCTCTTCAGGCTGGGCGCAGTGGCTCACGTCTGCAGTCCTAGCACTCTGGTAGGCCAAGGCGGGAGGATCACTCAAGGTCAGGAGTTCAAGACCAGCCTGAGCAAGAGCCAGACCCCATCTCTACTAAAAATAGAAAGAAATTATCTGGACAACTAAAAACATACATAGAAAAAATTAGCCGGGCATTGTGGCACATCTTTGCAGTCCCAGCTACTCAGGAGGCTAAGGCAGGAGGATCACTTGAGCCCAGGAGTTTGAGGTTGCTGTGAGCTAAGCTGACGCCATGGCACTCTAGCCCAGGCAACAGAGCAAGACTCTGTCTCCAAAAAAAAAAAAAAAAAATTTCTCTTTAAATTATCATCAATAGGGTTAAAAGGCTTATTACGTTTGTTCAGTGCTTTTTCAGAGTAACTGGTAAAGGACCAGTTTTTATTATTTTTAAATTCTCTGTTATAAACTGATGCTTTTTGTTTAATTTTTTAAAAAAGTCCACTGAATGTGTACTTGTGTTGAGGTAATCTCACATTGCTAAAAAAGTTTCTGAATATGTTGAGTTTTGTAATTTTCTGTGACAGACCAGTAACAAAATGTTCAGGCCAGCCCCTGACCTTGGACCGCGCTTTGAATAACATTGTTTTTGGTTTTTTAGGTATGCTGAAATTATTACATGGAGCTGATTTACACATCCAAAAAGTAGCATACTGCCTTCTTTCAGTCTGTTAAATTATCTTTCAGCGTATTAAGTCTACTAAAATGTGTGAGAATTTGGCTGTTTCATTATTCCAAAATATTTACATAATTTTTTCAATTGAATCGTATTTTAACATTTGAAGGATCCATTTGAAGAAAGCTTTTAGTAAATATTTTGAAAATAATCACATGTATTTTAAAATTACAGAGGTGTTGGTTGTACAACAGTGTGAATATACTAAATGCCAGTGAATTTATACCTTAAAATGGCTAATTTTATGTTATGTGAATGTTACCTCAATAAAAAAATGTATCACCTACACTGTCAGTATAATAAAATATCTTTCTATATGTTGGATATTTTTGAATGAATGAAAATATTTGAGTTCCTAATCTGTTTGTCAGTCACTGTATTTAGGGTTTTGGATATAATCTCATTTAACAGTCTCACTCTGTCACCCCGGCTAGAGTGCCATGGTGTCAGCCTCACTCACGGCAACCTCAAACTGCTGAGCCCAAGCGATCCTCCTGCCTCAGCCTCCTGAGTAGCTAGGACTACAGGTGCACAACACCATGCCCAGCTACTTTTTCTGTTTTTAGTAGAGACAGGGTCTCACTCTTGCTCAGGCTGGTCTTGAACTCCTGACCTGAAGGGATCCTCAGGTGTCGGCCTCCCAGAGTGCTAGGATTACAGGCATGAGCCACCACACCTGGCCTCGTTTAGTTTGTTTAACCTTTTAAAAAGTGAGGTAGAAAACCCATAAAGTAGAAAAAACAAGATAAACAACTTTGTGGTTTCTCCCAAAGTGAATATCTGTGTAGTGACTACTGAAGTCAAGAAGTAAAAGATTGCCGTTATCATGGAAGCACTGCCTCGTGCCCCTCCTAGTTATTACCTCCTTCCTTCCAGCATGCTGTGCAAGTTGCACACACGGTCATGTAGATACACACGTACACAGCCACAGACTCTCTCCTGACTTGGTTTTCTTTAGAGTTCTGTCATCCAAGCACACATCCCTAAAGTCTCCAGTTTAATTGTGCCCATTTTTGAACTTTATATATATAACGTGTTCTTTTGTATATAACTTCTTTCACTTAGCATTGTGAGGTTATTATATGACATATAGCTATAAATTCATTGTCATTGCTGTATTGAAGTCCACTGTGGATACTGCCATTTTCCATTCTACCGTTAATGGCTGTTTGCATTCTCAGTTTTGGGCCATTACAAATAATGTCTGATAACATTGGTGCACATGTAGAAGTGAAATTGCTGGATCATATGTTTAGTGAAACTAAACAGAGATGTGTATGTTTAACTTTAGTAGCTGCTGCCAAACAGTTTTCCAAAGTGTTTTTACCAATTTATATTCTCATCAGCAGCGTATGAGAGTTCATATTGCTGTATATCCTTACTAACGTTGTTTTCTTTTTATTTTATTTTTTATGTATTTTTTTTTTTTTGAGACAAGATCTCTCTCCTTTTTGCCTAAGCTACTAGAGTACAGTGGCATGATTATAGCTTGCTGCAACCTCAAATTCCTGGGCTCACTCAATCCTTCTGCCTCAGCCTCCCAAGCAGCTGGGACTACAAGTGTGCACCACCATGCCCCTTTAAAAATTTTTCTTATTTTTGAAGAGATGGGGTCTTGATGTTGCCGAGGTTGGTCTTAAACCCCTGGCCTCAAGTTATCCTCCTGCCTCGGCCACCCGAAGTGCTAGGATTACCAGCATGAACTACTGCACCCAGCCCAACTTTTGGTGTCGTCAGTCTTTTTAGGTTTAGTCTTTTGGTGAATGTGTAGTGGGGTGGCATCACGCTTATTTTAATTGACATTTTCTTTTCTTCATGTATTTATTGCCATTTAGATTACCTTTTGTGAAATGCCTGTTCAAATGTCTTACCAACTTTTGTGTTGAGGTTATTTTCATATTAATTTGTTAGGAGTTCTTTATGTATTATGGAGATAAGCCCCCTTTTTAGATATCTTTGCCCACACTTTGACTTGCTTTTATACTTTCTTTATGATAATCTTGAGCAGCAGTGCTTAATTTTTATATAATGATATGTATTCAGTTTTTGTATATATTCCAAATATACTAAAAAATAACGTATACTCTGCATTTGAGGTAGTGTTCTATATTGCATTAGGTCAAACTTGCTAGTCATTTTTGTTTAATATTTCTATATCTTTATTGATTTTTTTTTTTTTGGTTTGCTCCATCTAGCAGTATGGTACATCTCCCAGTATGAATGACAGTTTGTGTATTTTTCCTAGTGTTTGCTTTACATATTTTGAGGCTTTGTTATTAAGTACATACAGACTTTTAGATTCTTCTAATATTTTCTGGCAAATTTAATCTTTTATCATTATGAAGTACTCTTTTTCTTTGGTAATGTTTTTTGCCTTACAGTCTACTTTGATAACTGTATACCAACTGTTCATATGAATGACATGCAAAAACTGTTAGTGATTATGAGGGTTAGTATTTGCATAATATATTTTTTCATTCTTTTGCTTGTATGTTTTGTAAATAGCATTATAGTTTCTTTATGATAATCTTTGTCTTCTAATTGAAAAGTTTAGGTCTTACATATAATTACCAATCCACTTGTTTTTGGATCTGCTATCTTAATATTTTTTATTTGATTCAACTGTTCTTTATTACTTTCTCTTTCCTGTTTTCTTTTTGATTTATTGTTTGTAATTGTCATTTTCTACTCCTTAGTAACCTGTTAGTTATACAGTCTTTCTACTGTTCTCTGATTTCCTTAGAGAGTATAATAACATGCATATTTGGCATACCAATATCTAGTAATAATTTGTATTTTTTTTTTACCTTCTTGAACAGTTCATGGATCTTAGAACAATTAATTCCATTTTCCTTCTCCCAGCTTACAGGCCTTTTTCTTGTGTGTGTTAAACCTACGAAGTCATTATTATTACTGCTTACGATCGATGTTCATTTAGATTTACTCATTTGTCCTTTGTGTTAATCTTTTTTTCCCTCCAAATAAAGGAAGTTGTTTCTACTTTCTGTTAATCCTGATCTCAAGGCTCTCAAGGCTTTCATCTAGTATTATTTTCCATCTGAGGAAATTCCTTTAGTATTTCTGCTGGTGATGAGTTATCTCATTATTTTTACCTGGAAATATCTGTATTCCAAATACTTGAAGGATATTTTCACTGGGTATGATATTTTAGGTTGGCAATTTCTTACAGTACTTTCAAGCCATTCTTCATTATCTCATCATTCTGTTGAGAAGTTAGCTGTCTGTCTTGTTCATTTAAAAGAAATCCTTTTCCCTTCTTTGGCTGTTTTCTGAGTTTTGCTTTCAACAGTTTTACTATGATGTGCCTGTGTGTAGATTGTTCTTTTGTATCTTGCTTGGTTTTCATAGGTTTTGAATTTTGTGGTCTTCCATTTGGAAAAATTGCCACCCATTATTTCATCAAATATGACTTTTTTCTCATTCTTTTCATCTTCTGCCACTCTTTATTATAAGCGTGTTAGTCCTTTTTGCACTGTGCCCTGTCTTAACTGTTACCCTTTTCTCTTTTCCCCATTCTTTTATCTCTCTTCATTCTAGATATTTGCTTTGAACTATCTTCAGTTAAATAATCCTCTCTTCAGCGGCATCTAATTTGCTAGTAAATCCCTCTTTGAGTTATTGAATTTTTTGTTTGGCATTTTCAGTTCTAGAACTTGCATTTAATATTTATAAAGGTTCAGTTCTCTTTTGGAATTTTTAACCTTGTATCACCCTGAGTAACAATCAGTTTATTAAAATCTGCCTAGAATTCCTTTAGCTCTTTTTTGATTGTTTCTTGCTTTCTGTTGGTTTTCATTCTCTTGCTTTTTCATATGTCTGGTTATTTTGTTGTTGTACCAGGCATTTTATTTATGAATATTTATAAAAATAATTGAATGTATAGAATGATATGTTTCCCTAGAGAGAGTTTACATTTGCTTTTGTCAATTGTCTAGGCCATTACCAGTCTGTTATCACTTCAGTCCGTTTTCAGAGGCTGAGATGATTCAAAGCTGAGTTGCATTTCCCTTCAGAGCCTGTCTGCTTTAGGTTTCCCTATACTGCTAGCATTTGCTCCCAGGAGTAAAGCAGCCTTAGATGTGAAGCTCATCTCCCAAGAGCCTCCATTCTATCTTATATTCTGCTGAGTTATTTTTTACTATAGCTTGTTAGCTCTTGACCATCTTAAAGTGTATGTTTTCTTGTATGGCTGTTTTCATCAAGAGGGGTTGGCCTGCCATTTGGAAGCAAAAGTCTTGTTTTAATTCTTCCTGTAACTTTCTTAGGAATTATCCTTTCAGAGAAAACAGCATAGAAAAAGGTTAAATAATTTTCTTCAAGATTGCAAAGATGTTACAGTGCTGGGATTTCAATTCAGATATGTGTTCAAAGCCTATGCACTTTGTATTACATTGAGCCAGTATTTTGAGAATATGAATGCTATGCCAGAGATACCTTGGGGATCATGAGCCACATTGCACATGTCAAGGTATACCATAGAACATCATTCATATTTTTTTTGTGGTAAATAAAGTGCGACCGGAACAGGCTAGTAAGTGCCTCTTCTTGGGCACTAAGTACCTTATTGATAATTTAATCCCAGTAAGTGCCTAATATGTATAAAGTTAAAATTTTATTTATTTTTCTATTCTTTATTTACATGTTTATTCATCAAGCATATATTGAGCTACCTGTACAAGCTATGCTCTCTGTTAAGAACTAGGATTCAAAAACTAATTTTAAAAAATTTCTTGCCTTTGGGTAGTTGACAGTGTCTCTGTGTACATGCAAACAAGTAAGCCACCATTCTCACTGGAAGTGATAGTAAATAGGAAGGATTTGGGGAAAGGGTTCTTGGAAAAGATTCTTAAAGAGATAGCCCTTGAACTTGATTTAGAGGCAATGAGAACCACCCACAAAAATTTCTGTGTCATTTGTTTGTTTCAGAGCCTGATCAAAGGTGTGAGTTGTAGTGAAAAGAAGTAAGCAGGTAGTTTGGCAACCTTAGTTTCAGTTTGGTTTAATCTGTAGTGTGTTGGTAAACCAGTTCTCTTGAGGAAAAAAAAAAGCCTTGATTTGTACTGTTTGCTGATTTCCGTGGTGTAAATATTCCCACCATGGCGGTTTTCAGGGTTCCAATGATTTAACAGCTGGCTCACAAAGTTCTTAAATATTTAACAGTGGGCCTGGCATGATGGCTTACACCTGTAATTCCACCATTTTGGGAGGCTGAGGCCAGACGATTGCTTGCGACCAGGAGTTTGAGACCAGCCTGGGCAACATAGAGTCTCTGTCTCTACTGAGCATTGTGGTGCACATCTGTAGTCCCAGCTACTCGGAAGCCCGAGGCAGGAGGATTGCTTGAGCCCAGGAATTCGAGGTTACAATGTGCTCTGATTATGCCACTGCATTTCGGCCTGAATGACAAAGTAAGACCTTGTCTCTAAAAAAAAAAACACACACACAGAAAAACCAAAAAATATGTAACAGTGGGCTTTTTGAGCCCATACAGGCTGGCTCCTGCACCTAAAGTTAAAATATTTAGAATAGTACTTAAATGGAAAATAAAGTCACATAGAAGATCAACAGGTCTTAATTTTGAAATACAAAACTGTCCCTTGGAAATTTATAATGTAGAAATGAAGCAAAATTTACTTGACATACAATTTAGCAGTTTTGGGGTGTTTTACTACTTTCTCACTTTATATTCTATTCTTTCCATTTTTACCATATCCAGAACCTTTGTTCTAGATGTTTTGTAAAAATGTGCAGGTAAGAGGGACCTGGATGAAACCCAATATGCAAGAAATATTTGTGGAATGAATGAAGATGAATGTAGTATTAGTTTTTCTATTCTTCTTACTCATTTACTTTTTGTGAAAGGAACAGAAATGTTGATGCTTTGGATTCCTTTGCCATTTATTTAAAAATTATCAGTAATCAATCTTATCTCTTTTTAATTTAGGGATAAAGTAATTCCTAACAAAGTGGGGACATATTGTATCCAGTTTGGTTTTATGATGGATAAAGCAAATATTCTCAACAGTGAACAGGTTTGTTTATTTTCTTTACAGTTAGCCGTACATTTTCTTGCTTAGTTTATGAATGAAATGTTTAGTTTAAAAGTGAATTAATTATTGGATTCAAAGTATAAATAATTCAACCTCTAGGAAAATTAGAATAGAATATATTTTAATTTGTTCAATAATTGGACCTGATGCAGCAGTCACTTTCCATCTCTCTTTTTATCAAAGACTCAGTAAGCATTTTAGTGTATAGCATGGTAAAGTTGCTCATGTCAACCATACACGAAAAAGCTTCAATTAATAACATTTCAGTTATTAAAAGTCCTGATAGTTAAGGTCAAGGTAGTTTTAACATACATCATCTCCATTTAATATTGTCAGTGTACTAAATTTTAAAAAATTAACTACATATTTCAGTGACCCTAAATTTGTTCTTAGTCGGTTATAAACATTCGGAAATTAATCCGACCTGGCTTTTATTTTGAATTTTAAAAGTAAATTGATTACTTTTAAGGGATTGATGGAAATAAATTTTAGAGGGTAACATTCATTTCACTTAGTATATGTCATCATTGTCTTCCCTTCCTCTTAAATACTAAAGCATCAATATATTGTTAATCAGAATGCTTCTTTTGTTTTATAAGATTATAGTTGATGTTCTGCCTAATCAGCCAGTGAAGTTAGTTCCTAAAAGTCAACCACCTACACCAGCTGTTTCTAATGTTCGTTCCGTTGCCAGTAGGACCTTGGTCAGAGATCTACATCTCAGTATCACGGTAATGTTTATTTTCTTCCAAAACTACAAAGGGTAATGAGAAAAAATTACTTTTTATTTTAGAGTGCAAAGTGGTTATTATAGAATCAGATCAATTATTCACTTTAAGGTTATATGGAAAATTTGTGCAAACGAACTAAATATTTGTAAACATCTTTGTATTTGAGTACAAAAATAGAACACATAACATTATACATAAAATGAGTACAGATATTATACCAGGAAGAACTGATTGAAAAATGCGGAAATCTACCTACTTATCCCAATACATACCTTTATTCCCCTATTTCATGTATATATTGTGAATGTATTTTAACTATGTTGATTTTTAAATGTCCAGTTCACTGAGGGGTCAGAAGAAATTAAATATTTTGAAGAAATCTGCTGTGATAACTGATCATAGTTAAGAAAATCAGAGCTCCTCAAAGCTGTTTATTACCCAGACAATAAGTAGCAACAGAGCTGCCAAAGATACTAACAAAAACATGTAAAACACAGTAGCGGGACTTCACCTATCTGGAAAATTTGGCTGGTGGGATACCTAACTAAAGTTTATTTTCTTATTTTAAACAAGTGGTTCTTCTTCCGCATACATCTTTGGGGTAAGCAGTTCCATGGAATTATTAATACTATAAGGGTCTTTAAATTCATATAAGCACCAAGTGTCTGAATCATATAGAATATTTCACACATACAAATCTATTGCTTTTCAAATGTATGCAGATGCTGAAGTTAATAAAATAATTGAAAATTATAAGGTAATGATATCTTTGTTATTAAATACTTTTTCATATCAGTAGGTGGTAAAAGTACATAAAAAGGTGAAATTTAAAAATAGGATTTCTTGTAGTTTAGAAAGTTAAGAGCCATTGTGTTAGATGGAAGTTGCTGGTTCTTTTATGATTTCTGAAACTGTTTCCTGCCTGTGGAACACTTAAACTTGGAAGTGAATTCTGCGCTTAGATTAAGAAGTAGGATAATTGAATGTTTGGGGCTCTATAAATACGTCTTATTTCTGATTTGTACATGCCCTTCTCTGAGTTTAATCCTCTAACCAGTTCTTCTGATTAGTTATTTTCCATTGTTTATTTTAAGGATGAACACAGCAATCATACTGGAATTGATTTGGTTGGCACTATTATAGCTACCATTAAAGGTTTTAATGAGGAAGATACTGATACCCCACTCTTTAACGGGAAAGTTAGAACACTTGAATTTCCCTTTGTGAATGGCTCAGCTGAAATCACGGTAAATTTTTATATTTTTTGGTAAATAAGATTTCTGTATTTAAACTATCATATTTAAATACCTTTTTTAATTCTACTGGTTTTTAGCTTTAGTGATAATATGATGTTCATGTTTTATTGAAAAACTGCCATTATGTGGATAGAAACAGAATAAAACATAGCCCAGGTGAAATTTAATTAAACAGCTTATTTTTTTCTGAAATGAAAATAGTTTTATTTGTATTAAAAAATACACAGTATAAGAAATTTCATAAATAATTTCAGTATTGTCACCTGTCAGATAATGATGATTAGCAATTTAGTATATAACATTAGAGTCTCCATATGTACACTACTATTGCCTACATACCATGTGTGTATGATTTATATACATAAACATGTTTATATTTGGATGTAAAATTTCGTTAATATAACTGTGCTTTTATAAAAATCTTTTCTTGTTTAATGTATCTGATATATTTGTTCATCAGTAAAAATAAGCCTACATCATTGTATTAATGACCACAATTTATTTGATCAGTCCTTAGTGAAAATTTAGTATCTTTCTAAAGCTTGTTTTTATCAACAGGGATTGCATAAGCCTTCTTTTACATACATTTGGTCTTTGTATCCACGGGTTCCACATTCATGGATTCAACCAACTGTACATCAAAAATATTGGGGAAAAAATTGTGTCTGTGCCAAACACATGTAGACTTTTTCTTGTCAGTATTCCCTTCAGTATTTATACATAGGGTTGTAGATAGTATTAGGTATTATAAGTAATCTAGAGTTGATTTAAGTATATAAGAGGGTATGCATAGGTTATATACAAATACTGTGCCATTTTATGTCAGGGATTTGAGCATCTTTGTATTTTGATATCAATGGGGTGTCCTGGAACCAATATCCCATGGATACTAAGAGATGACTGTAAATTCTTTTGCGTATGTTGATTATTTCTTTAAGAAATTGCTGTAAGCAGAATTTGCTGGAGGCAGGACATGCACATTTTAAGCCTTTTGATAGTTATTGCCAATTGCTCTATATTTCCACCAGAAGTTTGTATCCATCCTCCTCATATTAGCATATTAGATATGAACAGTTTTAAAAATTATAACCAGATTTCCTATTTTAAAAAATGTTCTTTGTCATTAGTAAGGTTGAACATTTTTCATCTTTGTAGAATTGTCCACTGACTTTTTTTCTTTTGGAATGTTCATTTTTTCTTAATTATATATTAAAGATATTAATGCTTTTTTGTATATAAATACTTTTTCCTGAATTTTTTCAGATGTTTACCTTTGTTTATATTGGAGGGGCAGAATATATTCACAATACTATCTTTAATATTCTTACACCTTTAATCTTTGATATGTCTGGATTTTATTGACCCTTTTCAAATTCATTAACTGACTTTCTTGGTATCTTCATTGAATAATTCTTTCTGTACTAATGAATTTGAAATGTTAACTTTTCTTATATTTTTGTTGTTCATTTTGTATCTGATGCATTGATAATATCACATTGTTTTAATAACAGGCTTATAAACTGAGAGTCTGCCAGCTGCATCTGGCCTAAAGACTTGTCAAGTTGCCCATTAAGTGTAGTGGTCCATGCTTGTAATCCCAGCACTTTGGGAGGCTGAGGTGGGAGGATTGCTTGAGGCCAGGAGTTTGAGACAAGTCTGAGCAAGAGCGAGACCCATCTCTACCCCCCAAAAAAGGGGGTGTGTGTGGTGGCATGCACCTGTAGTGCAAGCTACATGGGAGGCTGTGGTGGGAGGATTGCCCAAGCCCAGAAGCTCAAGGTTACAGTAAGCTATAATTGTGCCACGGCACTCTAGCCTGGGCAACAGAGTGGGATCTTGGGCTCTATTTAACCCATTAACTGTATTTAACTGATGATAGTTTTGAGCCCAGGGCCTCGTGAAGCATATATAACTCATGTCTCTTTACCTTGGGAGCCACAACAACTATTTTTCAAGTTGCATATAACTCACGTGCAGAAAACAATAACAATTTTTTATTAGATTAGAAAGGATTGTTTTATTTTTGAAGTTTTTCTATTTTCATAATAAAACACTGTGACCCCAAGGAAAAAAATTTTTTTTCTAGTGTAGCAGTCAGTGTGTTAAAAAATAAAAAACAACAGCAAAAAAACAAACGAGACTTGTCAGTTAGTCTGGCAATGACTGACCAATATAGCATTTTTATTTTAATTAGTTTCCAACATTTAAAGTTCTGGGGTTTTTACATTTAAAAAAATCTGCATTTCTTATTTATTTGGAGAAATCTAAAGATCTGGCAACACTGGGCAAGGATTCTCTAATGGCAGCCTTATGTGGGGACTAAGCAGTGTCTGCTCCTCTCAGTGCATGTTTTGCAGTCACCTGCATCCATGCCACTTCTTTTCATTTCTTGGCATTGAGGACAAGTGTCAAGTGCCACTTATGTTCACACTTGTTCTTTTATTTTTATTATAGTGGAGAATAAAGTGAAATTTTCTCATACCCTAAATTAGGTAATGAAGGCACATATAGAATACACCTAGCCCCCTTTTCCTATTGACTATTTTCCTATGTCCTATTTTCTTGGCGCCCCCTGTAGTCATTTGAAATTGCTAAGCCTGCTGTATATGCTTCTGAGGTTAAGGCAGTGATTTGGCAGTTCCTCAGCAGCCGCATGTAAAATCTACTCTTCGAGTCATTCGTATAAATTTCCTCTTACCACTAGAGGTCCCTAATACCTCACTGGATAAGTAGAAAACTCTGAAGTTCCTGCCCCGTATACTGATTTCATGTATCTTGAGCAGGGATCTATAATCTGATTTTTAACAAGCAGGAGATTCTTATCATTAGGGAAGTTAAGGAAACACTGGCCCAGAGCACAACCAGTATTTGTAAATGTTCCACATTATTTCTTTGTTTAATTTAAATTTGTAATTGCTCAAATTATAAATGTGTGTGATTCAAATTTTCTGCGTTATTTGCTGACATGATCTGGAAATTTCTGAAGTAGGTGTCTTAAGTTTCATTCTGATATGGATTTGTCCATTTCTCATATGCCAGATTACCATTTCTGCTTGGATTCAGTTTTGACTCTTAATTTCTCTTCATTTCTATTATTCTGTTTATTCTTTTTTCTTGCTAGCTGCACATCAGGGATTACAAACTATAAAACTTGGAGATAAGAGAGGCCTCTCTAAATATGTCATAATGGAAAAGATTATATTTAGTTACATTAAAAGTTAAACTTTATGTACTGTAAGCATATCTTAAACATAATTAAAAGAACAGTGACAATGTGTTGATAATTGTTGACACTGGGTGATGCATACATAGAGGTTTATTCTATAATAGAAAAAGAAAAAAAATTTAAAGGTAGTAGTCTAAATATAGTCATACATCACTTAAGGACAAGGATATGTTCTGAGAAATGCATCATTAGGTGATTTTATTGTTGTGCAGACATCATAAGTTGTGCTTACACAAACCAAGCTGATATAGCCTACTCTACACCTAGGCTATATTGTGTAACCTGTTTCTCCTAGGCTACAAACCTGTATAGTATATAACTGTACTGAATATTGTAGGTGACATAATGGTAACTATTTGTGTATCTAAAAATAGAAAAGGTACAGTAAAAATACAGTATTATAATTTTATGGGACCACCATCCTATATGCAGTCCACCTTTGACAGAAGCATAACTATATGTATATACATATAATACAGGATTGATACAGTGAACATATTTTTAAAACCTCCTAGCCAAGGCAGGAGGATCATTTGAGGTCAGGAGTTCAAGACCAGCCTGAGCAAGAGCAAGACCCCAACTCTACAAAAAATAGAAAAATTAGCCAGGTGCCATGGCAGATGCCTATAGCCTAAGGCAGGAGGATCACTTGAGCCCAGGAGTTTGAGGTTACAGTGAGCTATGATGATGCCACTGCACAGAGTGAGACTCTGTCTCAACAAAACAAAACAAAAACCTCCTAAAGAACTCTTGCAATCAATAAGAAACAAAAAAAAAAAGTAAAAAAAAAAAAGGCAAAGAATATGAGCAGGCAATTAATGGAAGAGAAAATATAAATGATCTGTAAATATAAGAAGCATGACCTAAGTACCACTCTGGGAGATGCTAGTTAAAGCAATAATGACTGGTTGTTTTTCAGTCCATCTTTTTAGGAAAAAATACATGATATTAAGTGTTGGCTGGCAGCAGGGGAATTGGGTACTCATGTACTGCTGGTGAGAGGATAAATTGATACAGCTTTTTTTGAAAGGAAACTTGATACTTACCTATTAGAATAAACTTTTAACTAGTCATTATGTTTCTCGTTATTTATCCTAGAAAACACATTTACAAAGAAACATGAAAGATATATCCTTTGCTGTGTTATGGATAATTGTTTAACATTTCAAACATAATAAATGTTGTTCACCACCCGGTGAATGGGTATTACAGTGTAGTGTATCTGTACTGTGCATACATTTTTAAAACTGGTGTTTATACAATTCACATGAATTGATCAACAAATTAAATTGAGAGCTGAAAGTAAGTTGCTAAAGTATAAAGTATGTTACTTTTAAAATACAAACTTTTTTCTTTATATTTGTTTACATTTATGTAAATCCATTGAAAATAGCTTTCACAAACTGGGACTGGGAATTGTTTTAATGGTGGGCTTGTATTCTATATTCTTTGGAAAAAAGAATTGTTAGCTATAATTTATAATTATATTTTATGGTTTGACCTACAGTGTCATATCGGTTTAGATTTTTAAAAATTAACTTGTCTGTGTTGTTGTAGTCTAAAACAAAGTAGCTAGTATCTGTTGTTTCCTGTAAAACTGAAAAAATCATTTGGAGTAAAAATATATTTGCATTATTTATATGCTATGGTTCTAATCTAAAGTATTTCACAAGGGTTTTGGGGGCATTGATGAAAAAATGAAAAATCTTTAGAGCTTTTCAAGATCTCTTGTTCTGTCACCTGGGACTGCTGGGTCTACTTCCATAGTAACAGCTGTAACTTAAACTCAGCATTGGGCTTTGTGATTATAAACTTTCATACTGCTTCAGTTTAAAGGTTAGAATCAAGAAGATTTTGCAGGTCGAGATATAAGTAGCCACTGATATTTCTAGTGTGGAGGAAAGGATAATTTTTCTTCCAATTCTCTATTACATATAATTTTTGCATAAGCTGTTGGTAAGATTATTTGGCTGTCAAACCAATACCAAAAGGTAAAAAGTTTTAAGTCTTAGGTGGTGGTGATGAAATATTAAGGATTGGCCTATGCCTTTTGCCTTGAAAATTCACTACTTATTTGAAAACAGAGCATGCATAATGAAATATGTAACATTTATGGATTGAAAAATATCTTTTTAAATCTGTTTTTTTCTTTCTGCTTTTTTATTTATACAGAGTCTAGTGCTGGCAGAAAACAGTCCTGGAAGAGATAGTACTGAATATTTTATTATATTTGAGCCTCGGCTACCACTTTTATCAAGAACATTAGAACCATATATCCTACCATTTATGTTTTATAATGGTAAGTTTCTAGGAAAATAAACGGTTAAACTGTTAGTGGTACTTTAGATAACTTTGTTTGCTTTTCATTAATGTGTTTGTTATCTAATTGTGTTATGACATGTTTTGGAAAAGTCAAAGTTTTTAAAAGGTTTAAATTATCTGTATTTTTTTACTTAGATGTTAAGAAGCAGCAACAAATGGCAGCACTTACAAAAGAAAAGGACCAATTATCTAAATCTATTTTTGCATATAGAGGTTTATTTGAAGCCAATCAACAGCTTCTTGATGAAATGAAACGTAAGTTATTTTGTATTCAAAGGCATTGTAAAATTATTCTTCAGGGAGTGGTGAGGCAGAAGGTAAAGACCATGATACACAAACATGTATCTGCTTTCCTGGACTGCAGGTAAAATTCAGAACACTGAAGAAAGGTAGTAATGATGGCTTATGTTATTTGTCATTTGATAGTTTTTAAGATGAGGTATTCTTGATTTTAAATAAATTTTATTTTGCTTACCTACAAAAATTTGAGATTTTCTATTAGAAATCTGAATCTGTGGAAGATTTAAGGCTTACTGACATAATAATGTTTATCTCTAGCTCCAGTTTCTGGCAAAAGATATTGGATGACATTATCACTGAGGGAGTAATGGGTAATATAATTGTTTATTTGGCTCATGGACTGTGTGTACTTTACTAAAAATATCTGTAGTATGTCACACCATGGAGATATAGGGCAGCACACAGTGATACTGAAACATGTAACTTATTCTTCAGTCAGTCCATAGAATGTTTGCTAAAATTTCTAGTAATGTTTATATGCGGTTAAAAGACAAGGCATTGTTGAGCTGTGCTCTATCATCTTTTACCTTTTCATTTGTCAGAGTTTTTGCTATGGTTTTTGGTTTTGTGTTAGCTACATGGTTAAAATTTTGATCAGCTAACTGACAAATATTTAGTACTTGCCACAGAGTACTCAGATTTATATATCTGTACAAGATCAAGGATATTTATAGTATATTAGGAACTAAATCTAGTAATCAGATAATATGTCATTTGTGCAACACTAAACATTGTTTCCATAACGTCTTCATTGGTTCCAAGAATAACCTTGTACAGTTATCTATAAATTATATGTAGTCATGAGAATAAAGATTAAATAACATATCCAGGATTACTAGGAGTTTACAGTGTGATATCATAATATCTCCCTTGCGTGTATTAATTTTCTTTCTCATTTTTGTATATTTGAATTGAGTCTTAAGATTTATAGTTTAATTTTGAATTTGTAAATTAGTCAACTGTCAATTTTCATTTTAGCATCAGGCGTTAAAAGGAAAAAAAGAAAAATAATTAAAAATATTTTTTGAAATCTATATTTTGGGGGCTATCAGAAATTAATGCAGTTTTTTTGTTTTTAATTTTAGGCCAAGTTGAAGAAGCAAGATTAAAAGAGGCCCAGTTGCGAAATGAGCTACAAGTACATAATATTGACATTCCTACAACACAACAGGTACAATTTCCAAGTGACATGAAAGATTTTTTTATTGAATTCTATTCTACAATTTTTTTTATCATTCATGTTTTATTAGGAATTCTTTGGGCAGTGTTGTTTTAGAGATAGAAAGACATGTATTATAGTGTAGTCACTTACTAGACATTTAAAGGGCAAAATAGGTTCTCTTTTCAAATAAATTGCAGTTTGTATTTTTAATGTAATAATACCAACAAATGTAGTTATAATACACCAGCTCAAGTATTCAGTTGAAGAGGTTGCATAACCAGTATACATGATGGTAAACAAAATAAGAGAAAGTAATAGAAAGCAATGTAGATTTTTTTCTAAACTTATATTCTTCTATATGTGTAATTCAGTTTCAAAGAGAAGTCCTATTATAGGTAGTGTATTTCTTAACTAAGATTTAAAAAAATCAATGAAGTGAGAGCTTTATATTATTATAACCATAGTTTTTTTAAGTGATGTTTATTTATTCATGTTCTTGAGTTATCCAAATTATTGATTT
The DNA here is from genome assembly GCF_020740605.2 of Lemur catta. Lineage (NCBI taxonomy): Eukaryota > Metazoa > Chordata > Mammalia > Primates > Lemuridae > Lemur > Lemur catta. The sequence goes on along the minus strand of NC_059143.1, from coordinate 12,159,271 downwards.
TTGTCTGCTGTCATTATGGGCTGCCTGGTACAAGAATAATTGGCCTTGTAGGTAATTTTTGTTTATAAATTACAGATGCCACACATTGAAGCACTTTTGAAAAGAAAGCTATCAGAACAGGATGAACTAAAGAAAAAACCTAGAAGATCATGTACTCTTCCAAACTATACTAAAGGCACTGGAGATATTTTGGGAAAGGTTTGTGTTTAAGCCTTTTAAGAGGCAGTGTACTTTATTATCTTGTTTTATTTTGTTTAAAATGTGTTGTCTAAATGTGACATAATAAGAGTGTCAGCTCCTTTGTAAATTTTTTCCAATACATTACCTGCTCTCATTACCATAATTGGGATTTGGCAGAGTTTAAAACTGAAATTTATAATACTGCTATTGAAGGCTGTGGCAGAAGTTGATAACATGTCTTAGTTCAAGGCTTGTTGTCTACTTAGAGATGCTTTCATGTCGTACAGCTTTATAGGGAGCCAGCACCTTTATAGGTGACTGAAGGGAGACAACAGAAGAGAGAAAAATATCAGAATTCTTCTGGGTTCTGAGTCTAATGTTAGACAGTGAATTATTTAAGAAAAAGCAACAACAAACAAACAACTTACTACATTATTTGCTGCTGAGGGAAAATGCCATTCTTCTTTCTCTGTTGCCGTCCTTGTCCTCTGTTTTTACTTATGTTAAATGAGTTGTATTTTCATTTTGTCCTGCCATTATTCAATGGTGAACATTCTATTTTATATTTTTTCTGGATCAAAATTCTGTTAATATTTGCAATTATCAGTAAGTTCTTTAGCTAAGTTTCACTTCTTCTCTGTACATCTTTTATAATGTGCATTTTCCCTATGACATCTTCGGTTTTTAATCGTGTTAAGGTTTGTGGTATATGTGTATGTTTTACCTGTTAACTTTTCCACTTAATATACATCTCATCTTAATTGCTTTTACCCTTATTTTAAAGTTAAACTGAAACCGAGGTATATAGATTAAATAACTTGCTCAAGGTTGCACAGCTAGGAAGTGGCAAAGCCAGGACTCAAACCCCAGGCAGTCTGACTGCATAGTCTGTGCTTATTGCTTATGTATTAATACATCATTCTACTTTCATATCCACTGTATGAACTCTTTGTTGTATTTCCCATTTTTACATGAGGAAATTGAAGTTCACAGAACTTCAATAACTTGCTAAAATATAGTTAGAGGCAGAGCTTAGATGCAAATCAAGGTCTCTATGACTCCAAAGTCCATGGTAGTTTTTTTATATACTGAACCGCACGCTGAAAATAGGAGGTGATATGTCGCAATGTTTACTACCCAAACCCTATTACATTATTACCCAAACCCCAGATCTGCAAATTGAAAAATTAAGGGTATAAATTCATAAGTTAGAAAACAGTATGTTAATATGTAATGGGTTTTTTGTTGTTGTTGTTTTCTTTTTATTTCTGGATATTATAGGGGTACAGATGTTTAGGTTTTGTATGTTGCCCTTGCCCCCTGCCGCCCGAGTCAGAGCTTGAAGCGTGTCCATCCCCCAGATGGTGCGCATTGCACTCACTATGTATGTATATACCCATCCCTTCCTCCCCGCACCCATCTGCCCGACGCCCAATAAATGTTATTCCTATATGTGCATTTAGGTGTTGATCAGTGAAACCAATTTGATGGTGAGTACATGTGGTGCTTATTTTTCCATTCTTGGGATACTTTACTTAGTAGAATGGGTTCCAGCTCTATCCAGGAAAATACAACAGGTGCTATATTACCATTGTTTCTTAAAGCTCAGTAGTACTCCATGGTATACATATACCACATTTTATTAATCCACTCATTTATTGATGGGCACTTGGGCTGTTTCTGCATCTTTGCAATTGTGAATTGTGCTGCTATAAACGTTCGAGTGTAAATGTCTTTTTTATAGAATGTCTTTTGTTTTTTTGGGTAGATGCCCAGTAATGGGATTGCTGGATCATTAAAATGTGGAAACCAGACTATCTATAGTTATCTACATGCTTAGACTTGGGACTTCTTTTTTCTAAAAATTGGTTCTGAGGATTGTTCAGAACCAATTTTTAGAAAAAAGAAGTCCCATTAATCTAAGCATGTAGATAACTATAGATAGTCTGGTTTCCACATTTTAATGATCCATCCGATAGAAAATTCTTACACAATATGTAAGATTTTTACCAACATATAAAATAAATTTTAGCAAGAGAAATATTTTTAAGTCTATTGTTTAAATATTTCTAATTACATATCTTGAAAATCTGGGGAAATCTTTGATATTTCATTTGGTATAGTTTCTCCTCTGTCTCTTGAGAAGTACAGATTCTATCTTAACCAGTAAGAGAAAACTTTTCAGTCCCACGAAATCATCCTTAATCTTCTCCCTTGCTTCCTTTATAAAAAATTCTTCCTGGCATTTATCCTAAAACTAGAATAAGTAATCATGGAACTATGGTAGGAACAAGGGGACATTTTCCCCCCAAACCTTACAATGTATTTAGTTTTAACATCATGAATACCTCAATTAACTTGGATATTTTAGTCTTTTCCTCCTCAGTTCCAAATATCTTGAAATGCCCATCCCTAAATGAGGAGGAATTTACAGCAGTTTTAAGATTTTTTTATTCAGTTAGACATAAATATCATTAATATGCCGTTCTAAATAGATTTAACTTCAATATTATAGTATTTCTTTCAGAAAACATATCTTAATATCACAAATAAGAATTGCTTCCTCTGCTTACCTATGATTTTCCTCTAGTAATTCTTCCTACATTGGCTAGAACATTTTTTTCATCTTCACTTACATGTCTTATTGCTAGGGTAGGTTTGTGCTACCAGACCAGGTAAGAGTAAAGGGTAGATAAGACCATACCAGCATGATGAGTGAGGTTTTGATACTGGCCGCAGTATTCCAACCTAGGTGGACTTTGAGCAGGAGTGTTGGTGACTGAAGGAAGGATTTGTAAATAGGAGTGTAATTATTTATCCTAAGCTCCAAAGAAATGTTCCTATAAGCAGAAACAGAAGAAACAATTCTCATTTGTGACATTTAGATTTGTTTTCTGAAAGATACACTATAATACTGGAGTAAATTATCTACTTGGAAGGGAGGGGTACATTAACTATAACTGTATTTTATGTTTAATTGAATCTTAAAACTGCAATGATTTCATGTATAATTATTTAAATATACTTTATGGTCATTTTACTAATAAGGCATGTCCCATTTATAGAGATACTAAAATGTGAAAAAAACATATCTTCAATTGGCTGGTAAAATTCCTAAATATTTTTACTTGCCTATTTACACATTTACTGGAATTTAATCTTGAAAATTTTTTCAGCATGTAATAGCCAAATAGACAATTTAATATATTCAAGTCAATAAGTTTTCACAACTTGAGAATTTATTTTTAATTCATGTTAGTGTTTCAGAAAAGTGTTTTTGTTATTTAGACTTGGGCTTTTAAAGTATTTATCAAATTTTTATGTATGTATTTTTTAATTTTTTACTTAATTTTATTAAAATGGATTATAGATTGCACATCTAGCACAAATCGAAGATGATAGAGCTGCAATGGTTATTTCCTGGCATCTGGCAAGTGACATGGACTGTGTAGTCACCCTGACCACTGATGCTGCACGTCGTATCTATGATGAAACCCAAGGTCGTCAGCAAGTGTTGCCCCTTGATTCTATTTATAAGAAGACTCTTCCAGATTGGAAAAGGTTAGAAAAAATGAACAGATGAAGTTATATCATTGGCATCCTTGTTTAGGACCAGGTTTAGAGGCTGCTTTTCTACTTTCCTTGTCAAACTAAACTACATTTGGCTTATATTGTTAGTACAAACTAATTGAAGGTAGCAGTAAGATACAATCAAGCAGATATTTTTATATGGTAAATATTGTTTTTGTTTCTAAGAGCATAATAGCTAATCATTTAGGAGTAGCACTTGTGAATTTGGGAGTTGATTATATGATCAGAATGATATACAGTATATTCATATGTTTTTCATATTTTTTAAAATTAAAAGGTTGTATGTGCTTTGTTTAATACCTTTTTAAAATTTCTTCTCATTTAGACCTCTACCTCATTTCCGAAATGGAAAATTGCATTTTAAGCCCATTGGAGATCCAGTCTTTGCTCGAGATTTGTTAACGTTTCCAGATAATATAGAACATTGTGAAACAGGTAAAGGATATTATGGTGGCTTTATTTTGTAGAGGTGTTGCATTTGTGATACAGATTTACAAATTATTGATTATGAAAGTTAATGTTCTTAATGCAGCTTATAAGTGATATTTTATATTAGCATTATTTATCAAAGAAAGATTTGCAGTGTGTTAAATTTTAATATGACCAAAGAAAATACCACAACTTTCAAAAATTTTTTTTTTTTTAAGTATTTGGTATGCTGTTAGGAGACACAATTATTTTGGATAATCTGGATGCAGCCAATCATTATAGAAAAGAGGTATGTATTTGATTTCATTTTTAATTTATAGGCTCCAGTTCTCACACGTATTTCAAAAATTTAATATATTAAAGCCATATATAGAAATCATTCCTTTTGATAATACATGTACAGGATGACTAAGTAGCCCTGTCAAAACCAACGTAAATCCTGCAAATCAATAAGCAACCTAAAATTAGGCAAAATACATGAATGAATAGGCCAAAATGCAAATTAAAATGAGATATGTTTGTGGGCTATGAAATTGTTTAAGACTCAAAACAGTATCTGTTATCGAGGATAGTATTGGAAGAAGAATACTCTAAGATAATTTTGGTGGAAGTACAGTTTGGTGTAACCTTTTGTATGTTTGCTAGGGCTGCCATTACACAGTATCACAGACTGGGTGGCTTAATAGATTTTTTTTTTTTTTTTTTTTTGACTGGGTCTCACTCTGCTGTGCAGGCTAAAGTGCAGTGTCATCATCATAGCTCACCAGAACCTCAAACTCCTGCCTGAGCCTCCTGAGTAGCTGGGACTATAGGCACCTACCACCACGCCCAGCCAGTTTTTTTATTTTTTGCAGAGATGGGGTCTTGCTGTGTTGTTTAGACTAGTCTTGATCTCCTGGACTCAAGCAGTCCTCCTGCTTTGGTCTCCCAAAGTGCTGGGATTACAGGAATGAGCCACTGCACCAGGCTGAAATTTATTGTCTCATAATTCTGGAGGCTGGAAGTCAAAATTCAAGGCATTAGCTGGGTTGGTTTCTTCTGAGGACTGTGAGTGAAGGGTCTATTCCAGGCCTTTCTTCCTGCCTCGTAGATGGCTGTCTTCTCCCTCTGTCTCTTCACATCTATGTGTGACTGTGTCCAAATTTCCCCATTGTTATAAGGATACCAGTCATATTGGATTAGGGCCCACCACAGTGACCTCACTGTAACTTGATTATCTCTGTGAAGACCCTGTCTCCAAATAAGGTCACATTCTGAGATACTGAGAACTTTTATTTTGGGGAAACACAATTCAGCCTATAGCACCTTTGGAGGACAGTTTGGCAATATAAATTTTCCAGTTGCTTATTGCTACATAACAAACAATCCAAAAGTTTAGTGAGTTTAAGTAACAGTGTATTAGTTCTCTTTTGTCTGTGGGTTTCTCCAAGTGATGTTAGCTAGTTGCAATATTAGTTAGTTGCACTGGGATGATGGCAGCTCCAAAATAACCTCCCTTACATAACTAGCAGTTGCTGCTGGTTGCCATCTGGCAAGTCACCTGGCATTGGCCAGGGGCTCAGTTGGGATTATCTTTGGGGGTTATTATTCTCGTCCACCAGGGTGAGATAGGGTAGAATAATCCTGTTAAGAGTTTTAGAAGCCTTTTTGTCTAGCTAAAGGGGTCTAGGAGAGCAGCACTTTAAATGTTTCTGAGGATTTAACAAAGTGACTTCCTTGACTTGATTTTGACCCTCAGGCTACATTTTACTGGCAATGCACTAGACTTGATCTTAGCCATTATTTGTAAATTGTGTATTCTGAAATCATGGCAACCTTCAGTTTCATCTACTCTCACTTTATAGATGGGAAACCTTAAGCTCAAAACAAATAATGGAGAGCTGGGTGGTGCGGTGCTATGTGCCTGTAGTCCCAGCTACTCTGGGGGCTGATGCAGGAGGGTCACTTGAGTCATGATCACACCTGAGATTAACCACTGCACTCTAGCCTGGCAATATAGCGATATACCTCATCTCTAAAAAAATAAAAATTAAAGAAAAAACAACAAATAATGAATTTTTTTCTAGATCACAGTAGTAATTCATATCAGAACTAGAACTGAATTCTTTAGAGCAGTTTTTCTTTGGGCTTAGTTAAGAAACAGTAATAAACGCATCTTCACTAATTTGAGAAAGCTAAATTAGTGCTTTTATTGAATATTATTCAGCTAATTGAGGAATGGTGTTTGACATCTTCATGAATGTTTTCTTGCGAACCTAATAATATAATAATACTGTACCAGAAAGTGATTTTAGATGGGAGGGCTACTATATTCTGTTGGTGATATGTGTGTTTATATGCCCTAAATTATGGCATAGAAGTCGTACCCATTAAATGTTATGATAACATGGAATTGGTTTGGAGATGAGAAGCTTACCAGTGAATACGGAATTAAGAATAGGATGATGACCGGAAGACCAATTAGTTCAATCAGATATTTGGATACTTACTGTGTGTGAGACACAATGTTGTGCTGTTAAATGTTGAACAACCAGCTCTCTGGGGAGGTGGTGTGGGGGTCCTTGATTTGTGGCTTTTGCCAGTTTCCTTGGTGTAAATACTCATCATGGCTGATTTCCCACTGCCTGTATAAAGTCATTGAATGCAATGTTTGGGACACCTGGCTTTTGTGACCCAGTACAAGCTGACTCCAACACTCCACTAAGCACAGTGCACTAGGGATTATACAAAGATGAACTAGACAGATCAACCATAGGAAACTCCATCTGAGATTACTAAAATGTTATTTCAGATATCTATCTTAATGAACTTGCAAGAAAGTAAAGATTTTAAGTGGAAATGGGAACCCATTGAGATAAAGAACACTAAAGGCAGATTTTTGCCTTGAGAACATTTGCCAAACTAATTTAAACCTGAGTATCAATTTTCAATCTCTTGAGGGGTTTAAGGGTAGGAGACAAAACCCGGGGCTCTTACCAACATGGGGAATCTGATAGCTAGGACCCCACCCCGCCATCTCCCACCCCGCAATGGGCTAAAATTTAATGTAAAGGTGAACAAAGAAATAAACCTGCCACCTCCATCTCAACTCTAGCTGCTTCTGGGGACTGCTAAAAATTTGCATCTCTTGAACCTTGGCAATAAGTGGAGACAGAAAAATTAAATACTTTTCTAGAAGATTCATCAGCATAAACAAATTCATCTGTTCACAACCTACATTCATACTACTTGGATGTTCTGAAAAACCTCAAGGTGAACATTTGGTTTCATGTGGTGCTGGACTGGTAGCATCCTTACATATTTGATCGAAACAAACACAGGTTCTTTCTGGATGAATTCACCTTTATCTTAGCACTGAAAAATTTCCATTTGACGATAAGAGCAAATATTTAAAATGTGATTAATATAGTTTAAGAAATGAAAGTGTGGAAAGTGAGAAAAGAACAAGTCAACTTGAAAAAAATTAAAGCTCACCTTTGGCCGGGCGTGGTGGCTCACGCCTGTAATCCTAGCCCTCTGGGAGGCCGAGGCGGGTGGACCGCTCCAGGTCAGGAGTTCGAGACCAGCCTGAGCGAGACCCCGTCTCTACTAAAAATAGAAATAAATTATCTGGCCAACTAAAAATATATATAGAAAAAATTAGCCGGGCATGGTGGCTCATGCCTGTAGTCCCAGCTACTCGGGAGGCTGAGGCAGTAGGATCGCTTAAGCCCAGGAGTTTGAGGTTGCTGTGAGCGAGGCTGATGCCACGGCACTCACTCTAGCCCGGGCAACAAAGTGAGACTCTGTCTCAAAAAAAAAAAGAAAAAAATTAAATAGAGCTTCTAAAAATAAAAAGATATTATAGAAATCAAATACTAACTGGGCAGGTTTAACATCTTAAGAGGTAATTAGTGAATTGGAAAGTGGATCAGAGAAAATATTTAGACTGCAACCCAGAGAGAAAGAGAAAGATATTGAAGAGACATGAGGCATAGAATGAGAAAATCTAAAGTCTAAACAGGGCCAAGAGGGAAAGAGAAAAGGATCATAGGCAATATTTGAAGAACTAATAGCTGAAAACTTAAAGCTGATGAAAGATACCGATATTAGCTTCAAAAAATGTTATAGTGCTATGTGACAAAAACGGGAATGGTATTTGTTCCAAATAGTTGATACAGACAGCACATCTTGATATCCTTGTCTCCAAATTTTTTAATGAAGTCATATGTAACTTTACCAGTTAAATGTTGTTTTAAAGCTCTTCTGAGAAAAGGCACTGATGATATCCCTTGGTGTAACATTGCATTGTTTGTTGGGCTTTGGTAGTCTTCGTTACTGTTCTCTTTCTACATTCTTCATGCTATATAAACTACTTCAGCTCCTTGTTGATTCCACCTCTTGCTAGTCCCTACAGCAGTTGTGAATAAGTAATGTCTACATTTGTAACACTGTTGTTTATTCGCTGAATTTACAAATGCTATCATGACTTTTTTGTCCTAATAGTGTGCTTAGTGAGGTAAACTCATGAGAATAAGGGAGAATTGAAAAACTGTCCATCTACCAGAGGCTTATAACTGTCTTCTCCTATATTGTCAGTTTGTTAACAGGAGAATAGACAAGTCTGTACATCTGACTGCTTGTTAATTATGATTGTATTAAATCCTTAAAAACATTGCCTGAATCCTGATAAATGGATAGCACATGAAGCCATTTTATATTTTTAATGTTTACTTTTAGAAAACATATCATTATTTCTTTTACTAAAACAAATAATTTTAGAATTTGTAAATACTGACTTTACCAACAAATTCACCATAGGATTTCTTCAAATAGTCATCTTATTACATTTAAATTTTTTTAAAGTAGCCAGTTTGGTGGGAAAACACCTATAAAGTATTTTCATTTTCATTTCAATTATATTTCATTTTCTAAAGATGTAGTTTTACTTTATCTTTTATTTATATAATTCACAGACTATTTAGCCCCAATATTAGATTTGAATTCGTACATGTTAAATTATAATGTTCTATAAGGAATAGTACCACATGCCTATAATCCAGCTACTTGGGAGGCTGAGGTAGGAGGATCCCCTGAGCCCAGGAGATCAAGGCTGTAGTACAGTATGATTTTGCCTGTGAATGACCACTGCACTCCAGCCTGGGCAACATAGTGAGACCCTGTCTCAAAACAAATAAATACGAATTATGACTTTCTTCTTCAACCATTTATTAATGTATGTATTCTATTTTGATGTGTGGATGTGCCATAATTTATTTGTGTAACTTAAGACATTGTAAGTTTACTGTTTTTCATTACTGAAATGTTTCGGTGCACATTGTTCACATCTGTGATTATTTTTTTCAGATTAAATTCTTAAGAGTGGAATTGCTAGGTGGTGCAGAATGTTAAAATTTGTAACACTTATCACATTTTCTTTGAGAATGGCTGCCCCAGAGCAGATGTGTACAAGTAGGCTCTTACTCCATAGCACCCTCCAAAATTTTGTGTGTGTGTGTTTTGACATTTTGAGTAGTGAAAATATATGACTGGAATTCCACTTCTCTGGTTACCAGTGAAGTTTAACATTTATTTGTTTATATTTCCTAGACCTTTTTTGCAAGACCATTCTTATAGATCATGAAATACTAAATCCAGTGTTTTCCTTTTATTCTGACTTCTCTGAAGAATTTAATTCTTGACGATTCCTTCTGCCTTCCCTTTCCTTGACTTCAGTTTTTCTACATGATTCTGGTTCCCCCAACTCTCAAATTATTAGCTCTTTTTCTTCCTATAAATGAAATCATAATATTGTTCTTGGAAAATTCAGTCCTATGCTTTTCAGTCTGTATTTTCTTCAGTGTAGTATTATCATTTTGCAATCCTTTAGCCATCTAAAAATCTTATATCTAAACTGGCTTGGTGATGCTGCCCTGATACAGCCATGTGATCAGAAGCACAGAGCTCTCTGGCTTGTCCTCTTTTTTCTTACTAATCAAGCCATCAATTTCACTTTTTTCTATTTGCATTGTTACTATTTTAGTTTAGGCTAACATTTGAAAAGTAGTCTAATTAATCTTCCTGTCTCTGGATTTTTCCCTCTAGTTCATCTTATACATCACTAGTTATTAATTTTGTAAAACTACTGCCATGATCATGTCATTTCTAATCTCAAAAGCCTTAAATGTTTTCCCCTTTCTTAGAGCAATTGAAACAAGCTGTTCTCTACTTAATATTCATTTACTTATAATAGGTTGTTAAAATTGCCCACTGTCCTACACTGCTGACCAGAGATGGAGATCGAATTCGAAGTAATGGAAAGTTTGGGGGCCTTCAGAATAAAGCTCCTCCAATGGATAAACTTCGAGGAATGGTATTTGGAGCTCCAGTACCAAAACAGTGCCTGATCGTAGGGAAACAAATAGGTAAGTTGAATAAGTACTTAAATAACAATTTCTATCCTAACACTTGGTAAGGCTGGAGCAGGAGGATCTCTTGAGCTCAGGAGTTTGAGACCAGCCTGAGCAAGAGCTAGACCTTATCTCTACTAAAAATAGAAAAATTAGCTGGGCATGGTGGCTGCAATTAAAAGAAAGTTAACAACAACAAACTGCTCTGTGTTGGGAAAGCAGATAGCCAAGTATAGTAGAACTATATAAATTTAAGAGCATATAGGCTCTAAAGTAATGACCTAGAGGGGGCTTCCTGCTAGGTATATGTACTTCAGAGCACAGACACGTAGAGACAATTATATTGGCTGGCTAGAAGCAAGGGGTCACAGCCTGTAGAAGGCTCCCACCACTCCTAGGAGAAATTCTCCTCTCTTATCCTCCCTCACCTCCACCCCCAAGTCTCCCTCCAGTATTTAGCTGAGTACTGATAAGTGCATGTATGTGAGAAAACCAGCCAAGGCCAGAAAGGAACCACCCTAAAGATGAAACAATAGTCAGAACTCATAGTTTAACTTTATAATAATATTCCAAAATATTTGTTAAATTCTAAAATCTGAAACTATACTTAATTGAAAAGGAGCCAAGATATTCCCAAACATTCCCCATTATTTACTCCTTTAAACTTTACCAGTGAAGTTTGAAGGAATTCATATAGTTGAGACTATTCCTTAAAAAGTAAAATTTACTTTAAGAAAAAAACAGTATAGTCATGCATTGCATAATGACATTTTGGTCAATGACCTACCACATACGATGGTGGCCCCGTAAGATTATAATGGAGCCAAAAAATTCATGTCACCTGGTGACATACCTGCCTAACATCGTAGCATTATTTTTTCTGTTTAGCTACACAAATACTTACCATTATGTTCCAGTTGCCTACAGTATTCAGGGCAGTAACATGCTATACAGGTTTGTAGCCTAGGAGCAATAGGATATACCTTATAGCCTAGGTGTGTAGTAGGCTGTACCATGTAAGTTTGTATAAGTACACTCTATGATATTTGTGCAATGACAAAATAGCCTAATGAAGCATTTCTCAGAACATACTCCCATTCATTAAGCAACGCATGACAATATAGGGTAGGTAGTAACCATGGTTCCAGATATCCACTGGGGGTCTTGGAACATATCCCCCGAGGATAAGGAGGGACTACTGTAATATATAGTTTATAATCATGACATCACCAAAATTATTAAGATTTTTGTTACGTTCATATATTCTAGAGTATTATATGTCTGGCCAGGATTGACATTACTTATTGTTTATTATATTATGCTTAATTTATTAGTTCTAATATTAAGTTCTCAATTATTACAGTTCACTTATTGGTGTTTTTATTTTTAAGTAAAGCCATTCTTAATATTTTTATAAGTAGTGACCAAGATTATTTAAATGCTGTCGTTTTCAGGGAAAGGGTGTTTTGTTTTTATCGAAATAGAGCAGTATGATGAACTCCCATGGACCTATAGCCCAGCTTTGATTATGAGAACATAGCCAATCTTGTTTCATGTATACCCACCCTCTCACAGCTTACCTCTATCCTCTTCTTCCTGGGTGGTTTATTTGAAGCAAGTCAAAGCAGAGATTCTGGTGTATTTTTCCACATAATTTTTTACCAGTCACAAGTGCTTATCACTTTTTTGCCAACAAAGTTCTTAGAATCATGTAGAGCACAGAGTTTGAAGAGAGCTAAATATTACTTAGGAAATTCTACCTACTCATCTAACTGCTTAAATCTTCCAGTGGTGAGAAAATTGCTTTAGCCTATTAAAGCAACCCATGTTTGGGCAGTCCTTAAACACTCACCTAATAACAGCCCTTCAGATATACTTTCAGTCCTTTTGTGTTATTTTGGTAACTTTGCTTACGTGATCATTTTCCTGAATACATTGAAATAATCTATCTTAATATGTGTCATATAGAAATGAATGCATTATATATAATTCGGGCTTTCTTCCTGTTACATAAAATAATTTTTAAAAATATTTTGCTGTTTACATCACAGTAAAGCTTCATCAGTTTTTTTCAGATGAGTGAAATTTTCAGAAAATGTGTAAGAGCTCTAAAATCATTTATAAATAATTAAATGTGATGTTTAAAATTTTCTTTTCAACAAATCCTATTGATAAGTAAGACTTACTAGACACTATGAAGTTACATTTCATATACAAAAAATTGGGGGTTGATAAGGCATATGAAGCTTCTACTGTCCATCTGATGCATAAACTGAACCTTATTCATAAAATGTACTGAATTTAATGGGAAATATTTAATATCCCATCCTTCTGTTTATAAGTAAGATTAATGTTCTATTAAAACTTTTGAATATGCTCATTTCTTGAGTATTTAAAAGATAAAAGAAGATTATACTTTCAGGGGTCATTTCTGTAGTTCACTACTAGGGAATTTTCTTTGAACATGCAGAGCACGGGAGACACAGCATTCTCTCCTGAGTGTGAAGGCGGCTCTTGGTGTTGCTTTGCTGTAACCGCCATTTGCTGTTGATCATTCTTTCCCTTCAAGGGGAAAAGGTAGAGGATGCAGTCTGAATGGTTTTAAAAAAATAAATAAATAAAAGAAATTAATCTCATTACTAATTTATTATATTAAGAAATAGAATTTCAATCCTTGATATCCTCAGTTTTTATGTATTGTCTTTTGTGTAAGGGCAACATCAGATTTTAGTTTGGACATAGTATTGTAACCTTACACACAAAATAAGTATAAATTTATGTACTTAGAAAACATTAATGTGACATTAGAAGTATGTCAGGCCGGAAAACCAGCCTTTTTCCTAAAGACTTTTTCCCTGAAATTCCAAATAAATCACAAAGAATAAGGAACATGAGGGCGTTATCATCACTTAGTTGCAAATATAGAATTTGTATTTAAATATATGAGTAAGTTCCCAAGCGCACACAGGTGTGTGTGCGTGTGTATTTGTGCACTCATTCTATATGTAGATTTCTAGAATGTTGCATACTTTTCTTTTTAAAATACTACTGTTGACCCGTAAAATGTAGAATAACTCATGTTACATCTAATATACTCTGTACTCTTAAATAATTCCTTCCACAGTTTTATTTATTTTTTGTTTTAAAGACCGAGTCTCCCTGTCACCCAGGCTGGAGTATAGTGGTTCAATCATGGCTGACTGCAATCTTGAACTCCTGCTGGGCTCAAGCAATCCTACACCCCTAGCCTCCCAAGTAGCTGGGACCATGGGCATGTGCCACCATGCCCTACTAATTAAAAAAAAATTTTTTTAGATACAGGGTCTCACTATGTGCTGCCCCCAGGCTGGTCTCAAACTTCTGGCCTCAAGCAGTTCTCCCAGCTCAGCCTTCCAGAGTGCTGAGATTACAGGCATCAGCCACCACGAGCAGCCTCTTTCAGAATTTTTATGTGTAAACTACTGTATATGTTTGTTAAATGTCTGTTTATATGTTCATTCCCATGAATATTGATCATCTTTGTGTCTGTCTGGCATATTAAAGGACTAGGTAATAAATGTTTGGGGATTTGATGGCCAAGTGGCAAAGTCAAGGAAATTATTACTATGAAGGTATTTATATAACCATTTAAAATGTGACTATTTAGAACTAGATAAACCATTCTTAGCCCAGGGAGAGTAGTTTACTAACCCCTAGACTATAGTCACTATTTAATATTTAGTGTTTCTAAGGCCAGTCGTGGCGGCTCAATGCTTGTAATCACAGGACTTTGGAAGGCCAAGGTGGGAGGATCACTTGAGCCGAGGAGTTTGAGGTTGCAGTGAGCTATCATGATGCCACTGCAGTCTAGCCCAGGTATCAGAGCAAGACTGTGTCTTTAAAAAACAAAAAAAAAAATTAGTGTCTAGTAAATCATGCAGACCAGCAATAATCTCAAACCTAAATAATGTAATACATTTTCAGACAAAATAATTTAAGGAAAGTTAAGTTTTTTGAAAGTTAAGTATTTTACTCAGTGTGTTTTTGAAAGAATATTCTGTATTTAAGATAATAGCTATGTCTGTTAGAAGCAGTGGTATTCTTTCTTTTTTTTCACTGTACAAAGAATGAGAACAATTAGTAAGTTGCATTGCTGCCAAGTTTTAACCACAGCATAATCCATGTCACAGTTACATTTATAAATGTTTTTATTAGAAACCCCCTGTTACTTACCAGGTTTCATTTGGGAAGCAGTAATTTTCAAACAGTACAATATTTAATGCATTTTCCCTCTCCTGGCCACGTGGAATTGGGTTGAATACTGAAAATCATTCCGGGCCCAGTGGCTCACGCCTATAATCCTAGCACTTCCCAGCACTTTGAGAGGTGCAGGCAGGAGGATCACTTGAGCCCAAGAGTTCAACACCAGCCTGAGCAGCATAGCAAGACCCTTTCTCTACAAAAAATAGGAAAATTAGCCAGGTGTGGTGGCACATTCCTGTAGTCCCAGCTGCTTAGGAGGCTGAGGCAGGAGGATCGCTTGAGCCTAGGAGCTTGAGGTTGCAGTGAGCTATGATGGTGCCACTGCATTCTAGCCAGGGTGACAGAGTGAGACCCTCTCTCAAAAAAAAAAAAGAAACCCTCCCCTCAAAATACTGAGTATCAGACAGGATGTAAACATTGGCCTGTGAGTGATCCAATTGATAGAGCACTTTTATGTAGAAAACAGTTTGCTGATACAAATAAACTGAAGTCAAACAATCAAAGAAAATTAAAATTTAACATTTTGGTGCTGGGGTCTAAATTATGCTTTTCTATTTCATTTGTTTACATTGAATGTTTTATGGCTTTACAAGTAGTTCCCATGAGTCATTATAACACAATAACCCAGTGTTGCTAATTCTTTTTCTTAAAACACGAGCTTGGTATGAGATCAGTGATTTCATCGAATGTCTTTGGTTTTTTACAGATATTCTTCAACAGTATCGTTCTGCTCTGTGCAAGCTGGATGCTGTGAATAAGGACCTTAACAATCAATTAGAGTACCTTCGTACTCCAGATATGAAGCAAAAAAAGCAAGAACTTGATGAACAAGAGAAAAATCTGAAGCTAATAGAGCAAAAACTAGGTGTTTACTTTTTGTTAACTTATACTTTCTCTGTATGGAGATAAATATTGATGATAAGAGAGAGAAAGAGTCCAACTGCAAGAAGAAAGAATGCAAATGATCCAGAACTTAAGTCAACAGAAACTGTTAACCTCTAAGTCATCCAATAAATGGTTATAAACTCTTCTCATCAGGAGTAATAGGAGGCATTCTCAGTATTATTTCTTAATTCTTTTTCTATAAATTAAGATATATTTGTATTTGCTTTTCTTTCATATAATAATTCCAGTGTTTTTATTTTAAGGTTAACTTTCTACATTTTCCATCTTTGCAGGTATGACTCCCATACGTAAGTGTAATGACTCATTGCGTCATTCAACAAAGGTTGAGGTGACAGATTGTCCAATTCCTCCTAAAAGAATGAGAAGAGAAACTATAAGACAAAATAGGTGAGTTCATTATGACCTGAAAATTATCATTGGTTAGTTTATCAGAGCTCTTGGGTCATTATACTTTAAAAACAGTATGAATTCATTTCTGATTTCTCCCCTTGAGCCAGAATTAGTATTTTAAACTAAAAAGACAAAAAAACCAAGTGATGATGATGAAGATGTTCTCCTAGAAGATACCCAATTTTCTAAATGATTTTTGCTAATTATTTAGAAATGTTAATAGTTTATTTTTATGTTAAGAGTCAAATTGCTTTTGTGTTGTTTGGCTTAACTTTCAAATACACTGCATTCTCCTTTATAGGATCAGCAACTTGATAAGTATACAGTTTGCAAACACATTTGTACATACTTATTTAAAAATGGCTTATAATTTTTGCTTTGGAGAATCAGTTGCCCTTTAGATCACCAAAAAGCAAACACAGCCATTTGCAACCTAACTCAGTGGTAAGAAAAATGTCCTTTTTATTTATAGATTAGCCACTAATAAGGCCATCCCACAGAAGGACACTATGGTACTGGGGTTTCTTATACATTATTTCAAAAAGTTTAAGCATAGATTCTACCTGAACAAGTTTCTTATATCAAGCTTCGATGGTTTCCTTGATACCATAGCATCTGAGATTGGTATTCTGTGCCCTGTCTATCTGCATATTCTAGATTTATTCAGGAAATACTGGAACGCTCACTTTATGCTGTATGTTGCTGTGTCAATAAAAGTGACATTGTTCTCGTCCTTGTTGGAGTTCTATAATCCTGCACAGAAGAGAGACAGTTTAAAAAGCAAACGCACTTTTTTCTATTTACAAGGAAAGAAAAAAATGGTGAAGTGATAGAAAATAATGGGGAAGCAGTATCTGTTGTCAGGAAAGATGCATTGAGGCAGAGAACTGAAGGATCAGAAGGAGCCAGCCATGTAGGGATTGGTTTTAGTCAGAGAGGAAAAGTAGGCTTGAAAACTCTGAGAAAACCAACCATGGTATTTTAGAGAAACTGAAAAGATGCTAGTGGCTAAAGCATGGTGGCAAGAGGGAGAGGGTCAAGATGTGGTTGGGCATATAGGCAATAGCCAGATTATAAACAGCTCCCCCCAATCATGCTGCAAAAAATTGTGAGGTAAAATTCTTTATATTTTAAGTTCATTGGTATCTCTCAAGTACTTAAAATTCTGTACTTGCTTAGAATAACCTGTCTTTAATGTATTAATAAATTAGAGAGAAGAGCTATTGAAAATATAATGAGTCTATAAGAATATGGTATTCGTCCATTTGAAAGATGTTTACACACATGTAGCCATGGCAATATTGTGTGTTTGTTTATGGGCATTCAGTGTATACAAACTCTAAGCTGATCACTGAAAGTGTGGTGGGGTAATTTAGCATCAGAAAGAATCTTTGCAGTGGATTTAAACACATAATTTTTAGAAATCATGAGTTCAACGTGATACCAAAAAACCCCTCATTGGTCATCATTGGCAATTGCTAGGGCACTGACTCATTCCTTTGAAAATTAATGTATTCATACAGGAAAGACTTGTGTTCTGTATTTCTTGTATGAACCGTCTTTCAGATTACCAAATTGTTAGAGAAAGTTCTTTTTTTTTTTTTATTTCAATAGATTTAGGGGGTACGAGTCTTTTTGTTATATGGATATGTAGTGGTGAACTCAGGGCTTACAGTGTACCCATCACCCGATAGTATTCTTCTTTATGGAAAGTTTTTATATAAGAGTAAAGTATAAGAGGCATGATACAATTAAAACGTCACAATTTTGCCACTCCTGATAAAGGAATGAATCTAGGCAACAATAACCAATGGATACTTGAAAAGATGGGGAAACTTAATAATATTAATAGAAAGATCAGATTGACACACTTGAACTCACTGATCAATCTTAGCAACACTAAAAGTAGTAGGACATTTGCTGTTATATATGCCACAATAGGAGGTAAGCCGAATCTGAAGATGCCTCTAGTCACCCTTTCTCAGCTGGCTTCTGTGGGAAAATTAAGCACTGCAGAAAATTGAATGACTATTCTCCCAGTTTTCCCTAGGAGAGTACCTAGCTAGTACCATTCTGGATGCATAAGAAATTAGTTAATTTATTATATACATTAGATGCCTTAAGATATTAGAGCTTAATTCTCTCACAAATTTAAGAAGGGCTCAATTTAACTACCATTTTGCAGGAAATACGGAGAATTTAGGGGCAAGTTAAATACTACTACCAGGAAGCAGTCCAAAAATCCAGAATGTCCAGAATGGGACATTTTACAGGACAAATGACTGGTTTTGCTAATAAATTATAATGACATAAAAGGGGAGGGAGAAGGATAAACTATTATAGAATAAAAGAGATTAAAAAGATACAACAACCAAAATCAAACCTTGTTTGAATTCAGATTTGAATAAACCAACTTTAAAGTGACAACTTTGAGATAATGGGAGAAATTTGAATATCTGGTTATTAGATATATTACAGAATTGTTAATTTTGTGTATAGTAACATAGTATTTATTTTAAAATAAATGTGCACAGATAGAAATGCATACTGAGGTTAAATCAGTTTAATGATATGATATCTGGAATATAGTTTAAAATGCTCCTGAAAAATAAAGCGGTAGAGGATATATCAAAACAAAGTTGGCAGAATGTTCCAATCACTGAAGCTCAAGACAGGAGTTCACTGTATTATTCCCTCTGCTTTTATGTAGGTTTGCCATAATTTTTTAAAAAATATTTTATGAACAGAGGGGAGTGTTTTTTCTGGTTTTCTAAGAAACCAGAACCCCGTTTCCCAGTAAAATGAGAAATCAGGAGCTGTTTTAGGCTGAGATGTAAAGTGCATATTCTTGAGGCTGCTTCACAGCCCTCAACACTGAATTTGCCCCAGACCTTGGTGTTACTACAGCACTGCTACAGACATGGATTTGGATCTTGTTAATTAAGATTGTGTAGCAATTCAGAGGTAGTGTGGGTTAAAGTTTACCAGTGTTATTAGTTAGTAGTATCATTTTCATCAAAGTCATACATATAAAAATCCTATAGATTTACAGTGTTGTACTATATAATGTGAGCCACATATAATTTTAAATCCCCTAGGAGCCATGTTAAGAAGATAAAAAGAAACAATGAGATTAATTTTAATAATAGATTTTATTGAACTCAATATCTAAAATATTATTTCGATATGTAAGCAATGTAAACAATTATTAATGGGCTATTTTACATTTTTTTTTTCATACAAAGTCTTCAAAATTCAGAAGATAGCAAATCTCAATTAGGGCTAGCTACATTGCAAGTATTCTGGAGCCACACATGGCTAGTAGCTACTGTGTTAGACAGAACAGGTATAGAAAGAGCTTATGATGATAAAGTCTTGCCTCCTATGCATCCTCACCCCTATTCTTTTCCCCAGAGGCAACCTTTGTTGTGTTAATTTTTAGTTATTCTGTTGTTGCCATCATTTTTAAGATATACTTATCTCTGATTTTATCAACTTCAGACAGTACAGTACACCTGACCTCTTGGTGTGAAGATCTATGTTGCTTGGCCCACCTAATGACTTTTGAACTGAATTGTTCTAAATTATTTGTGAATTTAATATTATCGTGATTGTTTAGTTGTATTCTATCCTACAGCCACAACCAAATTCTCCATGGTTTTTTCAAAGGTAAAAAACCATAAACATTTTACATTATTACAGCTATGTGAATATTTGGCTCTAGGTAAGGTTGTGTGCTAGGATTACATTTCCTTCTCTGTATCGTTCTAATGTCATGACCCTTATTTAGGCCACTAGTCAGTGTTCCAAACAAATCTTCCATATTCTATTATTCTTAAAATCATGCTAAATTGTATTCTAAATGTTACTTAGACTATTTCTTATGTATTGTTTATTTTTCTGGAGTTTTTAATTGCTTTTCTTTATTCTTTCATCATATTTCTTGATCATATCCTCTTCTTTCTGTACCAGTCACTAGTAACTGGGTGAGCCTTCTGAAATTCTGCCATCCTGGGTCTTCCTTGGCTGCTGTCTTCAATTGAACCCACTATTTCTTGGGTTTTGTGTCTTTTTCTTTCTTATAAGTTCCTTAGAAAAACTGTAGAAAGAAACTTGGAGTTTTTGCATGTCTGAAAATGTCTTCATTCTGCTTTCAGATTTGTTTGAAAGTTTCTGGGGATAACAGGATAGAAATAATATACTAGAGGAGAAAGGATTGGGATATAGTATAGAAATAATGGGAGACAGTCTGCCTGTTGCAACCCCAGAAAGACTCAGAGTCTAGTCCCAAACAGGGAGGATGGGAGATAAAACGATGGAGCAGAATGGAAAAGGAGAGGAAGCCACAGCCTAGAATGTGCCAGATTTCAACCCAAACTTTGAAAGCTTTCTTCCCTTGTTACGAGGTATAAAAAGCTGCTAACTACAAAGTTAGAAAACAATGGAAATTAATTGAACGTTGGTATATTGGCTTTTTAGTATAGTTGCTGGACTCTGGGAGCCAGAAGCCTGATAATTGGCTCTCCTGCAAACATTCAAAGCAAAGCCTGCGGGCCTACTGACCCTGCTGTGCCCTATCCCAGTTATAATTCCCACTCGGAGAAGAGACTTGATGGGAAAACCATTCTGTTTTTGTAACAGTAGAAGAAATCCTGGCTAACAACATAATCCTCTTCATCAAATGTTGTTAGATAACCAAGAATCACTATGCGTATGAGGGGAGTCAGCCACATAAGGGAGAAAATGCAAGATAAATAGCAAAACCAACCCTGGAAGAACATTCAGTAAAGAGACTATCCTTTTTATTCAGAATTACTAATTAGGAAAAAAGAATAGCCAGGACAAGAATGAGTAAACACAGATTACAA
Organism: Lemur catta; assembly: GCF_020740605.2. NCBI lineage: Eukaryota > Metazoa > Chordata > Mammalia > Primates > Lemuridae > Lemur > Lemur catta. The sequence continues at coordinate 12,138,276 of NC_059143.1, read as the reverse complement.
ATATTGTTGTTGAAATTATAAAAGTCCAACAAAAGAACTGAAGTCAAAGAAATTTTCCAAATAGGAAAAAAAATATGTAAAGAGATAGAAGCAGACATAGAGAATCAATTCAGACTATCAGGAATCCTAGAAAGAAAAAAACCAATCATGCAAAAGAGTTTCCCAGGGATGAATGAAAGGGACACATCCACTGAATGCCCAGCGCAATAACTGACAAAAGATACACTAAGATACTTCACAGTGAAACTGTAGAATATTAAAGGGGGAAGACTGTAAATGTTTTCGCAGAGCTGAAGAAAGAGAACCATATTGCCAGTACAGCTTTTGGCATATAGTAAACACAAAATGTTTGTAGTGGCAGTGTTAGAAGCTTTAGGTTAAAAATTTGGTGTATTCTGGCCTATAACTTTCTCGCTTTTGCATCCTGCTTATCTTTAGGAAATTTGTTAAAATCACTGTTTAATTAGTGATTTTCTCATCCCCAATCTCTGCCTATTCTCCATAAATTTTGAAGTAATAATTCTCTCTCTCAAAATGTCTGAGCATTTGAAATAAAGTATCTTAACAGTATTGAAGTATTGATATATTTCATCCATACAATCAGGAACAAATTTAATAGTAGGAAAGGAAATAGATACATAGTATGTGTGTGCCTTTATATATTTATGTTTATGTTTTTATTTATATTTGTATATATATTGAATTTATATTTGTTAGCTTTTAATATAGATTGCATACTATGTTTCCACTTTAAGATGTCACTAATTATAAGAAATGCCACTATTTTCTGAGACATTAAAGAGAAATAACTTCTAATTAACTCATGACATTGTAAAGTGCATCTAGATTTCAGAGATGTTAAATGTGAAAAAAATGTGGATCTTAGAATCAATTAAACATGCTTAGCAATGTATGATACTATGAGGTAAACTCAGTTGTTTTCTTGAATAGAGGCTTTGGTTTCCTAATTGATTTCTTATGCATAAAGATTACAAATTAACTCTTTATCAAAAATGTGTATTGGCCGGGCACAGTGGCACACACCTGTAATCCTAGCACTCTGGGAGGCCAAGGCAGAGGGATCGCTTGAGCCCAGGAGTTTGAAGTTGCTATGAGTTAGGTTGATGCCATGGCACTCTAGCCTGGGCAACAGAGTGAGACTCTGTCTTAAAAAAAAAAAAGCGTATCTTCTATTTGGAGATGGCAATTCGGGAAACTATCATTAGAAAATAAAGTATTTAGATATATCTGAATAAAAAAGATACATGCCAAAGTGTTCACTGTGTTCATCTCTACATGAATGAGATTATGGGCATTTTAAAACATTTTTCCTTTTGCTTCTATTATTTTATGACTTTTATAGTAAGCATTATAATTCTTAAAACAGTAATTTCATTTAAGGAAAGGGTAAAAAGTAGGCAAAAATCTACAGAATTTGGGTCTGAGATAATACCATTCCAAAGAACTATGGTAAGAACTACTTATGTTACTTATATATAGTTATACATATACGTATATGTATATGTATAGCTGAGTGTGTATATATACACATACATTAACTACTTTCTTCCCTCCCACCCCCAGAGATAGAGTCTTTCTGTGTTGCCCAGGCTATAGTACAGTGGCGTCATCATAGTTCACAGCAACCTCAAACTCCTGGGCTTAAGCGATCTTCCTGCCTCAGCCTCCCGAGTAGCTGGGACTACAGGCATGGGCCACCATGCCTGGCTAAGTTTTCTATTTTTACTAGAGACAGGCTCTCGCTCTTGCTCAGGCCGGTTTCAAACTCCTGAGCTCAAGCAATCCTCCCACCTTGGCCTCCCAGAGTGCTAGGATAACAGGCATGAGCCACCATGCCCAGCCAACTACTACTTCTTTGTATACTTGTGACATAAACGATTCTATATAAGGATTTAATTAAATATGTTTATACCAAGAATTATAATTAATAGAGCATAGTTCCACTGGATATTTAAGTATCCAGGTATGATGAGGGAGTTCAGGAAAAGGAAATCTTTGGTACATAAAACTTACGTGTTTTTTTTTTCCACTTTGACCAGGATTATAAACAAACTAGATATATGAAATGTGGTAGAGAGAGGGGGCCATTGGCCTCACTAAGAATGCTCTGCCTTCTCCATCTTTGTTTCAGAAGACCAAGAAGGTGACTTACAAGACTGAATATTTCTGGGGACAATACAAGCATCTGGGCATGAATTTTCATGTCTATCCAGATGGGACTGGAAGCAACCGTTCAATTTTATGAATCTCACTGGACAGAATGGATTTACTAGAATTATTCCAGTTATCGTGCTCTTTGGTTGTCGTCATCTTGCAAATGTGTCAGAGGAAAATGTGCTAATATGGCAGTGACTGTAAAACTGGCACACAGCATTTGTTAGTCCTGAAGAAAAGCATATGTACTATTTTTCAGTATAATTATAACAAATGTTAGAACTATTTCTTGAAACCTTTTTATTACTTTTGTGTGAATTTATTTAACAAAGATGTTTTGTCTTTTGTGTAAGGAAGGTTCTAGAGGCTAGATATTTAATTGTAAATATGTGAGAAAACACAGTGAAGAATTCAGGATAAAAATTAAAAAGCACAGGTATCTGGGAATTCAAATGTTAAGATACATAGAAAAACATTAAATTGGTGAGTGAACTTGTGACAACAGTAGCATTTCAAATTTCTAAAGACTTATCCTGTATATATATATAAAATATCCAGCAGCATCAATTTTTATAAGTATTGTTTGACTTTATTAATACTAGATTATATAGTCTCAGCCTTAATTCTACACTTACGTTATTTTGTAATTTTTTATTACTATTTTTAAGAGGTTAAAGAAAACATACACTCTCACATTAATGTGCTGTAAAAGCATTTGAATTGTGCATTAATTCAAACTTTATAAATGTATGTTAGTACAGATGTCATTGTGTCAGTTCAAAGCTATTGATCTGTGAAGTTATTTTGTAAGGAAATACTTTTGGTACAGTTTTGTGTCCCAGGAAATGTGTGTGTTTTTTAATCCTTTCTTAATATGCAGTAAAGTTAATAAACAGGATTGTTTCTTCCCTACTGAATAGATAAGTGTTTTTCTTTTTTACAATTGAAGCCTCCATAAAAATTACCTTAGTAAACTATTACAATGTTAACCTATGTTTATAATTGGAAATCATTTAAACATGTTGTTAGAGAAAGAAATAAGATGGCAATAGTAGAATCATCTATGGGAAAGATTGGCTTCCATAATGCTAACAGTTGAGTATCCCCTATCCAAAATGCTGGGACCAGAAGTGTTTCAGACTTTGGATTTTTTCAGATTTTGGAATACTTGCTTTATACTTTCCAGTTGAGCATCCCTCATCTGAAAATCTGAAATTGGAAATGCTCCAGTTTCCTTTGAATGTCACGTCAGCACTCAGAAAGTTTGAAATTTTGAAGCATTTCTGCTTTCAAATTTTCAGATTAGGGAAACTCAACCTATACCAATATTCGGAGTTCTTAGATGTCAGATAATATGAAAATGATAGGTAAGAAACTTTGGAGAGAAATGACTGTTTAGAAACTAGATTTGAGGCCGGGTGCGGTGGCTCACGCCTGTAATCCCAGCACTCTGGGAGGCCGAGGCGGGCGGATCATTTGAGCTGAAGAATTCGAGACCAGCCTGAGCAAGAGTGAGACCCCATCTCTACTAAAAATAGAAGAAAATTAGCTGGGCAACTAAAAATAGAAACAAAAAAATTAGCCAGGTTTCATGGGGTGTGCCTGTAATCCCAACTACTCAGGAGGCCGAGTCAGGAGGATCACTTGAGCCCAAAAGTTTGAGGTTGCTGTGAGCTAGGCTGATGCCACGGCACTCAACTCTAGCCTGGGCAACAGAGTGAGACTCTGTCTCAAAAAAAAAAAAAGAAAGAAAGAAAGAAACTAGACTTGAAAGCATGATTAATATGTGGAAGTAGTTTGCTTTTATAATTCCCTATATCCAGAAGGTAGTCATGTTTTAAATCCAAGGCATTGAGACCATATAAAAGCAAGAAAATCTGTTTTAAAATTTCTTAACTTTTGTTAGAAATGTCAATTTTTATTCTTTAAAATAGCAGATTTTATGGATATTATCTAGCACTGAGCCCATATCTATAATTTTTTTTATCTTATAATATTAGAAATGTTCTATCAATAACGTTTTAAGGATGTATATACATTTTGTGGGGTTTTTCCACCCTTTAAAAATTAACCTTGATGGTTCCCAGCAATTACATAAAAAGTTTTTCTGTATTTTTGCAGGTGAATAGCTAAGGATTTTTCTCAACATATTAAGTTACCCTTTTCTACATTTGAGCAAATATTGAGGTCCATATTATACTAGATATTAATAATAGACCACTTTTGTCTTTAATATTTAACATATAAGAACAATTACATTTTTTTAGGTTTTAATTTTAGACTTTTACTGCAAAAAAATGTAACTAAAGAAAAATTAACACCACAGCCATTCTTCCTACATAGTGTGATATAATCTTAAATTGTGATGATGGTTATTGTTTCCTGATTTCTTCTTCCAAAGGAAAATAATAGCCTATTTGTATTTTGAAGTGACTGAAATATTAATAAACTTTTTCCATGCCTCTTTTCACATTACACCCATCAATTTTCATGTATACATTTGGCCAGGTCTGTACTAAAACTAGGCTAAACTTAAAGTTTTATAGAATTCTTGATGCAAGTTTTTTAAACAAAGAGACTAACATTTATTGCATATACATCACTGCTAATTATTTTAAGTGAAATTGGTTATCAATTGTTAATATTAGTGCCAAAAGATAAAAGTTCCAATTGTTAAATATTAGTACTAAAAAGATAAATGTATCATTTTCTGTTTTAAACTTTTGACTCTATGACTTGATTATAGTCATTATAAAATGGGTGGGATTAATTCCATTATATTTCTAATCTAGAATTTTCAAACAACAGTTTTTAGTAAAATAAAATTGTTTCATTTTTATACTGGGAAACTGGTTAAAAGCATAAAAAACAACCATTTAAAACCTCTGGAGATGATTCTAAGGGCAAATGGCACTGAAGAAACATCTATTCAAGAAAATCTACAGAAATTCTTTAAGAGAGGTGAAAATCTGGATCACAAAACAACCAGAAATCAAATAACAATATGGCAGTAGTAAGTCCTTACCCATCAATAAGAACATTGAATGTGAATGTACTAAACAAGACCCAACTGTATGCTGTGTACAGGAAATCCACTTCACCTATAAAGACACACAGACTGAAAATCAAAGGATAGATACTGCATGCAAATGGAAACCGTAAAAGAGCAGGAAAAGCTATACTTCTATCCGATAATATAATAATAGGTTTCAAGACACACACTTTAAAAAGTCAAAGTCATATAATGATAAACGGGTTGATACAGCAAGAGGATATAACAATTATAAATACATGTGCCCCCAATAGTGGGGTACTCAGATAGGTAAAGTAAATATTAACAGAATTAGAGTGATAGACCCCCCCCCAATAAAATAACTGTTGGAGACCTCAACACTTTGCTTTCAAAATTGGACAGATTAAACAGAAAATGAACAAAGAAACATTGGATTTAATCTGCAGTATAGACCAAATGGCCCTAATACATATTTACAGAACATTTCATCCAACACCTACAGAATACATTCTTCTCAGCTCATGGGTCATTCTCAAGGACAAACCATATGTTAGGCCACAAAACAAGTCTTAAAATTTTCCGTCCCCTGTGTAACCTGTGCACTTCGCCAGACGTGTGAGCCAGTCTCCGAGCACCCTGCCCGCTGATCTCAGAACGGGAACAAGCCCAGCTGACCCAGAGTCTCAAATGCAATAATAAATAATTATTGTTTTAATTCACTAAGTATTGTTGTCATTTTTTATGTATCAGTAGACAACTGAGGTGCCACCATTTTCAGGAAACAAACCCAGGAGGAAGGAGTCGGATGCAAGAAGCATTTCTAAGAGACGAAGGTAAATACAAACAGACGTTAACTGCATAAAATAACCGGTGACTGGGATTCTTTTTTAATGGAACATTGCTAGAAAATTTGGAGGGAGAGGTAGTAATTGATGTTGGCCATCTTAGTTGTCAAAAATATTTTCTCCCTTTGAAGTGCTGATTCCAGCCTTTTGTCCATTTTCCTATTGGGTTGTTCATCTTTTCCCTGTTGATTTGTTGTTGATTTGCTAAGTTCTGCTATAAATTCTCTCTCAATTATGTGTTACAACATCTGAGAGGGGCTGAAGGCCTTGGGGACCCTCAGAGAAAGGCTGAGGACAGCCAGGGTCCTGCAGGTGGAGCTGAAGCCCTCCACGCAGAGAGGTCGGCCTGCCGTCCCACACGGGTGGAACAGCTCGTGCAAAGACTGCTTTGCTTGGCCGGGCGCGGTGGCTCACGCCTGTCATCCTAGCACTCTGGGAGGCCGAGGCAGGTGGATTGTTTGAGCTCAGGAGTTCGAGACCAGCCTGAGCAAGAGCGAGACCCCGTCTCTACTAAAAATAGAAAGAAATGATATGGACACCTAAAATATATATATAGAAAAAAATTAGCCGGGCATGGTGGCGCATGCCTGTAGTCCCAGCTACTCGGGAGGCTGAGGCAGGAGGATTGCTTGAGCCCAGGAGTTTGAGGTTGCTGTGAGCTAGGCTGACGCCACGGCACTCACTCTAGCCCGGGCAACAAAGCGACACTCTGTCTCAAAAAAAAAAAAAAAAAAAAGACTGCTTTGCTTAAGGGCCTCCGTCTCACATAGCTGGAAAGGGGCTTAAGAAGGGAAAGACCTGGTTTCCCTGCTCAGCCTTCCTCAGGCAAATCAGCTGTGTTTCTGGCCTTAACGTTCCTTATTTATTTATTTATTTATTTATTTATTTATTTATTTATTTATTTATTTATTTATTTATTTATTTATTTATTTATTTATTTATTCATTCATTCATTCATTCATTCATTCATTCATTCATTCATTCATTTATTCATTCATTCATTCATTTATTCATTCATTCATTCATCCATCCATTCATTCATTCATTCATTTATTCATTCATTTATTTATTTATTCATTTATTCATTTATTTATTCGTTTATTCATTCATTCATTCATTCATTTATTCATTCATTCATTCATTCGTTTATTCATTCATTCATTTATTTATTCATTCATTTATTCATTTATTTATTCATTCATTTATTTATTCATTCATTTATTTATTCATTTATTCATTTATTTATTCATTTATTTATTTATTTATTTATTTATTTATTTATTTATTTATGAATGACAGAGTCTCACTCTGTTGCCTGGGCTAGAGTGAGTGCCGTGGCATCAGCCTAGCTCACAGCAACCTCAAACTCCTGGGCTTAAGCAATCCTCCTGCCTCAGCCTCCCGAGTAGCTGGGACTACAGGCATGCACCACCATGCCCGGCTAATTTTTTCTGTATATTTTTTAGTTGGCCAGATAATTTCTTTCTATTTTTAGTAGAGATGGGGTCTCGCTCTTGCTCAGGCTGGTCTCGAACTCCTGAGCTGAAACAATGCACCCGCCTCGGCCTCCCACAATGCTAGGATTACAGGCTTGAGCCACCGCGCCCAGTCTCCTTTTTTTTTTTTTAAAGACAGGGTCTCACTCTGTCACCTGGGCTGGAGTGCGGTGGTGTGATTGTAGCTCACAGCAGCCTCAAACTCCTGGGTTCAAGCAATCCTCCTACCTCAGCCTCCCCAGTAGCTGGGACTACAGGCTTGAGCCACCACGCCCAGCTAACATTCCTATTTTTGAAGATTGCTTTCCATGTGGATACGATGGATGTGTGTGTTTGTCCCGTTTGGGTCATCTCTGAGCAAATATCTCTGGGGAAGGGAGTGGGCAGATTGGAGGAAACCATCCTCCACATGAAATGGTTTCTGTTGTCCAGAGTTGCTCCCTTTAAAATTTTGAAGTATCTGGAAGTATTTAGAACTGCAGTCTAATGTGATTATTCGTAATGAATCTGCCTTCAAAAGATATAATTTATTTGTATTTCTCTGGGACTCACTTAGAAGCAGCAGTTCAAAGCTTGAAGCGGGGTTTCCTTTTATTTCTTATCTCTGACAGATGACAGATCTCTTGCTAAGCAGTGACTTGGCAATGCCTGGTTCTTAGTTCCAGCTATTTAAAAGTACAGTTAAGGAAAACTGTAATGCTGAGGCAGCGCCTGTTTTGAAACCTTATTTGGCCCCTCATTCCCTCCCTCGGTGGGGTGGGAAGCACTCTGGCTGCGGATCACATGCTTTGGCCTAGGGAGAGGGTGACTATTTTGTACTCCGACGGACCAGGCCTTGGAGCGGGGTGGGAAGGGCCGAAAATAGTCATTTCTTGGCTGCATCGGGCAGGTGGGAGGGTCTCTGTAACACTGTCTGCTGTCAAGCAAGAAGAAATAAGGTCCCCTGAGGCTGGCCTCACCAGTTACAGTGGATGTGTAGTGAGTGCCGCTGAGAAAGACTCAAGGAAAACTTTACAGAGGTTTAGATTTATTTGAGTTGTTTACATTTGTTAAAAGATAAAACTGAGGCCCGACGCAGTGGCTCACACCTGTGACCTCAGCACTTTGGGCAGCTGAGGCAGGAGGATTGCTTGAGGCCAGCAGTTTGAGACAGGCCTGGGCAATGTAGCAAGACCCTATCTGTATGAAAAATGATTTTAAAAAAATTAGCCAGGTGTGGTGGCTCACACCTGTAGTCCCAGCTACTCGGGAGTCTGAGGCAGGAAGATCACTTGAGCCCAGGAGTTGGAGGCTGCAGTGCGCTATGATCATGTCCTTGCACTCTAGCCTGGGTGACAGAGCGAGACCCTATCTCTAAGAAAAAGAGAAAAAAATCAGGTTAAAGTAAATGTCAAGGTAAATTTTCAAAGAGTAAAAAAACCCAAGAAGTCTTTAAAGATATTTGCTCAATATCTTTTATATAAACAAAGACAATAGCATCTTCTTATGACACTTTAAGAGGTAATATGCTTTAAAGAGTTTTAAAAGCAATGGTTTCAAATAATGGGGTTTCCTTAACAGTGAGCTATGATCCCATGTCACTGCACTCTGGCCTGGGTGATAGAGTGAGACCGTATCTCTAAAACAACGACAAAAAAAGATAAAACTGAAATGTACTCTTTTGTTCAAAGTGTGAGTTTTCAGCTTGTTTCCAGGATAGCATTTCTGGATCCTAGTTCTTTATTATGTATGTTAATTTGATGAACTGCCTGTTAAAATCAAATATCTGCTCACTTTCACTCATTCAACCCAAGTTATTAAACAAGTATTAGGCACCAGGCATTGGGCCAGGTATAGGGACAAAATGTGAATAAGATGAATAAGAAATACTTTTCAGAGTCATCGATGGTGTTGGAAGTCAGAACAGCCGCAGTCTGGGGCAGTGTTGATAGCTGGGCGGGGCCGAGAGGGGCCCTGAGTGCTGATCGTGTTTTGCTCTGTGATCCTGGTGCCGGTTACACGTGGCTGTGTTCACTTTGTCAAAATTCATTCAGCTGATCACTTATGATTTATATATTTTTGTAAGAATGTTATACTTTGATAAAATTTACATCAGAAAACTACAATCCACATTTATTTATTCAGAGACACGGTCTCACTCTGTTGCCCATGCTGGTGTACCATGGCCATTCACAGGCACGATGATGGCACACTACAGCCTTGAACTCCCCGGCCGAGGCAATCCTCTCACCTCAGCCTCCCGAGTAGCTCAGACTACAGGCACACGCCACTGCACCTGGCCCACGAACATTTATTTTTAATATTTTAAAAATCTTATTACATTGGAATCTCCAGTAGTACAGTGAAAGGTTCTTTTAGGGTTGAAACACATTGGAACTAAGTTCTGGTAGCTTTTTTCTAATGTTCTTTCTATTTTTCCCCAGAATCCTGGCACCACTTTACCCCCAAACAGCCCTTTAGAAACATAACCTCAGAATATTCAAGAAATAAAATACTTTGTTTTTATATTTTTAAAAGCGAGGAAAAAACATGTCAGAGTGTAATAGAAAACTAAGGCACATTCCTCCTGACCCCTCAACACTCTCTAAATATGAAACTCTTGTCTCACCTTGTATTTTCCATTAGTCAAAAGATATTAGTCACTTTGATCTATGCATAGCTTATTACTTATGTTGTTTTAGTTTTTTTAAGTAAAAAATGTTCTAAGATATCAGTGTGGCTTAGATTGTGGGCTGCTGTGTGCCTCTTAACTGTGCTAGGACAAGCCTGGATCATTTACAGAGGGTATACCAACATGCTTGCATATTTTTCTTAGCTCCTGAAGATGAGTTTAAGAGCGTGTATAGTGAAATGTCTCTGATTAACTCTAAGCAATCAACTCTGCAAAGATAGAGCCAAGGAAAGCTTGTGCAAATACCCGGCTACATCAGCAACCAACTAAACAACCAAGTCTCAAGTACTAAATCAACTTTTTTGAAAAAATATAAGCTTCATAAAGTTACCAGAATGCATGAGGCAACAACAGAAGAACTTGCTCCGATGGAGGCATTACGACTGACAGCAATCCAGCTTTCTCGTTTTCTTACTTTACTATTTGTATTTGCATTGATATTTACTAATGTTTTAGCCTTTATAAAGATGGGTTGAACAAACAGTGTGGCTTTCAGTTCATTTTAGGTCTCTTAGAATGAGCAAATAATTTATTATGCAGACCTAGCAAGGCACATTTGAAGATGAAAAGAGACACTAAAAATAATGAACAGTGTTAAGTGACCCGAGTAACCCGAGACTGGCCGGGCAAACCAGGATTTCTGGTCACCCCTCTTACCTCCCAGAGAAAAGAAACCAGACTTTGGTGGGGGTTTTTGTTTGTTTTGTTTTGTTTTTCTCGTCTCCACCAGTCTTCACTGTGTCTTTTAACAGTGGCATGTCCTGTCCCCTTTCCTCAAGTCCATTTCTCCTCAGTCCCACTGGTCCCGCTGAGATTAGCACCTCAGTCTAGCTAATCTCCCAGCAGGCCCTGCCTTTCCTTATTTATTAAAAACATCACAAGGTCACATTCACTGCCCCTTCTTCTCTTGCAAATCGCAGCAGACTTAAAGCAAAACCAAACAAAACAGAAAACACTCAGCTCAAACCCACACCACTCCACAGTCTTTCCCAATTAATATTCAACTTCTCTGATTGCCTCAATCAAGCTCTATTTCTTCATCATCATCTAGGTACACAGTTGTTTTTTTTTGTTTGTTTGTTTTTGAGACAGAGTGTAGCTCTGTTGCCCGGGCTAGAGTGAGTGCCGTGGCATCAGCATAGCTCACAGCAACCTCAAACTCCTGGGCACAAGCGATCCTCCTGCCTCAGCCTCCCGAGTAGCTGGGACTACAGGCATGCGCCACCATGCCCGGCTAATTTTTCTATATATATTTTTAGCTGTCCATATAATTTCTTTCTATTTTTAGTAGAGATGGAGTCTCTTTCTTGCTCAGGCTGCTCTCAAACTCCTGAGCTCAAACAATCCGCCCACCTTGGCCTCCCAGAGTGCTAGGATGACAGGCGTGAGCCACCCCGCAGGCCTAGGTACACAGTTTTGTTTTGTTTTTTGAGACAGGGTCTCGTTCTGTTGCTCCAACTGGAGTGCAGCGACACGCTCATAGCTCACAGCAACCTCAGACTCCTGGGCTTAAGTGATCCTTCTGCCTCAGCCTCCCAAGTGGCTGGGACTATTGGCGTGTGCCACCATGCCCGACTAATTTTTAAATTTTTTGTAGAGATGGGGTCTCGCTATGTTGCTCAGGCTGAAACAGGCTGACTAATCAGTTTTCTGTTTTGATATAGCTTCTTGTTCTGATGTGATCCAGAGATTACAATTTATCTAATTTCAGCCAGTTAAGAACAAGACAGCAAAATCTCGTTGACTGCAAAATCCTGCTCTAGGGAGCAAGAGACTTCCCTGGAGCCTCCAAAGGCGCACAGTTAGGCTTAAGCTCCACCTTATAATAACTTTTTCTTCATTTTAATAGTAAAAATCACACCCAGGGTGGAGATTTAAAATGCTGATACTACATACCATCCATGAAGTATGTAAAGCTGCCGCACAGGCCTGGTACATGCCTCCCATACATGCTTCCACGTAACCTTTCCCTTTAGAAAAGCCACATAGAACCAATTCCCACACCAGCCTCGGGAGCAGCCCAGATTTTCCCTTGAGAAGGAAAAGATTTTTCCACTGAGAAGTGCTGGCTCCCTTGTGCACAAGCTAAGTAAACTTTTTCTTTGCTGCCACGTCTAGGGACGTCTCTTTTTTGATGTTGTTATTTAGTTTTTATTTCATAATCATAAAGTTAACTCTGCAACCCAGCTGGACGTGGAGGGGAATAATGAAAATATGGAACCCGGAAAGCTGCAGCGAGAGCGCCAAGATTTCAGGAGGTTGCGAGCGAGTGGGGTAGAGGGGTGCTCTCCCGAGCTACAGAAGGCATGTTCCGGTGGTTAAGACAAAACATGTAAGTCAAATTTATCGGAGTTGTCCACAGGCAGCAATGGTGATCTTCTTGCTGGTCTTGCCATCCCTGGACCCAAAGCGCTCCATGGCTTCCACAACAGTCGTGCCCTCTGTCACCTTGCCAGAGACCATGCTTGCCATGCAGCCACTCAGCCTTGGCAGTGCAGGGCAAAAACTGGAAACCATGTGTGTTGGGTCCAGCATTTGCCATGGACAAGATGCTTCAGGATGAAGTTCTCCTCATCAAATTTCTCACCATAGATAGACTTGCCACCAGTGCCATTATGGCATGTGAAGCCACCACCCCGACACATAAACCCTGGAATAATTCTGTGAAAGCAGGAACCCTTATAGCCAAATCCTTTCTCTCCAAGTGCTCAGAGCATGGAAGTTTTCTGCTGATTTTGGAACTTTGCAAACAGCTCCAATCTGTTAACATAGCTTTATGGATTAGATAAGCAGTCACTTCTTGGTTTCCAGGTCCTTTACCTCAAAGGAGATGCGACCCAAGGGCTCACCATCAACGGCGACATTGAAGAACACAGTGGGGTTGACCATGGTTAGTAGCAGGTGACTCCGGGAAGCAGCAGCATCTGCAAAGCCTAGTGATGTCTCTTGCTTTCTATCCTGGGAGATTATAGGAACCCAGGTACATTGGTAACAAGGCTAGTCTCCAACTCCTGGGCTCAAGTGAACCTCCTGCCTCGGCCTCCCAAAGTGTTAGGATTACAGGCGTGAGCAGCCGCACCTAGTGACACACAGGTTTTTGCTATGTTGTCTTCTCTTTACTGAATGTAACCGTATAGAGTTCTTAAGTCATTTCATAAGTGTGTGTCTTGCTTTCCAGTCAATTAAGATGATAAGGAACTAGATCTGCTTTTCTCTGGCTCCCAGATTGCCTGGTACAATGTTCCCGACATGCAAAACGTGTTCAATATTCTTAATGAACAAATATTTTGATCACAAAATTCCAAGAACTTTTCCTTTTCTCCCCAAATGTAGCTCCCCAAATGTTCCCTGACCTTAGTTGAAATACAGTTAATTGTTGTTATTCACAGATTCCCTATTTGTGAATTCTCTTACTTGCTAAAATTTATTTGTAACCCCAGGAGCAATACACACGGCACTTTCCTGGTCTTCGGTGGATCTATGCAGTGAGGAAACATTTGTGTCACCCAATGTGTATGTTCCCAGCTGAGGTCCAACAAGGCAATATTCTGCCTTCTCGTTTCAGCTCATACTGTAAGTAAGTGTCCTTGTCATGGTACATTCAGTGCCACGTTTTTTGCAGTTTTGTTGGTGATTTCACTGTTTAAAATGGCTCCCAAGCAGACAGCTGAAGTGCTGTCAAATGTTCTAAGCACAAGAAGGCTGTAATGTGCCTTATGGAGAAAATATGTGTGTTAGCGAAGCTTCGTTCAGGCATGAGTTATAGTGGGGTTTTCCATGAGTTCAGTGTTAATCAATCAACAAGATATATTAAATTTGGTATCTTTAAGTGGAAATACACATAAAACAAAGTATTGTATTGATTGATTAACAAAAACACTGTGACCAGAGCCCCATAAAGACCTAACCCTGGATTTCCCCTATGAGCAATTGTTCAGCATTTGCTAATTCAGAGTTCACAGTGACTTTATAGAACATAAATACTGCAAATACACAGAACTGACTGTACTTAAATACTTAAAACATTGGTTAGAATTGCACAACCTGAACTACTAGAGTTAAGTTGCTCACGAAGAGTCCACACTATTCTGTGTATGGACCAAGATTGTGCTAAAATTTAATAATTTATTTAATAAGCATCATACACATTTTGCCTATTTAGAACATTTTGTTGATTCCACAACAGTTAACTCTCATTCCATAAATAAACAATTAACTGCAACATAGTTTGATGTGGCTCCTACATATGAAGACATTATTGCCTAAGCTATTGTAGCTCTCTTGGAAACAAACAAGCAAAAAATTCTAAAACAGCCTATTTTTGTCAGTTATTTCTTATGATGAAAAAAATGTGTTCACAGCCATACCATAAGTGTGACAGCGATGACTTCTCAAATGTAGTATGTGACATACAATTAGCTGTACGAAGTATTCTTAGGTCTAAGAAACATCTGAAAAAAATTAAAGGATATGAAACTAATAACTAATTTCATCTTTTTGAGGAAAAAGATCTTTATTGTAGAATTGCCTGATAATCTGAATTTATTTATGCAGAGTTATTAATCCACTCAGAGAGTTCATTGAATTGTTCTAAAATAAATTCCTTTGCAACGTAGAGGATGAAATCTCCTAAACCATAAGCTGAGCTATGTGCTTTCTCTTGGGAGCTGCAGAAAGGAAAGGGGGCTAGAAGCCAAGAGCCCAGTGTTCCATTAGCTACCACACAGGGTTATCTGATCGGGTTGTACATGTGCACGCTCCATACTTGTTGTCTGGAAAGAACTGCAGTCGGTGGTCAGCTTCCATGTCAGCTGGCACACACAAAAAATGACAAAGCTCATGAACCTGACTGCAGATTTGTCATTGTTACTGAAGTGGTGAGTGACATAACAATTGTGAGTGCGCATCCTCCATTCACTGTGTGCCGGGCGCTACGTTAAGCAGTTTACTCAACTCCCAACAGCCACATGAGGGTTTCCAGTTTTCCAAAGAGAAAATTGAGGAAAGAGGGGCTTATTGCTTGATCATTCTGCTTACTAGGCCAGGGTGGCAAATTTTGAACAGTGCACTAAGTCCATCACATGAACTCCTAAACAGTTTTTTAAAAAATGTGTGATTTCAGGTATGATTTCAGCTTTGCACAGGTTTGCAATTCTCAGGTGATGGCAGAAAATGTGTGAAGGTACACACCCCTAATCAACACAGGAGCATTCCTCCTGGCATCTCACAAGAAGGATGATTAAAATAATGACCATAGTACTTAAGAATGTCATCTAATCAGTCAGTTTATAAGACCTGTCTTGGGTTCAAAAGATACTATGAGATTTTTGACTCTTCAGCTATGAATAGCAAATGGCATATTTGCAAATAAGTAAGTTAAGGAAACTTGAAGAGAGCAAGTGTTCTTTGTTTTGATCTATTTGATCAAAGCCTTTGACAAGACGGAAAAGTAGCTGTTATTTATAAATGTTGAAGTCTGGAGACTAATTGAGTTCATTCTGAAGGTGCCTCATCCAATGCAATGCCATCTCAAGTGGAGCTAAACCCAATCGTATCCCCTGAACGCTGGCATTCCAAAACACAGACCAAGCTAAATGGTACAGCCAGTTAAGCTTTCTCAGAGATATTTCTGTCTCTCATTTCTTATCAAACTGCAGTTTTTTTTAAAGAATGAAGGATGTCTTATCATTGATTTATGAATGTGTAAGACACTATCTTAGGGTAATATGTTAGAAATGCTTTGCACTAAAAATTTATTCAAGATATCTAGTCTTAAAGGACTCTCTTTTTTCCATAATTAGATTAGCAGAACAAGGAAGCAATAGAGATACCTACAAATAGACCTTGAAATCCAGGGGACATTATTTGGAGTTGTAGGAAACAGAGATGAGGGAGCTGAAGGGCGGGAAGCCCAGGCCAGTCTCATGATCCTTGACCACATCCTGGAGGCAAATCAGTTCATCTTGATCGAATGTCCCATGCCCAGATGGCTGGGGTGGGGCCGGGGGACATGTGTCTGCCTGCTGCCTCAGGAACGGGCACCCACCCTCCTTTCTACCAGGCAGCCGAGAAGGCAGCTGGGGCTACTGGAGGCCTGGGAGGCTAACTGCTTCCAAGGGAAGTGTCCCCTGCTGAATATTTTGTCATGACCAACAAGTGAATGAGGGGATGGGTTCTATGAAGTAGCTCTTCCTTGGTTTTGCTTTAGGTAAGTTGGTCACACAATCAAGGGTGTAAGTTACTATGGGATGCTTTTTTAAAAAAACAGAAGAAATTCCATCAGATTGTTACAGGAAACTGACAGTTTTCAAGTGTTCATTGGGTGTAGTTGGCGGCGTATAAAGACTCACACTTGCAGCATTCTGCCAGTCACGTGCACGTTATTGCTCATGTCTGGGACCAGATGACCTGCCCAGTTAGTCTGTTTCTTAATGTGCTTAAGCTCTCTATCCTCTCGAAGCTTCCTTCTCCCTGTTTCTCATGGAAGTTTCTCTGGTTCCTGAGTTTCTCGTGTACTTTCCCCTGGCTGGAGAATGGAAAGGGAAGAAGGTCTCTTGGACTCTTGGCCTCAACTCAAGAAGTGACCTCCTGAAAGTCAAGAGTTCTTCTTCTATCCTCCCAGAGTAGCCCTGTGCCAGTATACACGGATCTGGGTCTAGAGAGAGACATGCAATAAACATCAGTTCAGCTAATTGTCCATCAGGAACTTTAACACCCCTCATTGCACGGGAATGCCTGGAAGCTCTGCAAACGCAGGACCTGACCCATGTCAGTTTGGGCTCACTGAGGATTTTTGCACAATGCCTAGCTTGTAACAGATGCTCAAAATAAAATGTATTTACCAATAAATGCCATCAATAGCTGATTAAATATGGTATTTGTGGTCCTCACAATGAAAAGTTGGTCCTCAAACTCTTGGACAACTTCCTGGTATAACTTTCATTCCATAGGAGAAAACATAGGTTTCACTTGATCAATTCAATTCACTGTCAAGTTTGAGAATTACCTGATCAAAGAGGAGTTACAGTTGTCAGCTGCTGGTTGTGCACATACATAAGTGGTGTGTTTCCTCCATTTTTTTTTTCCCTTGTCTCACTCTCAGTCATTTCTATGCTGTGTCTTCCTTGTGACTCTTCATGAACAAAATGGTGTTAGAACAGGCAGGAACAGGGAAGTCACATAGAAATATACAGATTGGGTTACGAATGACAGCTTTTTAGCCCTCTCTTCGATTCCCCTCCCCCCAGGGTGGCTCTTTTGAAGGCTGGGATGACTTCAGTCCATTATTTTTGCAGGATCTTCCCTTTAGAGAGTTCATGGACAGATGATGCCCATACATGGTATAATTTTCTGCTTGGTTTGTGTGAAGTTGCTACTTGGGGAATTTTCTTGCTTCCATTTGCAAACCAAGAGGCCCAACACCACCATCAAAGCATATTAGAAACAAAATGAACCAATGGCTTCGCTTAATAGCCTAGGAACGTAGCAAAGCTTTATTATCCGGATAACAGCTGATGGCCTGTAGCTCACCGATGGGCAGTTTACCTGCGCAGTCTGAGACAGCCTCACGGCAGTGCGCTCGGTAGATGCAGCAGGTCACCTTAAACGCCCCCTGAGAATTTAACATTCTTCCTCGGGGTCCTTCATCCCCAAAAGAAATTGGCAGAGATTAGGGTAACTGGAGAATGGGCAGAAAACGTCCTTGAACGCCGAGAAGGTTGAGAGCAGGACAGCGGGAGCGGGGCTGAGATCACCTTTCAGAAACGAGTGTGGCATAGAGCAGAGTTGACGCCGCGGGGCACAAGACGTCGGGAAGTGGCGGGGCCGTGGCTGCTGCCCACGCGTTCACTCGGGGACTGTGACACGGATGCGTCAGTGCCGGGCGGAGACGAGGACTAGGGTTCACTGTCCCCTCGGCTCTCCCGAGTCCACGGAGGCGGAGGGGGGCTGGCCGCGCCTTGCCCGAGGAGGGAATCGAGCGGAGCCCCCCACGGGCCCCGCCCCGGGCTGCTAAAGATGCCCGGCCATTCACCCCCGGGGGGCGGCACCTGGCACGACGCGAGGACCGCCAGCCTCGCCGCCCGCCGCCGCTCCCGAGGGGCCCGGGGCGCGCCCGTCGGAAGGGGGGAGGCGGAGCCGCTCCGCTTCTGGGAAGAGACCAAAGGAATGAGTAATTGGAAATTCTGTAACGTAGCCCCTCGTCCCAAAGCCTGCAGCTCTCCCACCCCAGACCCCCTGCCGAGAGGCTAGGGGACCGGAGACGGGGAGACGTGGTGCAGGGAGAGTCACGTTTCGCAGAGGGAAGTGAAATAAAGAGGGCGGCACCCGGGGAGACCTGTGCGTCATTGAGAGACCGAGAAGTGCGGGGCGCACGGGGCTGCAAAAGGAGAAGTTGGAGCGACAAGCCGGAGGGGGCGGCCGCGAAACGCCCGAGCCCCGGCCTCCCCGGGCGGCGCCCCGGCCGCTGCAGCCTCCTGGCCCCCGCCCGGCTCCGGCAGGCGGGACGCGGCCGCCGCGCGCAGAATGTGGCGCTGGGCGCTGGCGCTGCTGGCCCTGGGCGGCGCGGGGCTGTGCCACGCCGGCCCGCAGCCCGGCTCCCCCGCGCGGCCCGGCGCCAGGAACAAGTAAGTGCGCGCCCCTTTGCTCGCCCCAAACCCCAGCGCCCCGGGCCCCCGCCTTCCCCTCCCCGGCCCGCGCTGGGCCCCGGAGCCGCCCTGCCGGAGGCGACGAGCCGCAACCGCGGGTCCCCTTTGGACTCCCCCCGGCGACCCCTCCTCCGGGTGGCAGCGCGCTCCACGGCCGGCGCCTGGGGCAAAGTTGACTCCGGGGGCGTGGGGCGCAGCGAGTGTCCCGCCGAGCAGGGCGAAACAACTCCCAGGCGTTCCAGGAGTCCCTGGCACCCGGGCTGCTTTTTCTCCTTCCCGTCTTTTGTCGGGTGAAGGTGCGCGCTCTCCAGAGGCGCACCGCGCACCCTCGGGGGGCTGCCTGGTCAAGGCCCTGCCTCCGCGGGGGGCGACGGGCGCCCTGACCCTCGCTCGGTCCGGT
This sequence comes from Lemur catta, assembly GCF_020740605.2. Taxonomy (NCBI): domain Eukaryota; kingdom Metazoa; phylum Chordata; class Mammalia; order Primates; family Lemuridae; genus Lemur; species Lemur catta. The sequence continues at coordinate 12,119,031 of NC_059143.1, read as the reverse complement.
GCTGCTGTATCAGCTTGTCCCCCCTGTCCCGGCCTCACTGTTCGGGATTACACCGTGTCCTTCTCCCTCTCTCCCCTTCGCCCCAGGAACTGGTGCGCCTACATCGTGAACAAGAACGTGAGCTGCTCTGTGCTGGAGGGAAGGGAGAGTTTTATTCAGGCTCAGTACAACTGTGCCTGGAACCAGATGCCCTGTCCGTCCGCGCTGGGGTAAGTCGTGGGGCCGGAGCGGGCGGGGCGCGCCCGGGCCTGGGCCGTGGGGGTGGGGAGGGGCTGGCTCCAGCCCTCCCGTAAATCTCTTCCAGATCTGGTGAAAACCCAGCAGCTGAAAGGTTTGAGCGCTGAGCGGGGTTCCAGCCACGCTGGGGTATTTAAGAAGCGTGTGCTGCCCAAGTGAGCAGGGAGGATGCGCACTGGGGAGTTTGGGATCGCCAGGGCATAGGGGAGGATGAACAAAGCCCCCACCCCCACTTCTCTCTCTTTTTTTTTTTCTTTCAATTTTGTTACTAACATAAGGCAGCTGAACCTAATTAGATCCATATTGTGTGTTCTGGGGCACACAGAAGATTCCAAAATGTATACCGTTAAAAACTTTAAGATGTAGGAGTAGCTGAGAGGTTTGGCTAGCTAGTGTTCTAAAACAAGCGAGTTTTGTCCCTATGTCCCCATAAAACTGACCTCTTCCAGTGTTGTAGATCTCTAAACTGAAAGTCTCAGGAACAATTTGTTTAAACGTGTGTGTGTTTTCCAAGTTAGATTTGGGGATTCGCTAAGGGGTTGTCCGGAGATAATGTTCCTTAAAGACATTTAGGAAGGGGAAGAATTAATCATCTTTGGACTTATACAGATTTCACCATCTTACGAAAAAAAAAAAAGCGGAAGCGATGCAATGGAGTACAAATGCCATTAAATACATCACACTCATTCAATTGTCATCAGGCAAGTCTTTGAGTTTTTGTGTAAGTCAGATACCAGAAGATGGGCGGATATGAATAAATGGCTGTTGGGAACACATGTGATGGTTGAAATGAATTGTTTTCCACTAAGAATAAGTTGTTTGTCTTAGAGCACAGTTGTCATTACAGCAAAGAATAGTCAACGGGCAGATCTGTCTGGCAAAACCAAGGGACAGACTGAAATTCATTCTCCAGGAAGCTTTATTCCAGAGGCCAGTAGGTGAGCCTTCAGCCCTGGGGGTAGAAGTGGTCCCGGGATCCATCCCACGTGGGCTGCTGGGGCAGCTGCAAACCCGGATGGGTCACTCCTGCCAGGCAAAACCAAAGCAAAACAAACAGAAACTTAGAGAGATCCCCACTCTCTAATACACAGAAGAGAAGGCTGAAATCGAATGCATGGCTGTCACTTTGAGTTGGATAAATTGTCAGAGAGATACAGTACTGTCATCCCACCTTAATCTCTGGTGGGTAAGAGCCCACAATCTACAGAAATTTTACATGGTGGTAGAGACATGAACTATAAGTATTCAGCACACTTTCAATGGATTTGTTTAAAATTGGAATTGAATTATTAGTCAGGAATATGTCATTTGTTTTATGCAAGAACTATATTTTGTGGTTTGCTAGAATCTTAATACTTACTGTGACAACTCAGAGATAATTGAATTTTTCATTTTGGGAGGTAATGCTTTTCATTTAAAAGATAACCATCTTGTTTTTATTCTCTCAAATTATTTTAGCTGCTTGGAAAACAAAATAGTGATTCAGTTGTTGTATTTGACCAAAATTCAGTGAAACTTGGTTGTCAGGAGTGAATCACTTACAGATCAGCAGGTTCCTGAAAGGGAGTTGGCGTGTATTTTTGCCACCCAGTGAGGAGGACAATGGAATTGCTATAAAAAATGACGGATATTTCTGTTGTTTTATTAAAACCAAAATAAGTGACCTGGGTATTTTTCTTCAGTAATAACCATGTTAACAATTCAAGTGTATTTTCTACTTTTTTTTTCCTGGGACAGGATCTTACTCTGTTGCCCGGGCTGAAGTGCAGTGGTGTCATCATAGCCCACTGCAACCTCAAACTCCTGGGCTCAAGCGATCCTCCTGCCTCAGCCTCCCAAGTAGCTGGACTACAGGCAGGTACCACCACACCTGGCTAAGTTTTCTATTTTTTGTAGAGATGAGGTCTCACTGTTGCTCAGGCTGGTCTCCAGCCCCTGAGCTCAAATGATCTTCCACCTCGGCCTCCCAGAGCCCTAAGATTACAGGCGTGAGCCACCATGCACAGCCACATTTTTAAATTTTTACTATCTATCTATCTATCTATTTATTTATTTTTTGGGGGGAGACGGAGTCTTACTCTGTTGCCCGGGCTAGAGTGCAGTTGGCATTATCATAGCTCACAGCAACCTCAAACTCCTGGGTTCAAGCGATCCTCCTGCCTCAGCCTCCCAAGTAGCTGGGACTACAGGTATGTGCCACCATGTCTGGCTAATTTTTATTTTTTGTAGAGATGCAGTCCGGCTATATGCCCAGGCTGATCTCAAACTCCTGGGCTCAAGTGATCCTCCCGCCTTGGCTTTTCCAAAGGATTATAGGCATGCGCCCCATCCTGTTTTTTACATGTTAAGTGCTGCATTATAAATGTGAAATTTAAAAAATACAGACTTTTATCTATCAACCTGAAAAATTTGAAATTAGCTTCAGCAGTGAATTCAGTCTGGACCTTTTTCAGTTTCTTTAGGGATAGGAAAGGAATGGTTTACCCTATTTTTCAACTACAAAATGTTTCCTAAATTTTGAAGATTAGTGGATGTATGAAGACAAAGGGAGAAAACTTCTTTTTATACGCAAACCGGAGGAGTGGTTGTTTCACCTGGAATTTCTCAGTTGTTTCTGATGAATCCAGGAACCTGAGTCAATTCACAGGTATTATCAGGTCAGCCTGTTTTGTGATTGATGGTGGTGGAGGAAACCCCATCCTAGAGACCCAGAAGAAGTTCTGGAGGCTACAGCTCCAGAAGGGCCAGGCGTTCAGCTACAGGAAGCAATGGCTACTGTAGAAAGAGACCATTCAGGTCAGTGGAGGACGGACACTGTAATTTGTGTGACATTAAGAGAGAGGGTCGTAAGGAAACCCAGTCACCCAGGAAACACCCAGGTGTTTCAAAGGCTTTGGTCGGAAAAGGGAGTTAGATGGTAGCCAAGCAGGAAAAGAGAGAAAGCTGCCTATTGAAGAAGCTGCCTGAAGAAGCCACAGGGAGAGACTGGGTGTGCCCTGGGACGGAGGGGAAATCCGAGGGAAGCGGGGGTTTGATGCAGGTGCTCGTACAAACAAGAGGAGGAAGAGTTTTACTCGGGCCACGTCACTGGACCCCAACAGCCCCCTGGGCTGCGGTGAGTCCTCACGGGTGCGTGGTATGAAGGATCAGACGATGATGCTTCATTTGCGTGTGTGAAGAGCCTTAGATGCCAGGGTGTGAATTTGGATATTGGTATGTGAAACCAGGAGCAGAGGGGGTTTTGTATGACACGTGGGCATTTCAAGTAATCACTTTTCTGATACTATAAAGTACCTTTTATGTGCTAGGTACTGTGCAGGGCTTTTCATTCCATATATTGGTTTATTTAGTTCCTGCAACAACCTTTCAAGTTGAATAGCATTGTCTCCATTTGACCAATCAAGGAACAGAGATGAGCCACTGCCTCACTTGCCTGTGGTCATGTGACAGTAAGCGACTGAGCCGCCTCCCAGTCCAGGGCTGTCGGCCTTCGTGGACGGCCCTCTGTCCCTGAGCAGTGGAGAATGCGTTCGTTTGTTTATTTCAGTGATTGCACGGTACTCAGCTATTAAGAACATTCACATCCTCTTTCATGGAAGGCAATACCCACACACGAGTGTTGAGAAAGGTTTGTGTGTGTCTGTGTGTGCAGGTGCGTGTGCCCAACCCTCTCTCCACATGCGTCATTTTGCTGCGATGAGGTGGACTTTGTCATTTCCCACCCTGTCCACCATGCTGTACAGTTTGCTTATTTTCATGAAACACTGACTGGTGTGACTGGTTGGGTTGTTAGCCAGTTGTTTAAAGGGTGATATTAGAGAGGCGAGAGAGGCTGAATGTAACTGTCTGGGCCAATAAGTTTGACCATTTTGGGACTTCCACACACACCCCTGAGCTCAGCCACCACCATGAAACTTGTCACAGGGGAATGCTGTTAAGGGCTTCCTGAAAAACAATCTGAAGCCCTTGCCCTAACGGTTGTGAGTTAGTGATGCCATTCTTTCGTGTAAAGAATCGCACATTAATAATTCTTGTCTCCCATGAAGATTTACCATCACTCAGGAATTTAGAATTAGGGATCTCTTCTCGTTTTCTCGTTCTCTCTGTGTCTCTGTCCCTGTCTCTGTCTCTCTCTGATGCATAGGCACTAGACGTGTAGAGGGTTCTGGATCCTGCAGACGCATGACTCCTTCAACAGAAAATGATTTGTCTTTCCTAATCTGATTCCTGAGTGTGGACAGGACCTAAGGAGGAGGAGGAGGGAAGGGGAATTATCCCTGGAAGTGAGTAAGGAGGGGCCCGGAAGGGGCAGCTGTGCATGGCCTCTAAATTGCTTATAACTGCATGGTAGGTGTTTTCCATTTAGTCCTAATGCTCAAGGTGAACCTAAGGATTTTTCCCCCCCACAAGATAATTGTCTTTATACTTCTATATTAAGAAAGTCAAATCTCTTAAAATTTCATTGTATTGAGGAATTTTTCTGATTAATCATAAAAAGCCATTAGCAGTTGGCCAGTTTGATACACTCTGCCACCTACATAGCCATTGGGTGGGTCCTAGCAGATAGCCTGTCAAGGCAGTGGACCCCGGGCTCTGAATCTGGGGTCTCTGGAGCAGCATGTGCATGTGGAAGGCTTCCTTCGTGGTCATGGGCTGGCTTTAGGGACAGATTTTGGAAGACATGGGAATCATGGTGATCTGGAATTCTTTCTATGGGGTACTGGACCAGTCAACAACCTTGGAATTGAGACTGACTTGGGTGGGAATATCTCCTTGGAGTGTATCATAATAATATGATGTGATGTGACCCAATGTGATATAATTACACATATATAATGTGATGTGATGTAATGTGAGCCCCTTTCCATTCATTATCTTCCATCTTTACAGCAACCCACTGGGGTCATTGTCCCCATTTTACAGGAGGGCAAGTAGTTAGGAAGTAGAAGAGCCTTCATCCAAATCCAGGCCTGTTATTTCCAAGCCTGAGGCTCTTCCTGCTCCACACCCCCGTAGCCCTTTGGGGTCCAAACCCACAGCCTGGGCTGAACACCCTGGTGTGCGTGTGTGATGGGACCCGACATTTCCTATGGTCTCCTTTACCCCGTGGGTCATGTTTGGGGATATGGCTGGTAGGAAACAGCGACCTTTCTTCTCTTTGTTGGACTAGGCATTGTTTTCTTTCATGCATCATCCGTGCTTCCAAATAGTCACAAAACCTCCTGCTCAGCCTCATGGCTGTTGGCATTTGAGGTATTTGGAGGCCTCCGGTCCTCAGGGCAGCTGCATGTTGGTGAGGACGTCCAGGGACCCCAGATGTGTGGCGGGATTATTCCCTCTGCATTTGCTTTGCCTCTTGACTCAGGGCTGAGGCTCTAGGGGGGCTGAAGTTTTCTACTTTCTCACACCACAAACTGTCTCGGGCTTATCAGCGTCTACCCATACCCTGCCCCCCCCCCCCTCAGCCTGTGTAGTATCTTGGTGGAGTTTTTCCTATTAGCTCTTTAAGAATAAAATCTCATTAGCTGGGGGAGGGTTTGGGGCGGGGCCCCCGCACAGAGCCTGCGCAGGTGAGATAAGCGTGGAGTGGCAGCAGGTGTCAGTTCTCGGGTGGAGTTCCAGGACACGCCAGTCCCCCCAGATTCCGGGGCAGACGGTCATCCGTTGGCAGAGAAGTCTCTTAGAGCACAATCTCAGCCAGGACAAGTGGCTTAAAAAAAGAAACCACACAGAACGCTAAAGGTTGGGGGGGAAACATGTGGACCTACGTCTTCTAGAGCAGGGGTCCCCTACCTATGGTGAGTTGTGTGACTATTTCATTATATATTACAATGCAATAATAATAGAAATAAAGTGCACGATAAATGTAATATGCTTGAATCATCCTGAAACCATCGTCCCCTCCCCGGCCCATGGAAAAATTGTCTTCCATGAAAACGGTCCCTGGTGCCAAAAAGGTTGGGGACAACTGTTCTAGAGTCAATTTTATGTTTTCTGTAATACATCTCCAGGGACAGAATTCCATTCAATTCAAAAGTGCCTTTTGTGTATAGCTCTGGGGGAATTATTTTTACCTTCAGCTTTTAAGCAGAACTTTTGCTATCAACCGGCTTTTGGGAGCCTTGCTCCTTGGTATTGACGGTGACTTGAGTCAGCTGGGAAGGCTGGGCTGGCGTCGGAGACCCCTGCACGGAGGCCTGGGGTGGCAGGCGCCCAGTCCCTGTGCCGCAGCCGTGGCTGTGGAGTTTCTGGGTGTCCGTCTTCGTCACCCTCTGGGGCTTATCTCATGCTGCCTGCCTGGAATCTTCAGACCTTCTTTTCAAGTTTCCTGTTTCTTTTGTTCCTCTCCTCCCCAGGTTCCTAGTGGATGAGACGGTAGAGCCTTTCGATGTTTCCAGAACATTTCCACACTCATTATCTTATTCTTGTCACAAGCTCAGCCAGGAGATTAGGTAGAGCAGAGACTGGGGTCTGAGAAGAGCCACTTTGTGTTTACAGGCTACATTTTCTACCTTCCTTACCTTAGGGAACAGTTAATAGGATTCAAACAGAGGTATGGCCTTAAGCGAAAGAGTTTGCTTTGTGTTAAAACCTGTTTTGTTCCCACCAATCGGTCTTCCTCTGTTGATCTAGCCCACCCACACTGGCACGTGGTACTTGAGTTAAACTCCCGAGGTAGCCAGAAAAGGGGACGTGGGCAGGGCAGGTTGTGGAGGCTCTAACTGATGACAGGCTCGGGCGTCCCTGGGGTGGCTCCATCCCAGCTGGGTGTGGCCGGTGTGCTCTGCAGAGAGGAGATAGAAAACTTGGTTTCCAGCGTGAGCTCTCCGCCCTGGAGCCCTGTGACCTTAGGCAAGTCGCTTAGCCCCTTTGGGGCACATTTCCCTGGTGGCTGCAGTACAGGATTGCAGGGAGGAGGCCTGAGTGAGGGAAAGAGCACAGCTGACAAGTTTCAAAACCTGCGCTGTCACACTGTCACACTGACGGAAGGTAACCTAGCAGGAATGTGCGGCGAATGCTCACAGCTTTCTGTTGGGGATGTCGTTGCCTCACAGGTGTGTCGTCTTTGAAGCCCTCGGGTTGGAAGTTAATGCTTACCGACACGCTGGAGAAAGGCCGAAATGCTGAGCAAAGTAGCTAAATTCAGTGAACTAAGATAATAATTAAGGTAACATGCTTAAGATTAACTTTAAAAAATTAAGTGAAACTCAGCTGGGGGTGGTAACACACACCTCTAGCCCCATCTACCTGGGAGGATCGCTTGAGCCCAGGAGTTCAAGTCCACCCTGGACAACATAATGAGACCTTGTTTCTTTAAAGAAAGAAATTTTTTTTTTAATTAAGTGAAACTCCTAGAGATTGCACTGGAAGCCGATCCAGCAGTGCAGTGTCTTTAGGGAATGCATGTAAGCGACCATGGTTGACTTAAGGTCAATGCTGCAGTTGCCGTGGGCCTTTCTTGCTGCTTCGGCAGGTGTTTGAGAGCCTGAGTGAGGCAGGGAAGACTGGTTAGCCCGGATGGTGGATGCTGCCGTGAGGAGTGGTGAACTAGTGCTGATCCCCAGGTGATCTTTCTTTACCCAGCTGCTAACACGTTGCTTTAATTCTTTAGTTTTAGGGAAAAAAAAAAAAAAAAACCTCTTCCTCACGTGAATAGTATCAAAATGCTACTAATGTTTGCTGAGTGTGACTAATGCAGTGCGTACTGCATCAGTAGTTCCACAGCGCTTCACGTCCTGCTTTTTATAACCTAACACTGCCAGGTGCAGTGGCACACACCTGAAGCCCCAGCTACTCAGGAGGCTGCGGCAGGAGAACCTCTTGAGGCCAGGAGTTCAAGACCAGCCTGGGCGATATAGTGAGACCCCTTTTTTTGTTGTTGTTGTTGTCATTGTTTAAAAAAGAAAAACCTAAAATAGATAAACTATGCCAGTGTTGACATTACATCCAGTCTGTCACACAAATGTTCTGATTTATTGTTGATTACATGACTTTTTTTACTACTCAGAATTAACTGTTTCCATCCTTGATGAAGCAGTTTTCTGGGCTTAAAAATAACAATGAACCACTTGATAAGGTGACGTATCTAAGGATGTTTGCCCGACAAAGCACAGTTTTCCTGGGAGAGTCCAGGGAGGGCCCTGGTAGTTTTCAACATGACAGCAGTTCATTGAAGGAAAAAGAATGAAATGATTAAAACTGAACTCCCCAGTAAGTTTTCTTCTTTCCTTCCTGTTTTAAAGTGGTGATGGGTGCTGAAAAAAAAGTAGGGAGGGTTCAAAGGAACCAAATTCCTGGTTTGAAAATGCTGTAGAAGCAAACTTTTCTGGGTGTGTCATTTAGGGCCCAGAAGGGCCGGGCTAATTTTATTATTTTTTTCCCCCACCTAAGAAAATATTAGAAGATGAGGGAATACGCCTAAAAATTCTTTGCAGTGTCAGCCTTTCGGGACAATGTATTTTATTATGCATTTGGTTAAAAGAGATTTGGTTAAGAAAAAACAGCGTAGGCGAAGCCTTCTCAGGCAGATCATTTTGATGAAAGAGAATTTGCTGAGACATCTCAGCTTCTTCCTAACTTTTCTCATCTCTGTGCACATTCGTGATTGTACAGGTTCTGCCTAATGTGTGGGCTTCATTAGGTTATCTTTTATGGAGGCTTACTCTCAGTCCATTATATCAGTACAACAAGGCTCTAGATGTTTCCCTCTTGCTTGAAGTTGTCTCCCTGCATCTGCTCGACAGGGATGTTGTCAGAGGGAATAATGAGAGAAGGACCTAAAAATGTTTTCTAAACCATAGTGGGGAAAATGCTACTTGTTTTTCTGCTAACTGAAGCTTTTCCACATATCTTGAACATGGAGGACAAAAGCTGTGGGGGTGATTGCAACAGAACTCAGGGCGTGGGGTGAGTTTTGCAATCCAGCCCTTAACAGGGAGAGCTTTTCTCCATAAAAGCATTTCTCTGGCTCGCGTTAGTGCTCAACCCAAGAGCTCTCACATGCTGTCTGAATGAAGGACTTGGGCAGGGAGGCATTGACAAAGCCTTTCCTAGCATTTGGAACATTCCAGAATCTCGAATCCAGCCTGCTGTGCTGACAGTGTTCAGCCTGGTTGATGTGTCAGGTGTCTCCTTCCTGCCTTGGAGGTCTGTCAGCTGGGGCAGCAAACTTCCAGGACAAGGTCCCGGATCTGTCCCGGCAGGCGAAGAACTCCTCTCCTGTCACAACACGTTGCGTCATCTTCTGGCCACACTCAGGATATTTGAGAGTCATTCTGTCGCATCGCTGCAGAAAATAACTGGCAAGATAAAGTACAGATCATCTCACTGGCAGTGCAGGAGGGAAAGCAGAAATACCCTTGTGGCTTGTTTCCTGAACCAGATGGCAAGGCACCTTCTAAGCACTCCTTGTCACAATCATTACTGGAAAACAATCCCAATGCATAGTCCCTTTTTGTTGTATTTTCAAAATGCTAATATATATCTTTGATGTTTTGTGTTATTATACACGAAATGGCAATTTGAAGGCAGTTATTTTTAAAAATCCTGTTTTGACTGTCTTCCTTAATTATCCATCCCATACCTTTAGAAGTACAAAAGTCAGTATTAGGCCTGAGTTCTCAGTAAGCAAAAAACAACTGGTTGTGTGTCTAAAGAGTAATCTGATACATTAAAAAAAAAAATACATAAAAAGCCCAACTTTAGTTAAATACTCATTTTGAAACTCTGAAAAAGGCTTAATGATGCTGATTTTAGTTTTTGCTTAATTGAAATGTATTATTGGGTAGTCAAGACAAGATCCTCTGGCACTTTGCTTTCTTTAGACCTAAAGAGATTTTAAAAGACTCTAATGTAGAAATATATAGTTTAAAAACTATTGAGCTTTATTGAGGTATAATTTACATAAACTGTGGATCTCTGAAGTTGTATAATTTAATATTTTGACATGTATATACCAGTGAAGCCAACGTCACAGTCTAGAACTGCGATCCCCAACCCCTAGGCTGTGGACCCGTGCTGGTCCCAGGGCTGCACAGCAGGAGGTGAGGTGGGAAAGTGAAGCTTCATCTGCATTTACAGCCGCTCCCCATCGCTCGCATCACCACATAAGCTCCACCTCCTGTCAGATCAGCAGCAGCATTAGATTCTCACAGGAGCGCGAACCCTATCGTAAACTGCGCATGCGAGGGATCTAGGTTGTGGCTCCTTATGAGAATCTAATGCCTGATGATCTGAGGTGGAGCTGAGGTGGTGATGCTAGCGCTGGGGAGCGGCTGCAAATACAGATTATCATTAGCAGAGAGGTTTGACTGCACAACAAATGTAATGTGCTTGAATCATCCCGAAACCATCCCCCCCATCCCCATCCATGGAAATATTGTCTTCCATGAAACTGGTCCCTGGTGCCAAGAAGGTTGGGGACTGCTGATCCAGAACAAGTCCATCATGCCCAAAAGTTTCCTCATGCCCCTTGGTACTCAGTCCCCCCCCCCCAGGTCCTCCCCACACCCTTCGCCCTAGAAACCGCTGATCTGCCTTGCATCACTATGGATGAGTTTGCGTTTTCTAGAGTTTTATCTAAATAGAGTCATCCAGGAGGTACTCTTTTTTTGGTCTGGCTTTCACTGAGCATAGTTATTTTGAGATTCATCCGTGTTGTAGTATGTGGCAGGAGTTGATGACTTCTTATCATTGAGTGTATTCCTATGTGTGTGTATACCGTCATTTGTACATAGTTGCTGAAGGTTTATGGTGAAGTCCAGAGTGAAGAGAATTGTCTATATTGATGATAAGTTTAGTTCTCTGATTTTCTGAAGAACAACTGAGATGATAAATACCTAACACATGCAGAACACTAGATAAAGCCAGGATAGAGTAAGAAACATGTCACATATATAGCCTTGGAAAATGTTGGATCAAGGATGCATAATCCTAGCACTTTGGGAGGCCAGTGTGGGGGCATCGGTTGAGCTCAGGAGTTTGGTCCAGCCTGAGCAAGAGCAAGACCCCGTCTCTACAAAAAAATAGAAAAATCAGCAGTATGCTGTGGGATGTGCCTGTACTCCCAGCTCCTTGGGGGGCTGAGGCAGAAGGATCACTTGAGTCCAGGAGTTGGAGGCTGCAGTGAGCTATGATGACACCACTGCACTCCAGCCCAGGCAACCTGTCTCTCCATTAGACAGATATTTTTGTGCAAGGCCTACGTCTGGCCCAGATCTAGGCCCCATGGGTATATGGCATGGAACCCTCTCTTGCCCTCCAGAAGTTCACATTCAGTAGGTGAAATGAGACATAAACAGAAATAATTATAACATGAAAGGCAGGAACGAGAATTGCAATAAGAGAAACACACAGGGCCGAGAATGTTCAGAGGTGGAAGAAATTATTTCCAGCCAGGAGGAATCTGTGAACTTGTTTGCAAGCAGTGACATCTCAGCAGGGCTTTGAGGGGAGGGTCTACCTTAATATATGCAGATGTGGAGAAGGCCAAGGTCACCATAAGCCAAGAAACTACAAGAGCAAGGACCTAGAGGTGGGAAATGAAGGGACGTCTGCAGGGAACAGCAAATTAAGATGTCAGCAGGGCTGGTTCCTCCGATCTGTTCCAGGCCACTCTCCTTGGCTTGTAGATGGCCATCTTCTCCCTGTGTCTCTCCCTGTCACCTTCCCTCTATGCACACCTGTCTGTCCAAGTTGCCCCTTTTTATAAGGACTCCAGTCATACTGGAGTAGGGCCCACCATAATGACCTCATGGTAACTTGATTACCTCTGTAAAGACCCTGTCTTCAAACAAAGTCACATTCTGAGGGGCTAGGGGTTAGTTCAACCGATTACACCACAGTTGGGAGTCTGGGCTTTATGGTTCAGGCAGAGGACAGGCATGGAAGGCTTTGAGCAGAGACGCCATCAGAACTGTGCCTCCAAATGTTAACCCGGCAATGAGTGCAAATGCATGTGAGCGGGCGAAGCTGAGAGGTGTGGGCATGCTGTCATGGTCCTTTTTGTCACTGGTGAGTGATCTGTGTGGTCATTGTGTGTAGTCCTCTGTTAAGGGTATTGATAGAAAGGACCGTGCGTTGCAAAGGAAGGCAAATTAGTTCATGGCCTGTCATTTGACAGTTATGGCAGGATCACTTTTATCCACAAGACAATCAGGACCTCATTATTCATCACCTGATAGTTGGAAATTAACCATAATCCTTCACATGGGCAGTGGCGTCTGCTATTATAGAAGGAACTCAATTTTTTTGCAAATTTTTGCCTTCTGGTAACTACACAGTATGTATATTTCATTTACATAAAGCTTATTGTTTCAAAGTGCTTTCATAGCTCTTAGCTATAATTATTTTAATATCTGAGAGGCAGAAGGGCACATATTATAAATCCCAGTTTATATTCAAGGTAACTGAGAATTAGAGAAACGTTTGGGTCTTGTCTGATGTAACTGATCTTTGGCCGGGCTAGGTCTAGTAGAGCGGTGGTTGTGATGGATAATAGGGTTGTATGTTTACTGTCCATACAGTGTACATGTAAGTGTGGTTGTTCCATATTGGATACTGATGGCTCAAGGAAGGCCATCGTGTGGCACCTGTGTACCACCTGGTAGGCACCTCAAGGATGCCTGCTGTTGCCGAATGAATGGGTGAGACAGCCTGTGTTTTTAGCTTGTCCTTCCTCCCATTGTTAAGAATCACATGAGCTGAGTTTGGTTTTCAATTTTCAGTCATGGAGACCATAAATTTGAACAACTACCCATGTCTTGTAATTTTAAAATGGAAATTATGACATACATATGCATCGTCTTTGAAAATAGTTGTAATACTCAACGAGAACGCAGCAGCTTATAGCTAAAATGAGGGTTTGTGATATGGTGGATTCCAGTTAAATCTGCCCAAGTGGTGTCATAAATTGTCATTTAGATTAATTAGCTGGCAATCTCAGTGCAACCTTTAAAAGTTTTTCATCAAGATGGCCAGGCACAGGGGTTCAAACCTGTAATCCCAGTGCTTTGGGAGGCTGAGGTGGGAAGATCACTGGAGCCCAGGAGTTTGAGGTCGCAGTGAGCTGTGATGATGCCACTGCTCTCCAGCCCAGGAGACAGAGCAAGCCCATGTCTCAGAAAAACCCAAAAAATAAAAACAAAACAACAACAACAAAAACTTGCCAACTGTAAGTGACTCTCTTTGTGATATGCAGTAGAGCTTTCATTTTGTGAGGATTCATGTTATATAACAATGAAGAATAGTTTGGCATTATTGGAAGGCTGTGATGACCAAAGATAAAACTGCTCTTTGAGAAAGGTACAGGGAATTATTTTAAAGATGAATAATTGTGGCTCCTTTGAGAATACCATGGTTGCTTGTGTATTTTATTTGTAAAAATTAATTGAAGCAAAATAGTAAGTCGTTGGGTTGTGGGCCAGATGATGCCCATGTTTATTAGGAAGACAAGAAACACTACTTAACCCACAGATCTTAACTGTTTTATTTAAATAAAACAACAAAACAGTGCAAACTGTGTAATCTTTCTTTAAAAATGAAGTTAGTTTTAAAGCAATGGAAAGCAACACACCTATGTTTAAAACTTAACAGATGTCAGTTGAGCCCCTTCTCACCTCAAAAGTCTCTATATTTCTCTCACTCCCTCTCGGTTGAACAAGAACTGTGGGAGCCCTAAGTCTTCCCTATAGACTGGGACAACCCCAAGACTTACTGGGCCGCGGCCTCCGGGGTTCTGTGGTGGCACTGACAGAACCTCACCGGGCTGGCCTAGGTGTGGGACACCATAGATACCCTTAAGTTCTCTAGTAAAAGCCCCGTTCCACGAGCCCGCATGAGAAGTGAGGACTTTACTGAAGATTGTCACAACCCAAGTGACTTAAAGGACATCCGAGGTGTCACCAACCTTAAAAGTCATCACTGTTGGCCACCCTGATTCGTCTTGGAGGGAAGTGCCTCTTCCCCTTTCTCCTCTGTGGCTACTTTCCTTCCCACTTAAAAGCAAATAAACAAGTTCTTCTCTTTTCTCACTCAGTGGCCCCCTCCCCTCCTTGGCACTTGCCGACCTCTTTGGCCCGGGGAGGGCTGGCTGCGGTAGTTCTCTTCCAGAAAAACCGTGCCCTTCTGGGCAGAGCACAGGTGGGTGAAAACACCTCCACCTCATTGTGAGAAGTGCGAATTTAAAAAACACTTCGTCTGGGCTGTGTAAGAAATTTGACACTTGGTTACAATGTTTTGGTCCTTTTTCCCCCATGTGGCCATAAATTAGAAAAGAAACACAAATGCTTCCTGTGTTTTCAATTCCCAGATTTTTTTTTTTTTTTTTAACTGAGAATGAATTAGCCCAAAGGAAGAAAATAGTTTTATATCTGCAGAGAAACGCCTGTCGTCTTGGGATTGTCGATGCTTCCGAGTGGCTGGTACCGGGTTACAGGTGTGGCCTGGTGAAGCGCCTGTCAGCATCCCCGGCCCTCCCCCAGAGGCCTGAAAGTGATTCCAGGTGGGATGTCAGGGTGACTTCTCTTGGTACAGAGTCTAAAAGCAAGACTGAGAACAGGGGTGGGGTAGCTACAAGCCCAAGAGTGTGCAGAAGGTACGGGAAGGAGAGAAAGCCCAGGGTGCCCTGGAAGAGGGAGGGGCCCGTGCTACACGCCGGACAAAGGCCATGTCAAGAGCAACACACGACAAAGGATTTCAGAGTTATTGTGACTTTTGTAAGGAGAACTTAGGCAATTAGAAAGGAAAGGAAATAATCAAAATAAAATTGTTCAGCAGCTCAATAGAAAGGCCTGGATCACAAAACCGTGGAGGGAGAGTGGGGTTTGTGGTGAGCGGTGTGCTCGTGGCCCAGGCCGGCAGATGTTCCCTGGGCCACATTGTGGGAACGCTGAGGATGAGTGCATTAGGGAGTGATCGGGAGACCAGCGCTCCGTGATTCTCAGTCCAGGAATGAGGAAGCATGATGTCACTTGGAGAAATGGACTAGTATAGAACGTACTGGGGTGGAACGGCTTGCAGCAGCGGTGGCCCTCCCCATTCTTTAGGAGGATGTGGGCCTCCACCAACTCTCGTTCAGCCGCCCCAGTTAGCTAAGGCCCATGGGCTGCCCCATTCACTGCCCTGCCCCCACCCTTAGGGCAGTGCCTTGAGTTTTGTGATGTGTCTCTCAAAGCCGGGAAGTCGAAGCTGAGAATGTGGGCTCCCTGGAACACACGTGTAAGCTGTATTCCATGGGGCCAGATGCAGCCTGTACTTGGAGATGATGTCATTTTTAGCCATATGAGTTTGCTCAGAAAGAAGGTACCGATCTTCTAGTAAATCTAAGAATAACAACTTCACTATCTGCTGCAGCCAAGTTGGGACTAAGCCTCGTGTGGAACTGAGCCTCTGAGCCGCTGTGGTTTTCTTTAACCACCTTTCTTTAGGACTGCAGAATTATTATTTCTTCTGGGATAAGGGGGGTGATAAATTGTGGGGAAGATGGCTACTCATTAAACTCTGAAGAGGGCAAAATACTGAAAAGTGATTTTAGGTTTTGAAACCTAATTTACCACTCTAAGTGCATTAAGGAAATTAATTCAAGAGGAAAGGAAAAATAAGCAGCTTGTAATTGTGGTTTCTCCAGCAAACATATCCTTTGTACTGGGAAACAGACAGTCTCCTACAAGTATATTTTCACTTTGAACACTTTGCTTTGGTCTAGGATCTGTTATTTTTTAAAAATGTACAAAGCTATATTGGAATCTGATTTTAATGAGGGTTCATCAATCTTTAAGATACATTAGATACATTTTCTATTTCAGAAATGTATTTACCCAAGCATTCAGACTTTTAAAATTTAGATGAATTTTCCTAAAAAGCCAAGTGAAATATTTCACATTTCTTTGCTTTCATGTTATTAACTTCTTTATGTAGAGATCTAATTAAAAATGTGTAATGTAGCAGAAAAAAATAAGATGAAAATTCTGATTTTTGTGTTTGTGCTTTAAGCTGTAAGAAGGACCTTTGGTTCTTTCATTTTATCTTGAGCAGAGAGACTTTTTCAGGCTGTGGGATGTTGGCATCGGAGGGAACCTCAGGGGTCAGAGTGCACCTCCTAATATTGCAGAGACCATCTTTGTAGAGGCACCTGGTTTCAAACGGCCAATGTTTGATTATCAGCGGGACAAACTGGATTCACGTGGAAAGTATTTCTTCCACTGGGGCAGAACTATTTCAGTATACTTCTGAAGTCACTTCTAATTTCAAACTTGCTAGCGTCTACTGCCTGACTATGTTTACTTTTGGCAAAGTGACAATAAACTTAAAAAGCTCATTTTTTATTTGTTGACAGAAAAAAAAAAAACCTTAACAAGCAAACAAAAATATCACAAGTAGTTCCTAGAAATTCACAAGTAGTCCACTGTCTGGTAAATTTTTAAATTAGAACACTGAGACCAGCCTTGTAAAAGTGAGTTACTGTGTAAAAAGCAAGGAAATGCTGACACATGTACAATGTGGATGAACCTTGAGGGCCTTATTTGAAGTGAAATAAGTCACAATGGGACAAATACTCTATGATTCCACCTATATGTGGTACGGAGCCATCAAATTCACGGAAGGTACAATGGTGGTTGCCAGCTGCGGGGGGAAAGGGTATGGGGAGTTGGTTGTTTAATGGAAACAGTTTGGGAAGATGAAAAAGTTCTGGAGATGGAGGTGGTGATGGTTGCACAACAGTGTGAATGTGCTTAATGTCACAGAACTGTACACCTAAAAATGTCTGAGATGCTAAATTTTATATTAGATGTATTTTACCACAATTTTTTAAAAAAGGTGAATTACTGGCTGGGTGCAGTGGCTTATGCCTGTAATCCTAGCACCCTGGGAGGCTGAGGCGGGAGGATCCCCTGAGCTCAGGAGTTCAAGACCAGCCTAAGCAAGAGTGAGACCCAGTCTCTACTAAAAATAGAAAAATTAGCCACGTGTTGGTACATGCCTGCAGTCCCAGCTACTCAGGAGGCTGAGGCAGGAGGATTGCTTGAGCCCAGGAGTTGGAGGTTGCTGTGAGCTGTGACGTTGCCACTGCACTCTATCTGGGGTGACATAGACTCTGTCTCAAAAAAAAAAAAAAAGTTAGTTGCTGTGGCTGAATGAACTTCTGCTCCATGGAAACTTAGGGCAGTGTCTGCCCCATGTGAGAATTCTGAATCTCCTTGAAGTGACTTCTCGCCTTCACATGCTAATTTTCCTTCTGCCCCGGTGGGTGGTTCCTTCTCCATGGAGGTCTAGCTAGGATGCTTTCTGCTGTCCCTGGGGAAGTACATCTTCTTTCTGGTTTCTTCTTTATCCTCTCAGTTCCTTTACAGTCAGCACTGTTTCCACACACGTGGAATGAAGCAGGAAGAGTTGGCTCCGGGCTTTCCGGGGCAGGCCAGGGACTGGAAGGAGAGGCGTTTACTAGAAAGCCTGCTCCTGGGGGAAATCCCTGCTGAGTGAGCGTTCCCAAGGCAGCACGGGGCTTTCAATTTGTGTAGTGTGTCAGTAGCCTGTGTCAAAATAAAATACAGGTAGATGCTAAATGCAGAGCAAAGAGCCTCACCTTGTGGAGCAGCTGTCTAGATGATCTCTTTGGCTGGGAGGTGGGGTTATTTTCTGCTGGTAGTTCTAGAAGGGATGTGGGAAGAGGAAGAAGATGGTTAGTGTGGGTTAGAAATCAAGAGGTGAGCAGCTGTGTGCCTGTTGCTGATTTCTCTGACAATCTCCTTAATCTCTAGCTCGGCCTGTCTGACAGGATTTCCTGTGATGATGGAGGTGTTCATTTGTCCATTATTGCAGCCACTGCCACCTGCGGCTAGTAGGTACTTGAAATGTGGTTCCTGTGACTGAAGAACAAGATGTTCTATATTACTAGTTTAAATGTAAGTAGCCGCATGTGGCCAGCGGCCACCTTGTTGGACAGCATAGCTCCAGGTCACTGTGACCTGAGGATTCTGGACCTTGGTTTGGTTCTTCGAACACTCAGGAATCCACATCTGCTCGGGTTAGACTGAGGATGACTCTGGGGATTATAATATGGACGATCGGATTCCCTAAAACCTTGGCATAAGTAGACCTAGTACTATTAATTAGTTGTTTGATGAACCAGTTACTGATTTAATTAATGATTAATAATTGAGCACCTACAATTGGGCAGACACTATGTTTAAAAATGGGGATGTTCCAGGCAATGGACTATTATTCAGCACTAAAGAGAAACAAGTCACCAAACCATGAAAAGACATGGAAGAAACTTAAATGCATGTTAGTAAGTGAAGGAAGCCAATCTGAAAAGGCCACATACTGTATGATTTCAACTCCGTGACGTTCTGGAAAAGGCAAAACTATGGAGACAGTAAGCAAGTCAGCGGGTGTGGGGAGGAGGATAAACAGGCAGGGCACAGGGGACTTCTAGGGCAGTGAACATACCTTATAAGTTACTGTAAGGTGGACACATCATAGCATTCATTATACATTTTTCCAAACCCACAGAATGTGCAACACTAAGAGTGACCCTAGTGTAAACTGTGAACTCAGGGTGACTATGACATGTCAATGTGGGTCCATCAGTTGTGACAGATGGATCTCTGCGTGTAGGAAATCTCTGTACCGTCCACTCAGTTTGGCTGTGAACCTAAAACTGCTCTAAAAAATAAAATCTATTAATCAAAAAAATGGGATTTTGCAGTGACCAAAACCAACAGGAATCCTGCCCTAATCGGACTTGGGGTCCGGAAGGAAAGACGAGCCCTGAGCAGGCGAACACAGTGTGAACTTGAAGCGTGTTAGGAGAGAGGTCTCAGCTCCGGTCAGTAGGAAGGAGTCTTTGTGGGGAGCTGTCTGTGGGGGGTACAGTCATTTCGTCACGTTCTGTTTTAGCAGGGACACCTCCAGTCCCATGGTCCCAGAACTCTGATGCGGCTTTTCTAGACCTTTTCTCGGCACCTTCCTTCTCGTTGGAATCTCCGGTGCCTCAACATGGTGGCCGAACTCATGAGGATGGTGAACCCTTGTTTCACCTTCAAGAAAGGTTTCTGAGGAAGAGGAGGGGAAAGGAGCATTGGGAAGAGAGGATGAGAGCTCGCAGGGGTGAGGTGGCAGAGTGGTGGGCTCAGGGTTGTGGGGTCACAGCCCCCAGGGACCCCATGGGTACCCGAGGCAGCTGTGGACGGGCTCCCCTGAGGGACCGGATGCTGTCACGGGCCCAGCCCAGCCTGGGAGCGGGAGCCAAGGCTGCAGCCTGAGTCTGCCCCCGTGGTTCCTCCCAGCGCCACCTCGACTGTCCCTGGGCTTGGTGACCCCCACGCTGGGTGCAGTTAGCTACCTGACTCGGTAGGTATGCAGTGAGCATCTCCCATGTGCTCACAGCCCAGGGGCCACAGGGACACTTGGGCTGCCTGGCTCAGCTCCACGGCCCCTGCGGGACCCCATGGCAGAGCGGGAGGCACAGGGCGGGGTTGGGAGCGGGCATGAGCTCCAGCGAACTTCCCTGAGTTCGGCGCTGGCTCCAAGGCAGCAGCTGCCTTAAAAGAACCGAGTGTGCTGGCAAAGCAAGAAGGGCTGGGCTGGGGTCTTCCCTCTGCCGGGGCACACGAGCCCAGCGTTTGCTCCCTGGTCCCCAGCTCTGCCTCCCCCAAGAGGGTTCCCGTGGGCTGTCCTCCACTGGCAGATGAACAAACCCAGCCAAGACCAAACACATTTTTGCATTCAGTCTCAAATGCTCAAAGGAACAGTTTTTCTGAGATTACACATTTTTCTAGCATTATGCTCTACATGAGTATGCAAAACAATGAAGTGGAATTATTCTTTTTTTGACATTTTCGCGGACCACACAGAGGATTCTTCTGGGAGGTGGGGTGGGGGGGACCCAGGGCTGGTGTGTGCCTGGATGGAGCGATGCCTGGGTGTGAGTTTGCCAAGTGGGGGGTCGACTACCTCCTTGCCCAGCCTTTAGAGCCTTCTGGAACATCTCTGGGTAGGGCCACTTCCTCAAATCTAGGGCAGTTGCCAGAGAGGATCGCTGCTTCCCTGTGCTGGGAGGGCCGTGTGGGGTACAGGGAGGACACGTGGGTTTAAATCCCAGCCCTGCCACTTCCTGTCGGTTTGAACTTGGACAAGTCACTCAACCCCTGTGAGCCTCTGTTTTCTCGCTTGTGAAAGGGGAAAATATAAACAGTGGGGCCTTGGGGGTGGGAATGAGAGAATGAAGGGCCCGAAGGGAGGCCCTGGCCCCCCTCCACCACCCCACAGCTGCCCTTGCTTTTTCATTTTACTTCTCGGGCTTTCTCTTGAGTTTTCCTTGCAAAAGGCTCCCCAGACCCATTAAGTCTGAACCTGAGGGTGAGACCGGCCATGGGTATTTTTTTCACAGTTCCCGGGTGACTCTGCCAGCCCAGGTCGAGCAGCGCTGGCCTGAAAGACCACGGCGAACAGGGACCGCAGAAGGCGTTAGGAGGCTGCGGGTCTCTCGGGATTATGCAGGGACACCTCGCCTGCCCACTGAAGGGATCCTTACACCCCGGATTTAACTGTCATGGATTTGACCGTGGAAAATGTCAGAGGTCCGTCGCGTTTAGTGATTTGCGACTTGCTGGGCTGGAGCTGCTTGGCCGGCTGAGCCGCTGCAGCCGGTGGTCCCGGCTCCCCCACGCGCAGCACATGGCAGCCCCGAGGAAGGGACACAAAGCCTGTTTCTTTCTGGGAGTTGGTCCCCAAACAAGGCCAGCTGCTAGCGCTGGTGTAGGAAACCAGGGAAAGTGAAGAAGAGGTTCAAGAGTGCAATGGTTCCAAGCCAGAAGATAGAATTTGGGGTAAATCGAGGAGGGCCCGTCCTGTGGGCTGCTGGAGGGTCGCTGTCCGTCACAGCCCAGGCCCAGCCTCGCGGGTCCCTCTGTGCTGTCCCAGCGTGTCAGGGAACGTGCACTTTCCACAGGGCCTTTGGATGCCTCCAGCTCTGCTTCCCGACGTCTGCCACGGGCAGTAGGGACCAGGGCATCTTGGTGAGAAGGTCTGAACACGAATGGCGTGGGGTGCCGTCTGCAGAGGCTCGTGGCCTGCTACCCTTGCTGGCATCAGGGACGGAAGGCGCAGAGGGGGATGCACGGATATCGCGGGAGACAAGGGTGCCGGGGGAATTTCTTTAAAACATGAAACCAAACAACCCTGAAAAGGTTACAGCTGAAAAGATCCCCACAAAGCTGTGAATTGTAGAACAGAAGATTGTTGGTAAAATAAAACCTCAGTTTGGGAGCTGAAAAGTGTCTACATCAATCTCTGGACTTGTGGGTGGAGATTGTCGAAGTTGTCCGCGGCCCCGGCCTCCCTGAGGCTGGGCTGGGTTGGGCTGAACCCCAGAGCCAGAGCTGGACCGAGGACAGCGGTGACCCCTCCAGGTCACCTGGAGAGAGCGGGCGAGGCCCTGTGTGCCCTGAACCCTCTTTATTTGGGTCCAGCCCCGGGAGGCGCTCGGAACAGCAGCTAATAGAGGTGCCTTCCCTTCCATCCACAGGTACCGAGTGAACTTCAGACCCAGATACGTCACTCGGTTCAAGACGGTGACGCAGCTGGAATGGAGGTGCTGCCCCGGCTTCAGAGGGGGAGACTGCCAGGAAGGTCCCAGAGACCCCGTGAAGACCCCCCGCCCTACCCCCGCTCGGCCCCGGAACAGCATGAAGAAAGCCACAGGTAACTTATTTGTGCTCTGCTGTTACTTGTGGCCGCCTTTAGCATTCCCAGAGCTCCTTCAAACAATAGGATTTATGATGTACAATGGTGAGCCTTCCAGGTTCTTCAGATAACACATGTAATCATGCTCTGGTTTTTACTTAGCCCCATAAATCTGAATTTTAAGGAGTTACAATTGTTTTTTGTTTTTTTTTTTAAATAGATAAATAGAATCATTCTCACTGTGTTCAGGATGAGATATTTGCAAAGCTGACCCCCAAGTTAGAAGTTCCCCTGTAGTTCACCTTTGCTTTTAAGTGTAAAAGAATGACTTTTATGGATAAAAACCTTTTGGCATTTTGCCCTGTGTTGTCAGGTCATCATCTCTTTGAGTTGAGTCACAATATATGCAGCCTGGGTTTTCTTACGAAATTAAGTGTTTAAGTCACCTTTAAATGATCACATTTTCCCATGAGGTGTTTTCTTTTTTTTTTTTTTTCTTTCATGAGGTGTTTTCAATCTTGAAACTGATAGTATTTCCCAACATTGTCCCTAAAATAGATTTTTAAATAATTTTTAGTTCGAAAATTAACATATCAATTAAAAAGTGTTTATAAAATATACAAAAAATATTTAAGGATACATAATTTCACCTCCAAATGAGAACTACTGTTAACATTTTGTAATAGAACTAATATTACTCTTTTCCCGCTATCTGCATAAACATTTTGTTAAAGAAAAATTCATTCATTCATCCCACAAATATTTATTGAGTTTCTATATCTGGCAGGCTCTACACGAGGGGCCTGGGATAAGTGGAAAACAAGGCAGACACAACCCCCAACTCATGGAAGACAGGAATTAGACAGTCATTACAGTGAATCATGATGGGTACTGTGATGGTGGGGGCTGGTGGATCATGATAGTTTCAGTTTTAGTTTTAATTTTATCAAAGTGTAAACATATATGTAAAGTTGAATAGCTTTATAAGGACTAACAGGAAAAACCATCCACGGCCCCCAACACACACACTTTCCCTTCCCAGAGGTGCTTTAAACTCCTTATGTGGGTCTTTTGGAACTTACTTCACATCTACTGGCTTCTCATCATGGAAGGTGAGGTTTTAACTCCCTTTCACCCACTCGAAATACACTTTCCTATACCCCCATCCTTTGTATACAGTTAGACCATATTCTTATTTATTTAATATTCAGTGTTTACATTGTAGTAATTTTGTAGATAATATTTACAGCTGAGCCATGTAGTGTGCTATGAATAGGTTTTCTTTCCTACACAGCTATTTGATTCCAATGAGTTAATAATTGTCTTATGTGTTTCCTTTGTTAGGTTTTCTATTTTGTTATCCCTAGTTCAACCTAAACTCATCTCCTGTTATTTAAATACCCCCTCCTTATGTCCAGACATAGCAGTTTCATCTTCTTGAAGAAATCTGCCTTGAACCTTCTCACTTGCCCCACCCGGCTTGGCCATCTTTTTCTTTCGTCACCTAGGACCTTAACTTCCTTCTCCTACTGGAGTCCCTGTTTCCTGTGTCCACTGCTCACTCTGGGTTTATTCTCTTGTTTTTCTTGAGCGCGTCTTCCAGTAGCTTCAAGTGAAGATCGCAAGGGAGGTAAACTCTTTGATACTTTATAAGCTGAAAATATTTTTACTCTAGTTTCAGAATTCTAGGTTGGAAATAATTTCCTTCAGATTTTTGAAAACATTGTTCAATTTTCCTCTAGTTTCCAATATTTCTGTTAAGAAGTCCAAAGCCATTCTGATTTCCAATTTTTTTTATGTGTGACTTGGGTGTGTTTTGTGGTCTCCCTCATTCCCCCCACCCCCCATTTTCGTGGGATTTTAGGAGGGAGGGAAAGGAATGCTTATTCTCAATCCACTATCATTATAAATAACACTATTTTTGGAACCTTTTTACTTAATCTATAATGAACAACCTTCCATGTCATTAAATATTCTACAATATCACTTAATGGCTTCAGAGAATGTGATTGTTTGAACCCGATTGTTGGTCACTTAGGTGGTTTGTAATTTTTTGCTGTTATAGATAATATTTGAATAAGCATCTTTTCTTATTAAATTTTTGCACTCATCCCTGATTGTTTCCTAGATTAAATTTCTAGAAGTGTAATTGCATCATTAAAAGGATTCTGAGTATTTTGATAACATATTTCCAAATTATCCTTCAAAAAAGTTGTAGCAATTTGCATAGTCACCAGTGGTATTTGAGAGAAGCATTTCCTTATATTCTTGATCTTCCCCCTAACTCCCCTGCCTTTTGTTTTCATTTCCTTTGCCGGGAATAGCATTTTAGTTGCATATGATTCAATAACTTGTTTTCTTCTTTTAGTGTCTTGAGAGAGAGAGTAAGATTTTCCAGTATGGAAAATAAGGTGTTCTTTATAGTTCTCTGCAAGAGAAAAGATGCTTGGGAGTTTGGACATCTGAATTTCAGTATTGGTTTTACCACTAACTTAATTTTAATTAATAATAGCTGCTGTTAGGATCTTGTGCAAAAGTTTAGAGGAGGAAAAAACAATGACTATTAAATTCAAATATCTACAACATTCTAAATTTACTTCCAGTGTTTTTCAGTGTAGTACGTCAATACGTTTTATTTAATTGTAATTTATCCTTTGTAATTTTTACTTTGCATGATATGTCTCACTATAGTCACCAGGCTTGTCCACATTAACCCCTTCCAGTATTCCTTGTCCTCCTGCATTCAGGGGCATAGTTTGTTTCTTATCCTCCCATTGCTGCAGGTTTTGATAGTCTCCTTTTGTTTATCTATCTCTGTATCTATCCATTTTGTGACTTATCATTATCATTGTTATAATAATTTTTAATCTTTTGGACTGTTTCCTTGGGAATATTTTCTCAAAATAGGATTATTCAAACTTCAGTAATTCAATGTTTGCATTCTTCTTCTTCATTTTTAAGAGCAGGGGTCTCACTATGTTGAATCCCAGACTGGCCTCGAACTCCTGGGCTTAAGTGATCCTCCCAAGTAGTTGGAACTGTAGGCATGCGCCAACACAACCAGCCGATTTTCCGTGTGTGCATTCTTGGACTTAGTGAATCTTACTATATATGGCCAGATGGCTCTATTATTAGGAAACACTAATAGAATAGTTGCTTTATTTCTCTGTTTCTTTGCAGTTCCCTAACTGTATAACAGGGCTAAACAGTGTCTAAGAGACTCTTTTAGCATAGGGATGCTAATAAAAGTAAAAGAGAAAACATTCAGACTTGCTTTGAGGACAACTTCAAATAATGTGCTGTCATATGATATCATCATCCAACAGCTAATGGGTGGATCTTGCTAAAGTGGCTTCTTGTGGTTTTATACCATGTAGTCAACCCTTGGGGTGTGGCTGCAGTTCACTAATGTGGGAATGAAGTGTTCATATGATAAAGTAGATGATGAATATTTCCCTTTAGGGTGAAAGGGACCACTGGTTATCTGTTAGGTGCTATGTACATTTTTTTTTTTTTGGACAGTCTTGCTCTATCTAGCGAGAGTGCAGTGGCGTCATCATAGCTCACTGCAACCTCAAACTCCTGGGCTCAAGTGATCCTTCTACCTCAGCCTTCCAAGTAACTGGGACTACATGCATGTGTCACCACACTGCTAATTTTTTCTGTTTTTAGTAGAGGTGGGGTCTTGCTCTTGCTCAGGCTGGTCTCGAATTCCTGACCTCAAGCAATCCTCCTGCCTCAGCCTCCCAGAGTGCTAAGATTACAGGCCTGAGCCATCGTACCTGACGATGTATATATTCTTTTAACAGCTCTAGGAGAGACTGTACCTCCACTTTATAGATGAGGGGATTATTGCTCACAGATGTTAATGAACTTGCTCGAGGGCTAACAGTAAATAGCAGAGCCAGCATGGCAGTAGGGGTCTAGTTGACCCTAAAGCCCATATTGTTTTCCACTACCACAGTAAGTACCTACAGTTAGATAGATGGTTGGAGCGGAAGGTTTAAGTGTATTCTGTAGGTACCCTGTTTATTGTCTTTGCAGAAACTGGCTAAAGGTAGAAAATGTTAAGTCACGTTCAACTTTTTGTTTATTACAGATAATAATGAACCAAGCCGAGTCTCAGAGCCCAGGAAGACTTTGTCCCCAACTGCAACAGAACCAAGCCAGGTGGTAGATCCCAAACAGGGGCCCCAAGAACTTCAGGAAAAGAAAATCCAGGTGCTCGAGGAGAAGGTTCTGCGACTCACGAGGACGGTTCTTGACCTCCAGTCCTCCCTTGCTGGAGTGAATGAAAACCTCAAACATGCCACTCAGGACGATGCCAGTAAAACTCGGCCACCGTGGCTTGGCAGCCGGCACCCCCAGCCTGGTGTTGCCACCGGTGGAGACACAGAAACAGTCCAGCGTCCTGGCGTCCTTCATGGTAAAGAATCTGGCATGAAGGACATCAAGTCCGAATTGGCTGAAGTCAAAGATACTCTGAGGACCAAGAGCGACAAGCTGGAAGAGCTGGACGGGAAAGTGAAGGGTTACGAGGGGCAGCTCAGGCAGCTCCAGGAGGCTGCGCAGGGCCCCACTGTGACCATGACCCCCAGCGAACTCTACCAGGCCTACGTGGACAGCAGGATCGACGCCTTGCGGGAGGAGCTCATGGAGGGCATGGACAGGAAGCTGGCCGACCTGAAGAACTCGTGCGAGTACAAGCTGCTGGGCGGCCAGCCGTGTGACGACTATGGCAGCAGCTACCTGGGAGTCCTAGAGCTGATCGGGGAGAAGGAGACGAGTCTGCGAAAAGAGATAAACGACCTCCGAGCCCGGATACAGGAGCCTTCAGTGCAGCCAAACTGCTGTGACGGCAAGAAGAATGGTGACTTTGGTCAGCAGATCAAGACGCTAGACCAGAAAATTGAGAGAGTCGCTGAAGCCACCAGGATGCTGAATGGTCGGCTGGACAACGAGTTTGACCGCCTCGCGGTTCCAGAGCCGGAGGTGGACTTTGACGCCAGATGGAATGAACTAGATGCGAGGATCAACGTGACAGAGAAGAACGCCGAGGAACACTGCTTCTACATCGAGGAAACCCTCCGGGGGACCATTAACGGGGAGGTGGATGACTTGAAGCAACTTGTCGATCAGAAACTACAGGCTCTGGAAGACCGTCTGGGCAGCGTTCTCCTGCAGGCGGCCAATGCCACGGACGCGGGACTCATCCCCCGCGGGTCGGCCCTGCCAGGCGCGTCGGGGTCAGGGAATGAACGGGTCGTGATGGAATTAAACCGCCTGAAGGACAAAGTTCAAGTCGTTGAGGACATCTGCCTGCGGAACTTCCAGGCAGAGCCTCACGGGAGAGAAGGCGCTTTGCCAAGCGGGGAAGGCCACACGGCGCATGACAGCTGGCGCCTTTGGAAATCTCTAAACGACACGATGCATAGGAAGTTTCAAGAAACTGAACGGAGCATCCAGAAACTTCAACGGGACTTTAGTTTTCTTTATTCTCAACTAAAGCACACAGAAAACAATGTGACTCACCTTCGGAATGAAATCAGCAATTGCAAGGCAGGTAAAAACGCTGGAGTGGGGGGGTTCACGAAGGTGGGTGAGCAAGAAAGGACAGTGGAGGCCCCCCCGGCCCCCCAGGACCTGGTGGCTCACTGCTGCGGCCGGCTGGAGGAGAGGTGGCACAGCGTCCAGAGCCAGGTCCTCTCGGAGCTGCACACGTGCAAGGAAAACATGCACGGGGCCCGGAGGGACATCTCCGTGGTGGAGGGCAGGGTGTCCCACCTGGAGCAAACCTGCAGCAGACTGGACGCCATCTCGGGAAGCCTTCAGAGGATCAAGGAGGGACTCGCCAGGCACGTGAGCAGCCTGTGGACCTGTGTCCGGCAGATGAACGGGACGCTCCGGGCACACTCCAGAGACATTTCTGGCCTGAAGAATTCAGTCCGGCAGTTCTATAGCCACGTTTTCCAGATTTCTACTGATTTGCAAGATCTGGTCAAATTTCAACCATCAGCAAGTAAGTTGAAACTTACAATTCCGTTTCTTGTATTTATTTGCAGCAGGTGACAGTATTATACCAGATTTTAGACAGTTTGTGGAATTAACTAAATTCCATCAGCGCTACCCAAAGTGTGGTCCATAGACGGGTGCCGGTTTTTGGCTCGTTGGGTGCTGGGTAGCAATGAGATCAACAGTAACACCGAGAGTACGTATCTAGGAACGTTTTAAATAATTTGACATCACCGTGGCATTCAGGCATGTGATCTGTGTATTTTAGAGAAGTACGAGTCCACAACAAATTGGCAATAAAAAAGGAAAACTGGTTCTTCACTGCAGATGGCAGAATGTGATCGGTACGATCGCGTTGGTGAGCTTAGCGTTGCGGTCAGATTGTTGGGATAACACTGGGGGGCGCTGGCGGGTGTTGTTGTCCCGTCTTCTACCTGGGGGGGGTCTCCTAATCTGTTCACCTCTCTACAAGCATCGCTTTCTGTTTGTGTCATTATAATCTTTGTCGTTACCATCTTTGGGCCACCTCCCATTCCCTCAAATCCAGGGCTTAGGTGATGGTGGACAGGTGGTGTCATATCGATTGGCAGAGACACAGGATTGTGGACGAAAGTAGGAACTGTCTGAAGCCCTGCAGTGCCTGGATCCGGGAGGCTCATCAGCGTGCTGAGAGCAGTGCTTTTGCTACGTCTCAGACTCTCAGCAGATGTTTGCTGAGTGAATGAATGGCCGCTTTATAGTTGTGAGTAACATATGCACTAGAGTTAATTTTTTTGGTTCCTTCAGAGCTAACCACGTAGTCCCTGAAGGACAGAGCTTCTCTTGCACCTGGGTTCTTTCTTTGAGATGGCCTCAGTAGCGAGCAGCCTTCTCTGATTGGAGCGAAGAGGGAGCTCACGTGTACTGAGCACTTTCTATACCAGCCCTGGGACGGTCCCTTCAGGGACGCAGCGGATTAGCCCCACCACAGCCTCACAGAGAAGGCGTGCTGTTCTCCACAGGGAAAATGTGTCCGAAGTCACACAGTGTCAAGTGGTGGAGGCAGGATTAGAACCCAGGCTGGGCTGCATCCAAGAACCGTTGTCTCCAGTGCAGCCCACGACTCCTTCGTGTCTCCCAGATCTGAGCGCAGACTTACCGGGTCCACAGGTGCTTGTGGAGGGCCAGCCTCGTGCCCAGAAGGAGCCTGTTTCCTGACCTCCCCTGTCCTTGCTGTCTTTCCTCCTGTCCTCCCTGTCTGGACTTTCAGCTCCGGGCGACACAGTGAGCTGAGACTTCACAGCCTCTGTGAGCCTGTGAGATGTTACGATCCAGTCCCAGCTGAGACATGAAGCCCGAGGGGGGAAGGTTACAACATGGCAGGCAGATGAGTCCCAGCCTGGCCGAGGAGAGCCAGGGCAGGGTCCCCAGAGCCCAGTGCTTCTCTTGCAGATAAGGAGCCACCAGGCTGAACTGGACCAGCCGCACTATTTATAACCCGCCCCTTCCCCCAGGCCCACTCCGCTCCTGTATCTCGAATGTCGAGTAAAGGTCACAAGCCTCTGTGTGTGTTCATAGAAGGATTTGTCCCTTGTGGCGACAGTGCTGTCTGGGCTGTGCTTTGTAATAACAGATTGAACCAGATATTTCCAGTTGATTTGCAACTGTGTGGCAGCGTGGGAAGCTGTGTGCACACTTTCCCGTTTGTTGCGGTAGGAGCTGGAGGCGAATGCCTTTAAAGAGAAGGTGGCTTCCAGAACATTATCCTTTTGGACTGAACGCGTGTTGTGACTGTAGACAGCATGGACTTTCGAGAATTTCACTGATTGAAAAGATCCAGAAATAAACAAGAGGTCCTGACGCGTCCTTGTGTGGCACCCAGGTCTGGGAGAGGGAACCTGAGTGTCAGAGGTCCCTGGGTGAACCTGGAGCTAAGATGACAATGAAAGTCACATGTCCTTCAGTTGAGTCAACAGAACACTTACTGAGCACCTACTGTGTGCCCGGCTGTGTGAGGGGAATGGAGAAGGGTACGCCTGATCCTAACCCTCAATGCGTTTTCAGTCACAGTGGGAAAGGGACACACAGGTCTGCGGGGAGAATGAACGAGATTGTTTGTGAAAGCCCAGTGAGGGGTGTGGGGGTTTATACTTCCAGTTCATAAGATCTTATCGAGCCTCTGTTATGTGGTAGGCCATGGCTGTGTGTGGGGTACGCGGATGAAATCACAGTCTGGTGGGGAAACAAGCAGACGGAGGTGGCCACGGGAATGGGACTCACATGAGCCGCACTGGGCACAAGGAGAAGCACCCAGGCCACTGAGGAAGTCAGGGAGGGCTTGTCAGCGGGGAGAGCCCTGCCCGAGCCCTCAAGGTTGAGCAGGTGTTTACTGAGCAGTGTTCAGAGGCTGGCAGGGTGAGGAGTGAGGGGAGATGATGGGAGAAACTTCCGGAAGGTGTTACTGGATCTGAGGGATGCATAGGATTCAGAAAGCAGGAGGAGAGGCCGTTGCTGGTGAGGACTTGGTGTGAATGGACCAGTTGTTTACTACTGTGTAACAATTTACCCCAAATCTTGGTGGCTTAAAACAACAAAGATGTATTATTTTCCATTCTGTGGGTCAGGAATTCAGGCAGGGTTTGGCTTAGTGATTCTTCTGCTCTGTGTGGTGTCAGCTTGAGTCTCCCACTCAGTTTGCAGTTGGCTGGAAGGTCCTGGAAGACTCAGTCAAATGTCTGTGCCTCGGTGCTCCTCCATGTGGCCTCTCTCACCACATGGCTACTTGGGCTTCCTCATAGCATGGTGGTCTCCAGTAGTTGGACTTACGGCGACTGGCTCGTGAAGGGAAGCAGAAGCTTCTGGGCCTCCTACAGGCTAGGCCCAGCGCTGGAGTGCCATCACTTCTGCCGCGTTCTACTGGTCACAGCAGGTCGGCTCTTGAAGGGTGATGTGACTCATATGTGTGGGCAAGAAAGGGCTATTAATGGTGGTCTTCATATCTGCTAGGTTCATAAGTGAGGACGTGTGACAGGTTTGACCACTAACCACATTGCTGGGTCAGGGATACACGCTCTGGTGCTTCTACTCAGTGCATTGCCCGTTCACAGATCCTGTTCTGCTCTTTGGAAGCATTGCTCAGGGGGCTAACGTGTCCCAGAGCCAGCAGGGGCTGGAAGAAGGGGCTTCAGCTGATGCTCAGATAGATCCAAGTCCTTCCATTAGGACAGGTATTCTTCCCTGGGGTTTAAAGGGATGTTTGATTATTATTTTTTTGGACAAAGGTCCATGGATTTCGTCTAGGACTTGGAGGGGTTCCTAACTGCCAAAAGATGCAGAATCATGCTATTACTGTCTCACCTTCAGCTCGGTGAAGTGGGTGTGCTGCCCCTTTCCTGACTAACACGCACCAACCCATGCATTCGTACATTCCTTCATTCAACAGGTATTTACTAAGACATGGCTTAGTGCCGGGGTTGCAGCCCTCGCAGATCTTACACCCCAATGGGGAAGGCAGACAGTGGCCGGTCATACAGTAAGGACCTGATTTCAGTTAGCTGTCAGTGCCATGAGCAAACATAAAACAGAGCAAGGCGACAGAGAATGGGAGACAGGGGTCTATTTTAGGTGACGGGTCAGGGAAGGCTGCTGTGGAGATGCCATTTGCACAGAGATGTGAATAAGGTGAGGCTCTGCAGAGATCCATGTGAGAACGTGGTCCTGGCAGAGGGAACGGCATGTTCAAAGGTCCTGAGGCTGGAGTGAGTTTGCCCTTTTGAAAAACTCAGAATTTCAGTTTGGCCAAGTATATGAGCAAGGCAGGAGGACATACGCAATGAGGTCAAAGACAGGCTAGAACCAGATCAGGACAGGCTAGAACCAGATCAGGAAGGGCTTTAGAGGCTATGATAAGGGATTTGGATTTTAAGTACCATGAGAAACTATTGAAGGATTTTGGGCCAGGAAGTGATTATTTCCCAGGTTTGAAAACCCAGCTCATCTGCGCTAGCTCTGTGACTTTGGGAAAGTTATCTTTGTACCTAATGCCTCCATTTCTTCATCTATAAATTGCAACTAATAAGAATGGGCCGGTACAGTGGCTCATGCCTATAATCCTAGCACTTTGGGAGGCTGGGGCAGGAGGATCACTTGAGGTCAGAAGTTCGAGACTAGCCTAAGCAAGAGTGAGACCCTGTCTCTACTAAAAATAGAAAAACTAGCTGGGCATGGTGGTGCACGCCTGGAGTCCCAGCTACTGGGAAGGCTGAGGCAGGAGAGTTGCTTGAGCCCAGGAGTGTGAGGTTGCTGTGAGCTATGATGATGCCACTGTACTCTAGCCTGGATGACAGAGCAAGACTCTGTCTCAGAAAAAAAAGGAATTATGATACCTACCTCAAAAGGTGGTTACGGGGATTAACACTTGTAAGTACAGTGCCTGGCAGTTGGTACTCCCTCAATAAATATTACCTATTACTTTAACTCCATCCCCTACAATGGGTGTTTAATCTGGTCCTGGCCGAGCTTTTCTCCCTCTCTCTTGCTACAAACCTGTAGCCTCAGAGGAGTGACGGCCTGCGAATCCAGCCCCGGCAGGGCGAGAGGGCTGGGGACGCTGTAGGTGGCCACAGGGTGTTTCCCCTCTTTCCTTTTCTTTTTCTTCTTTTCTAAATTAGGGATCAGGTACCGAGTGTAAAAAGCGTAGAAATCTCTCCTCCCGGCATTCACAAGTCCATGTACAAATACTTTGGTTGTCCAGAGCTCACCACTTACGAACAAATTAGGTTCCAAGTGAAAGGAGCTTCCCACCCCTTTGCTCTCCGTGCGGTGAGGCCACAGGACCCAGCCTGCTTGGGCCGCGCGCAGCCGGCTGCACATCTTCACAGGCGGTGGCAGCATCCGTCCTTCATCTCAGCGGCACCCTCGTCCATTCCTTTTCCCCCAGTTGCCCGCATTTACCCGCCCACACTCGAGTGTGTGGCTGTAGGTAGACGCTCACTGATACCCCACAAGCAGGGGTATGTCTTGGCCTCCAGGGTCCCGCCCCCCAGGCGTGGGCGACCAGCAGAGGGTGTCTTCCTGCCTGGGACCCGGGACGGCCCTGGCCTGCGACCCCAGCGGCCTTGGCATGCAGAGGCTGAGCCTTGCTGGGCCCGAGTCCTACTGTTCCTCTTCCAGCTGGGCCAGGAGGCGGGTGCTGGTGGCGAGAGGGAAGCGTGGGCAGAGGGAGGTGGCCCTGCCCAGGCGAGTCTCTCTCCGCACATCGTGCGTCCAGGAGGGGACGCCTGCGTGGATGCCGAAGCCGGGTCTCAGCACACTCCAGGGACAGCAGCATCCCCTCCTGTTCCCTCTCCTGCCCCTTTCTGCTCATGGCTCAGGTCGTTTTTCATCACGACATTTCATTTAGGGTGTTACAGATCTAAGAATCCTATTGTTACCAAGTTGCTTAAGTTAAGCTGTAAGAATAAAAGAGCATGGACTATTCAAAGGGCCACTTAGCCAGAAAGCCTGGCCAGGGTGTCACCTGACACCAGCATTCTGACTGCTGTGGCCCTCGTCTTGCAATCAGCTGGGTTCGGGGCCAGGTTAGGCCCAAGATAGCATAGTGGTCCTAGAGTTTTAGAAATAGGCAAAGGCTAAATAAATGGCATGTGTTCAGGCCATGCTGAGCTCCTGGCAACCACACCCCGTTACCCCGTGGGCATCTGGTTTCTGCCACGCTCTGTGCTGGGCGTGAGTAGCAGCTGCTGATTTCCACCGTAACCTTGAACTTAGAACCGCAGCGTTCTGAGAAGTGAACTTTCCCGTAGCTGCTCGCATAAAACCCTCTGGGACCTTTAACAGAAACCAGGAACTCCTGGGCTCCCTCGGGAGAGTCCCACTCAGCAGGGATGAGGGGAGGCCCAGGAATTTGGAATTAAATTTGGAATTAAAACAAAAATAGGTCCCAGGTCTGGTCCCAGAAGTGGAAGGAGGGCTACCCCAGAGGTAGCAAGACACACCACCCGGGGCAAGCTGTGCCCAGGAAGAAAGGGGACGGGGGTTGGGGGGGCGCGGAGACAGAATAAACCGGTGACTTTGATGCTGCACCGACAAAAGGCCGTGTACGTGTGGCCCCATGTGCAGACCCTGTTCTGTGCTGGGTTTCGGTCTCTCTCCTTATGGCTTAGTACCGTAGCTTTATACTAATGGTAAGTCTCAGAATCAGGTAGCATAGATCCTCCTTTCCATTTCCATATACATTTTAGAATCGGCTTATGAGTTTTCTACCAAAAAAAAAAAAATTCCAAGGGATGCTGAAGTTCAGCCAGGTGAGTCCCCCTCTCTGTAGGGTTCAGCGACAGCAAACTCCTTTCCAGTTGAAATGTGTTGCCGCAGATCTTAACACAGGTGACTACAGCTGCCTTTGTATTTCAATGTTCTGCTGTTTGTGCTTTGGAGAAATTTAGACCCATTTTCCCCGTTTAGCCCTATTCCGTGGGGTGTCACTCTTGCTACGTCTGGACTGCTGTTATCCCGGCGTCAGTGTGGTCCCTTCTGTGACGCGGCCAAACGGTGCTCCCTCCCACCAGCTCTTCCTTCCAACCGAAGGCAAACCCCCCGTTAGGCGGCCATTTAGACTGTTCAGTGCGTGCGCGCTCCCCTCCCTGTGCTGTCAAGAGAACAACCCAGATTTTCTGTCCATCATCTCAGCCCTGACGCTCCTCCTCGTGCCACCTGTCAGCCATGCGGATCAGCGCCCTCCCGTCCTGCAGGGAAGGTCAGCGTCGTGTCCCCACACACACCCCCTCTGTCTAAGCTCACCCCGTGCCCCGTCCCCAGTCGGCACCGGAGCCACAGTTTCCCTGACTCTCCTGATGAGTCGAGCCTTCCTCCTGCGTCCGTCCGTGCGGGCGCCGGGCTATGTCCCGGGAAGTGGAGCTTTGCCGCTCAGCAGGGCGGTCCCCTGCGAAAGCACCTCCCCTCCATCCACTGAGTGTGCCATGTGTCAGTAAGCTGATGCAGTTTTTTAAATCTGAAATCTTGATCAGCATCTTTAGAATCCTTCCCTAGTTGCAGTGTTCGGGCAGCAGGTGTACCCTTTGGAGGCCAGGGAGATGAGGTTTCGCCTCGCCCAGACTGCGGATGGGTTGCATCGTGTTTCACAGTCCATGGGGCACACCCACATCCATCGCCTCCTGCCCGGGTGACAGGCAGGCACTGCAGTGGAGCCCGTTCTGTGGACAAGGACGTTTCAGTGCTTTCCCACGGCCAGGCCTCAAGCTCAGGCCCTGACAGTGAGTGCCAGGCTTCCCCCACAGCCTCTGGTCCTGTGACCAGACCCCACCTGGCCGCCAGGTACAGGGCCAGCCACCCAGGGCTCCCATGGGAGGACGGCAGGCGTCCCTGGTCACGGGCATCCCTGACTCCCGTAACTGGACCGAGGGTGTTAACTCAGCTGTAAGACACAGGTTTTAGCAGATCAGCCTCGTGGATTATTGGGGATTTTCTGAGGAAAGGCTTTGTTTTAGTAAAACTGAAATGGGCTTTGGAAAAGAGCTTTCGAGGAGAGAGAGTGGCCTTTAACACCTGGGCGTCAGGGTCACCCACGGTGAGGCCACCCCTGCCTGCCCTGCCCATGATGGCACAAGGCCCCCTGACGGCAGGCGGGCCGGGGGCCTGTGGCTGGTCTGTCCTTACCGTCCCTTGGGAGTTCAGACATACGGGGAGCAGGCCTTGGCTCGCTTGGAGAATTCATTTCAAATGGCCGTTCCCTGAATTGGAAACACATGTTCGGTTCAGAAAGCCGTCAACTGCCGGAGGCTCGTCTGTCCAGACTGAGCAGGGTGGCGTCCAGCCGTTGTCAGGACTTGGGAGTAAACGCGTGCATCTGGAACCCCGCAATGCTGTGGGCTGAGCCGGGGGCCGGGGCTGGGGCTGGGGCAGTGATCCAAAGCAAACGCAGCTTCTCTGTGGCCCTTGCTGTGATGTGGCGGGCTGTTCCGGAGTGTCCCGCCCTCCACGGCACATGCACGACTGCCCAGGACAGTCGCTGAGGATGTTTGGCCCAAGCAATACCTTAGGCCATTCTTTCTTCCCTGCCTTTCACTTGGGGTGTCAAGTCTGGGTGCTGAGGGAGTGATGGATATAAAAAGGAGAACTGTCATTGTCCTGGATGTACCAGAAGTGCCCCAGTAGGATTTTTGGCACCATTAGGGTGCCGAGTTTAATGGCTGGCGGGAATCGGGGCATGGCCCGCGGTGCCTGGCATACACACAGACTTCTTCCCTTCACCCAGCACATTGCTCAGAGCGTCGGGCCAGGCCCTGTGCCAAGGCCTGGGGGATTCCTGGAAGATAATTCAGATGCTGTCCTCGAGCACTCGTCACTTGGCCAGAGAGGAAAGACATGAGCCATTGAAAGAGCCCCTAGAGGCCCCCGCTGGTTCCTGACCCAGGGCAGATCTGAGATGGCTTCATGGGGGAGGTGGTATTTGAACCTGGGCTTCGGGGCTGGTGCCATTTCTCCCAGCAAGGGTGCCAGAAGAGGCCGTCTGGGGTGGGGTGTGCACAGCGACAGCAAAGGCACAAAGCCAGGGCAGTCAGATGAGGGCTGGGCACCGGCACAGACACTGACAGCGGCTGGAGGAGGTGGGGGCCGCGGAATGTCAGAGGAGATTCCATCTGATTTTATGAGCAGTGGAGAACAATGGAAGATTTTGGGGCAGGAACTAATATGATTAGAATGCCTTCTAAAGAGCATTCTGGAAAAGGTGTGGATGAAGGATTCAAGGGCTACTTCAAAATTAGAATCAGCTGGCCTGAGCCACAACTATGCGAGAGAGAGAGAGAGAGAGAGAGAGAGAGAGAGAGAGAGAGAGAGAGAGAGAGGGGGAGGGAGGGAGGAGGGAGAGGGGGGAGGGGGGGGAGGGAGGGGGGAGGGAGAGAGGGAGGGAGGGGGAGAGAGAGAGAGAGAGAGGGAGGGAGGGGGAGGGGGGAGGGAGAGAGGGAGGGAGGGGGAGATACAGGAGAGGAAGAGTAACTGTGCCTGGAAGGGGCGACTCGGAGAATGACGCGGGTTTATTTCAGAGCAGGAGGGCTGGTGTGAAGGGTTTGGTGGGGATAGGGAGGAAAATAAGGACCCGTTTGAGGGGCCCGTACTTTGCTATGTTAAAGGTACTTTGCCGATTGTAATTCATTGACGGTTAAGACTGAGGAAAAGTATTTCTTTTTTCCAGGTTCCGCGTGGAGACACATGCACTTGGGTAAAAGGCAGGAGCCCGCGTGGAGGAAGGACAGGGAGGCTGGGAGGACGGGAGTGACGCTGGGTGGAGCAGGTCCACGGACAGCCGGCGGTCAGGGCAAGGGCCCAGGCAGGGAGAAAGATGGGGACAGACTCACACGTGCTGGGATTGGAGGGAAGAGTAGAAACAGGCCCTCAGCAAGTGTCTTCTATAATTAAATTTTATAAAAATAAGCGAAACAGCACTGCGTAGCTTATACGGAAGACCAGCTCCACCGTCCCCTCCCGACCCTTCTCAGCCACAGAGGCAGCCTCGGGCAACTCTTCCAGCTGCTTCTCTTCCTCAATGCTCACCTCTGTGTTTCTAAACTGATCCATCAGCCTTAGACGTTGTCTGTTGGCTCCCCTCCTCCCAGTCCCCAACACAGGGATCCTACAACACGTCAACATTCGACACTGATGCAGTCTGAGCTAAAGAGCTTTCTGTGGTTACGTTGCTTTTCTTCTTTTCCCTGAATCAGTAGTAGTGTCACATTATTATCTGCTTAGACTTTATGTACCTATTTTGGAGTCTTCCTGCCTTCCAGCAGCCTCTCGATACAATTTTTTACACCATAAAAAATACCAGATCATTTGTCTATTCCATTAAAAAAAAATGGGTGACCTCCC
Source organism: Lemur catta (assembly GCF_020740605.2). NCBI lineage: Eukaryota > Metazoa > Chordata > Mammalia > Primates > Lemuridae > Lemur > Lemur catta. The sequence continues at coordinate 12,081,234 of NC_059143.1, read as the reverse complement.
TCCTGGAATTCTTGTTCTTCCTGATCCAATCTGGGCTGGTTATTTCCTGGACTTGCTTCGAGGTTTTCAATCTGAGCCTGCCTTCTCTACTGTCCTGGAAATGTCTTTATCCTCTGTCCCGTGTGCGACGCTTTTCTTTATGGCTCCTTGTCTGTTCCCTTGTGTCAGTGGAGCACATTTTCCAATAGCTTCTTAGAAAGGGTGCTTGAGAGACAGTGCTTTTTATATTTTTAAAATATTGCTTGTCTTAAAAAAAGCTCTTTATTCTACTCTCATAATTGATAGATATTTTGGCTGGGTATAGAATTCAAGTTTAACAATTATATTCCCTCAATTTATAGACATCGTTCTCTTATCTTATAGTTTCCAATACTGTTGAGAAGCCTGCTGATGCCTTTTTATATTTTTTTCCCTCAAAAGCTTATAATATCTTCTCTTTATTCTCAGTATTCTGAATATACCTTGGTTTGTATGTTTTATCCAGTAACTGTGCTGGGATCTTTCATTTTTTTCAGTTCTGGGAATTGTTTTTTTCTATAATTCTCTCCTTACCACCGCATCACCCCTTTACCCTAGTTTTTAAAAATCCGTTTTTCTGGGAAGGCTGTTTGAGAAATAACCTCTCTTGAAAGGGTCCAGCGCCCTGGCTCTGTGGGTGTCGGGGGAGCATGTGTTTGAGCCGCCATATTTAGCTTAGTTCTAAAACAAAACCAGACGGCTGGTCAAAGTGCAGTCACTGATCGTGTCGGGTCTTAAGTGTACAGCTTTGGAACCTCAGTCGTTGCAAGCACCAGACTGAGGAGGTGGGTGGCGTTTTGCTTTTGCCAGTGGTTTCTCAACCAGTCCTGGCTATTTTTAGGGGAAATTAGGAAGGGCTTTCTGGAAGGCTGGTTCCAGGAACTGATTCAGAGGAGGAAAGGGACGCAGCTCCCAGCTGTGTGGAGGTGGCCATCCCGCGAGGCCAGGGAAAAGTGAACCAGCAGGTTCCTCCCCTGGAAACCCCCTCGGCCGGTGACCTGGAGGCCGCGGCCCAAGGAAAGGGCGTCGCTGCTCGTCCGGGGCCTGTGTCCACTGCAGAGGCAGCCTGAGCTCCCCCACACTGCCCGGGCCAGCCGGGGGGGGTCTCAGCAGCGTCCCCGAGACTAGCATGTCACGGAGACTGTAAGGTGGCGTCGGGCCCCGTTCAGTGATGCACGGCGCATCTGTGGTGTCCACGTGCAGGGAAATCAGGACCTTTGGGTGCTGGAGCCCAGAATGACGCCACTTTGGCGCATCGCCATCCATGTACAGAGAGAGGCGGAAAGTCCTCCCGCCTGTGGGGTCCCAGCTGGCCTGCTCAGCGGCTCCCCCGGGGCCCTGGGGGCGGCCTGACCCACACCTGCTTCAGAAGACGCGAGGCCGCTGTCCCCGAGCTGTCACGCTGTTCTTGCATGTCCTGGTGGCCGACGCCCCAGGGACAGCCACACGGTGCAGCCCTTCGCAGGGACCTCCGGCCTCCTCGGGCCTCACAGAGGGGACGTGGGACTGGGCAGTGCAGGGCGAGGTTTTTAACCCTGTGTTTCTTCTGTTTCCCAATGCTCAGCCGAGGAGCCCTCAGAAGCGCCCCAGCCCCCAGGCCGAGGGAAGGCCCCACAGATGCCCAGGTCCTCGACCCCGTCGCCGGCAGAGGCCCCCACACAGCTGGCTGAGCTGGAGCCCACCCCGCCACCGCCGCTGAGGCCGAGTGGTCCTCCGCCCCTCGAGGACCCCGCACGACGGCTGCACACGGGCCAGCTGCCTGTCCCACCCCAGCGGCCTGTCCCGCCCCAGCGGCCTCTGCAGCCACGGCCCCCCGAGGAGAAGCTGCCCCCGCCTGCATGGCCCGGCTGGACAGGGCTGCCCCTCTTGCCCGGCTCCACAGGAGTCATCATGGAGACTGGCGAGGCCGGGCCTCCGGGGAGGACGGGCGTGTCGGGGAGAGGCCTGCCCCGGGGAGTGGACGGCCAGACTGGACAAGGGGCCATCCCCAGCGCCGAAGGCTATGCGGGCGCACCAGGTAAGGCCAGTGCAGCTGCGTGAGGACACACGGGGACTTCGTGGACCTTCAGCCTAAGCCTCGGGGTCTGCTGAAGGGTCTTTGCAGGTCCAGCGTCTCACCCTCAGGGGGACAAGTTCCAAGGGTGCTAGGGCCTGAGGGAACAATTTATGCCCATCAGACATGCAGAGGCTGGAGCAGCCCAGGGACGGTGCAATAAATCACACTTAGACACAGAATTGCCCCACGGGCAGCTCATCCAGCTTCCCAGCAGGAAGGGTCCTGGACACTGAGAGTGTGTTGGCAGCTTGTGTCACAGCAAAGGCAGGTCGCACAGCCAAGTGGCGAGGCTGGAGGGCTGTGTCATCACAGGCTTTGGGACCTGGGGCAGCTTCCCAGCCTCTCCGAGGCTCAGGTCTTTCAACTACAAAGTGAGGATGGTAATCGGACCTCAGGAGAAAAGCCCCGTTCAGTGCCTGGTTAGCGTGGGGAACGGTGGTCACGGTGGGGGTGGCGTCAGAGTAAGGGCAGGAGGGCGAAGGCAGGGATCCCACCATGTGCTGGGGACTGAGCGTCGTCTTGAGCTCCTGCAACAGCACTGGGCAGCCAGTATTAGTTCTATTTTACAGACGAGGAGACTGAGATTTGGGGCTATAATGTGTACACAGATGACCCTGCTTGGGGCAGGTCATGTCATCTGCCGTAGGACAGTGCAAACCAGCCCCCTCTGGGTCGGACCAGGCTGACCATCAGGGGCACCCAGATGTTGGCAGGGCTGGGGCCGGTCCCCATCAGCGATAGCCTGGTGCAGCCGTGGCCCCTGAAGCCTGCAGCTGCCTGGCAGGCTGGGTCACTGTGGAGAAGACACACACATTTGCTCTCACCAGTTCTTTTTTCTATTCTTTCTCAGCCAACCCGAGCTGCAGTGATCACAGTTCTTGGGCAGCTATTTGGCCTTTTCTATGACAACAGTTTGTCTTGTGTTAGTTCCATGTATCATGGACACGTATACTGTCTTGCGCTATTTGTTCATTCGTTCCTTCATTCATGCACGCACCCACCCACCCACACATGCATGAATCCACATATCCTTCCATACAGACATTCATCCACCTATCTGCTCATTTATCCACGGACGCATCCACCCACCCACCCACCCACACATGCATGAATCCACATATCCTTCCATACAGACATTCATCCACCTATCTGCTCATTTATCCACGGACGCATCCACGCACCCACCCACCCACCCACACGTGGGTGAATCCACATATCCTTCCATACAGACATTCATCCACCTATCTGCTCATTTATCCACGGATGCATCTGTCCACCCACCCACCCACCCACTAGTCCACGCATTCACTTAACAAATACAAATGCTGCATTCAGTCTCCTTGAAGGCAAAGCCCTTGAACAGATAATGCTACTAGAGGGCAAACATGTTGGTTGGCATGTATGAGTGACACTCTGTGGACTTCCTGGCCTGGGCCCCAAGTTCCCAGTATCCCATCTTTCTCTTCCCATTCCCGCAAGTCGGCTTGCCTCATTGCCCTCTTCCCTGCAGGGATGAGTGGGCCAGTGAGGATGCAGGGACAGGTGGCTTCAAATATGCCTATTTCTGGGAAGGGAGCTCAGAGTGGGTGCCCTTGTTCTATCTACGTCTGTTTTTTTTGTTTGTTTTTTTTTTTGAGACAGATCTCACTCTGTTGCCTGGGCTAGAGTGCCATGGTGTCAGCCTAGCTCACAGCAACCTCAAACTCCTGGGCTCGAGTGATCCTCCTGCCTCAGCCTCCCGGGTAGCTGGGACTACAGGCATGTGCTACCATGCCCAGCTAATTTTTCCATGTATATTTTTAGCTGTCCAGATAATTTCTTTCTATTTTTAGTAGAGACAGGGTCTCGCACTTGCTCAGGCTGGTCTCGAACTCCTGACCTCGAGCGATCCACCTGCCTCAGCCTCCCAGAGTGCTAGGATTGCAGGCGTGAGCCACCGCGCCCGGCCTACGTCTGTGCTTTAGTAATGAAGACTCAATTTGAGCTTCTGAGGCGTAGGGAGGGGAAAAAAAAAAGCTCAGAAAAATGAGCTACTGTGTGGGATCTTGTTTGACACTCCATTCCCATTTTGTTTTCCAGGATACCCCGGGTCACCTCCTGTAGCCTCCCCAGGTACGTTGCATCCGTGCGGGTTCTCCCTGGTGGTCTCGGTTCTCCCCGGTGGTCTCCGCCCCTCCCCTGCACTTCCTGCCTCCCCCCTCGGTGCTGTTCGCACAGGTCGAGCCGGGGCTGGGCCTTCCCCACCCACAGTGGTGGCACAGGCCTCTGGCCACTGCAGAGGGCCAAGCCCCCAAGGTCTGCTCCCCCGAGAGGGCCGGGCCCAACACAAAGAATTCTCCCTCCTACATCGTCCCAGCCCACCGAGTCTCCCAAGGGGATCGCAGGGTGGGCCTCTGCCCTGTGTGGTCCTGATGGGCTTCCGGGGCTGCAGGTTTTACTGGTCTGGCAGGGAGCAAGCAGCTCCCTAGACCTTCCCCTGCGAACCCAGGGCCTGCCCCGACCCCTGCTGCGTGTCTCCCGGGTCCCTCGGGCGGGGGCCCCTGGCACGCAGGTGTGGAGTGCACGTCCCACTTTCGGGTGAGGCAAACGGGCCTGTGCTCCAGAGGACAGAACCACCCGAGAAGCCTCAACCCGCTCACTTCCTTTCTCTGCTCCAGGGGCTCCGGTGCCTTCTCTGGTGTCTTTCTCTGCGGGGCTCACCCAGAAGCCTTTCCCCAGCGATGGGGGCGTCGTCCTCTTTAACAAAGTGCTGGTGAACGACGGGGACGTTTACGACCCTAACACAGGTTAGTGAAAGGCACGCGGGGCGTCCCTTCCTTCCACCCACACGCAGCGGGGCCCTCCCGTCGCTGTCTGGTCCCCTGGCACCCGGGGGAGGGACACCCGCTCTGGAGATGCTCTGAGTGGGCCCGTGCTGCTGTGCCCAGCTCCATGGGTTTTCTCGCAGAATGTTCCCAGATCACGGGCTGCAGGCCACATGGGTGTGTGACATTCCCCAGTCGTGAGGTCAACACGCCAGTCAGCACTCACATTAGAATCGCTGTTCGTTTTTCATGGCTGTTTGTCAAGAAGGCGCTGCCGGCCCCAGCCCACCACGCCCCTCTCTGGGGTCTGACCGTCACCCTGACGGGGCAGGCAGGAGGCCCCCTTCAGGACCACATGTGTTTACAACAGAGCCAGAGAGGGGCCGTCTTCTCCCTGGACAGGGCCTCATGCTCTGCAACAGAATCGCTTCAGAGTCTGTCCACGGCCCATCTCTGGGGGCCTGAGAGGACAGTGGGCATGGAACTTACCCCCAGGTTCCCAGTGTCCCCTGGGTGGGCTTCCCTGCCAGGACCAGGGCCGGTTGGGGAGAAGTGGGCTGGATGGGTAGAGCCCCGAGGCAGGTGTGGTGAGGTCCCCTTGGCCTGGGCCCTTCCCAGGCTGAGCCCTCAGCAGCCTCTGTTCTCCATCAGCCACCATGAACAGGTCCTCCCCGAGGGGCCAGTGGATTTTAGGGAGGCTTTGCTGCCCTTGGGAGGAGGAGCTCTTGGCTTCCCGCTCAGTAGCTGCTGGCCACCACCCTCACCTGACCACTTCCCGGCTAGATCTCCCCCCTTAGGGCCGTGGCTCTTAAAGGTCAGCATAAAGTCACCTGCAGCATGTGGAAAAATCTGGATCCCCAGGCCCACTGGGGCGAAGCTCGGCATCTGAGACAGGTCAGGTGGGAAGGGTGCCTCGGCATCCACCTGGGCCCCCGCCAAGTTGCCACGGCCTTTGGGGTCAGGCTGCCCCCCTCCTGCCACTCCACGCTGCCTTGCTGATCTTTGCGAGCAGGGTCAGTGACTGATGTTTCTTGCATTCCCAGAACAACTAGTTTCACGTAAAACAGGTGCTCAGTAAATCCTGGGGAGCGCCAGTGAGGCTTCACTGCAGGTGGACTCCAGCAAAGACAGAGCCAAGCCCAGAGTGCCAGAGCCAGCCGCCTTGGGCAAGATTCCAGCAGCTCTAAATTACTCGCTGCCCAAAGCTGGGCAAGGCCCAGTGCGCTTTGCACAGCCCATGGGAGGTAGCTGCTCCTGCCAGCTTTTGCCGTGGGCTGAGTCTGCAAATAGTACACTTACAAACCTTATTTATCCCTCATCTCTAGCCTCCAGGCCCAGAACATGTGGGCTGAGTGGCAGTGCCATGCGTGTATGCCACCTGTGTACTTGTCCAACAGGGACACTGGCCCTTCTGCATGAAGAGGCCTGGCCTCCTGGGATATTTGGTCCTGCCTCATGGTTGTTGTGCCCAGCAGCCCAGCCTTGAGCCTGATTGCAAGTTGGCTGGAGGTGGTTTTAGTGGGGGAGAAGTGCCCCAGGAGGCACTCTTGGGTCAGTGGCAAAAAGCAGCTGAGGTGGCCTCAGTCGTGGGCGCCTGCAGGTGGGTGCAGCACAAAAGCGACTAGCTTCCCCCACCCGGCTGCCGTCTGCGGGCAGGCCCGGCTGTCTGTTTGCCCACGGCAAGGGCTGGGATGGCATCAGGTGAACTCTCACGCCTGCCTTCCTCCTCCCAGGGGTCTTCACGGCGCCATACGACGGGCGCTACCTCATCACGGCCACCCTCACACCTGAGAGGGAGGCCTACGTGGAGGCAGTGCTCTCCGTGTCCAACGCCAGCGTGGCCCAGCTGCACACAGCCGGCTATAGGAGGGAGTTCCTGGAATACCACCAGCCTCCTGGGGCTCTGCACACCTGCGGGGGCCCCGGGACCTTCCACCTCATCGTGCACTTGAAGGCAGGAGACGGAGTCAACATCGTGGTGACGGGGGGCAGGCTGGCGCACACGGACTTTGACGAAATGTACTCCACGTTCAGTGGGGTGTTTTTATATCCTTCCCTTTCCCACCTCTAGGGTGCTGGGGAGAGGTACGGGGAAAGAGCTGTGGAAACTCTGAAGCTTTAATATATTTGGTTTTGGTACGTACTGGAGCACTGGTCTGGAGTTTTCTGCCCCCACCACCGCCCCCAACATGAAGGCCGTCCGGCCGCCATACCTCGCAGCGTCCAGGCAGGCAGTGAGGAGTGAGGCGCAAGGTCAGTGTGGCCACTGGTTTTCTGTCGCTCTAACTGGATAACTGGCAGACTTGGAGAGGCCCTCCTGCTCGTGAGCCGGATCCTCCCCGGCATCTTGCCGGCCTCCAGCTCCACTCTGAGGGTTCCTGGGTTCCACCTGCTCCCCCAGGGCACAGGCTGGGGGCTGGTGTCCTGCTGATGGAGGGGGAGGAGCTGCTGGGCTAAGACGGCCCTGGCTGATCTTTACTGGAGAGCAACGCCGTGGCCAACCGTCTGTCTGTATTTACACTGCCATGCGGGAGAAAAGTTTAAACACTGAAATGCTGAGGTGGCCCATGCCACCACACAGGGACTGTGAGTTTACGGTTTGGGCTGGTCCACGCTTGGTCCACCACTGCCACCAGGGCTTTCCCCTGCTCACCGGGACTGCTGATGGGGATGCGTTAGAGACTGTTCACGAAGCTTGTTGGCTCCTCAAATGGCATGTACAATTGACGTGCAAAGACAGGGAGTGCCAATAAAGATGTAAAACCACTTCAAGTTTTTTTAAGCCTGGTGCCTCATGGACTGGAAGTTGTTGTAAAAAGCCAACTGTAGAAAGGTAATTGGGTTTTTCTGTTTATGGGCTGTGCAGAAAATAATCTTGAATAAACTAATCTCAAATATAAAACTGTTACTCCTCAGCATCCAAGATGTACACTTGGGTTTTGCTTTTGGCTTATACAGACAGACCAGATGTGCGTGGAGGTCCAGGCCCCCGTGTGATCCCACAGCTGGAGAGGCTCCTCCAGGGGATGCTGGAAACTCGCATCTCATGGGCAGCTGCCCAGGCTGATGAGACCGAGTCCCTGTTGCCTCACTGCACAGCTCTCTAGCAGACACAGCTGGCGAACGCTCAGGTTCCTAAGCAACAAGAGGCCCAACATAAAACTGATCACACACTGAAAGCTGAGATCATCTGAGAAAGCAGGGGTCTTCTCACAGCAAGCGTGTTCTGTTCCAAGGGGAAGCCCAGACATGTTAATCCTTCACCAGCAGCCACAGAAAGCTCTAGGCACCCTTAGCTCAAGGTGGTCTTTGCTAATCAGATTGGCAAAGCCTGTTTGTTTGGTCAATCAGGTACCACCGGGGAAAGGCACATACCTCAGGGCAAGGTTTGGACAGTAGATACAAGAGCTCTGGTTTCCTTGGCCTGCACTGAGCCATTAGACGCTGCTCTTATGCTGTAAAATGCTCTGAGTGAGTTCCAAAGACTGTTAGCAAATGAGACTACAGGCAGGCCACTGGAAACAAAGGCGTTCTCATTTGTGCCCCTCCTCCAGCCAGGGAGCATGAGCAAGAACTAAAAGTTTCCTGTTTTACTATTTTAAAATTTGGACCTCTTTGTCCAGGAGCAGGAGGGAGAATGGCATTCTCGCCCTTTGTTTCTCTAGCTGGGGAACTGGCCAAAGGTAGCTGTCAGAGTACCCTTGGTTATCCTAGAAATGACTCATGGAAAAAAAAAACCAACACAGCTGAGCATTTTCAGGAAAACCCAGTTGGCACGTGTACGCGCTTTTGCCCTTTTCCCTCATACTCCCTTTTAGAAGACCTTACTCAGTGCCAAAGGGGACAAATGCTCAACAGCTGGAAAAGCAGGGACCAGAGAGAAAGTAGATAATGATTTTTCTTTCCTACTTGGTAAATAGTTCTCTAGAGCATCAAGTAAAAACTTGCTTCTCCTCTCTCAATGCATCTTGGCTCATTTACTGACAAAGGTGAAGTTCAGCTCGGTGTATCCAAGACAGGCAAAACAAAACAAGCCCAATTAAGTTGATCTTGCCTCTACTTTAAGATGAATAAGATGAAAGGTGGATTCGGCCCATTTAGGAGATGGCATCTTTATAAAGCGAAAGGCTGTCTTTTTGTACAGAGGGAAAACAGGTCAGCTGAGTTCAGGGTTGTGGGGTTCGCAGCAGCTCCCTGAAGTGGCGAGCCTGCGGGTCAGAGGTATGACCAAACCCTGAGGCGTAAATCAGGCACAAGGTCACAACTTCCAAAATCAAGGCGTTGTTGCTGAAAAGGGCCAGAGAACTTAATGTAAACAGACAAGACGGGGATAGTCCACTCCCTATAACACCCCGTGTAACAATAGCAAATGGCCTTATTTAAATGATTAAAAACAAAATGATACCTGCAATATAGAATGCAAATCAATATAAAGTACATTAGAAATTATTTTCAGGTTGGCACATTGATCTACCTTTCCCAAATGACTCACCTCTCAGACGGCCTCTCACAATTTACATCCTTGCTGCTTGAAAAGAGAGGAGTGTCTACGTGGAGTGTTTGTGATTAGAGACATACTCCATGCTCGTAGCTCTGAAACATGGCTTTGTATGTACCCACACCCACTTTAACACACATACATGTTTTCCTCATACTGTTCTATAAATGGGAAGGAAAAAGGAAGGACACGTGCAAACTCCAAGGGGTGAAGGGTGCAACACAAGGAAGCTGCGCTCCAGTCCCTGAGCCCAGGGATGCAACGCCCACTGCTTCTCTGAAGCATTAGGAGCCGCTCTGGGTAAAAATCATTTCCTTTGTTATCGAACTCCATGTGAGCCCTTCCATTCTATTCCCAAAGTGCACTCCAGACACATGGTTCTCGGCACCCAGCCATCACGCCATGGCAAAGCAGCATCAAATGCGAGAGTTTTCCATACTTGAAGGCACATGCTCATGGAGGGACTGTGATACACGATGCTCAACATATGCTGCATTTGGTAGGGGCCCAGTGATCTGAGAGGATAAAAAAATGCTTATTTAAATAATCTGTCAGATGTGGTTTTTGACCACTTTGACTCTGCCTATCTGATGAAAACATCAGGCTTGCTAAGTTGTATTCACTCCTAGGAATGGTTTACTGAAAGGTGGTGTGAGTCCTGTCCATGGCTCTGGACAGGACTCCCAGGGGAACTCTGGAGGGCCGAGGGGTAGGAGGTAAACACAGCCTTGTGGACACCAGCGAGACCACAGAAGAAATTACATATGTATGAATGAGTCATCTCCTGGCAGAACACACAAAGCAACAGGCTAGTTCCTGTGGGTGTAGCCTCACTTCTGGAGTCAGGTTTTAAAAATAAGCACCTAAAAGAAGTCCCTCCCATTGATACATTTAAGTGCCAGCAAAGATCAAAATGCTAATTTATGGAAATTATCAATTGCTGGCAAGAGTATAGAGAAAATGGTTTAAATGCCCCCTAAAGGAAACAGGCAAATGCATTCAGTTTATGTTTATTTTTGTAACATTTTGTTTTGAACATCAAACACTGCACCAAAATATGAGCCATTCGTTTTAAGACAATTGTCTTTACCATAACTAAGAGACTGTACTGATGTTTACAATTAATTTGACAACTTAAAACTTATTAGTGACATTGCTGTCTAATCAAATACTTGTCATCATAGGCTGAACATAATTATTAAATTAAAAGAACAAAGGTTCCCCTCCATTCCTCACCTTCAAACCAAACCCCAAAGTAGTTTTCACCTGGAAAGAGCACTTTTTACGGAAAATCAATTTTTAACCGGTTTTGTTAATCACAGTAAGCTCCAAAAATTGGGAAAACAAGGCTTCCCAGAGTACATAGGATGATACTAAAAAAGATAAAACTCCCTGGAAGAGTCTGTTTTCACCAACTTGCAAAAAGTGAAAGAGCAACTTCTGTTTGTCCCGTAAGAGTTCACGCCTGAACGCCCACGAGCAAACCTTGCAGGGCTGCGTGCGGCCGACAGCCGGGTAGGCCGTGCTGGGGCAGAGCCCTCCCAGTTATCCCGTCCGCTCTGTTCCTCAGCTGTTCTCCCTATGATTTTTAGCAGCTTTCATTTTAGAACATCACATACATAAGCTTTTTCTTTTTCCAGTTGAAAACTATGCAGATGTTTTTAAACACAGCAAAACACAGTACTCAAGCGTGGAGGCTGCCTGCATGCTCCAGGCCCACATGTGCACCTCGCACAGCCTGACAAGAGGCAGATGGCGGCAGGACGAGCTTCAACACTCGGACACCAAAGCAAATACGAGAGTTAGACTGCATTGCAAAGAAGGAAACGGACCTTTTTCACCACTGGAGCAACCGAAAGAATGATGTAGAGCCCAATGTGCCTACAATCTCCCTGCCGCATCACCCGGCACTGAAGACAGAGCGAGGGTGATGCTTCAATTCACCATCCTCAGGGTTTGTGTACAAACACACTCGAGGGCATCTCTCTTTCACAGAAAGAACAAATGTCATTTGTACCAAAATGGCAATGGATTTTCAGCACAAACTTAAAACTTTCATTAACACTACAGCAAAAGTAATCATCTACTTTCAGCAAGAAGGACTCCTTTAAACAAGGAAAAAGACTCACATTAATTAGCCTATGTACCCACTGGATCAACCTGCAGCAACGAAGTCTAGTGCTAATGGACACCAGGGCAGAGGGGCCAGCCACTCTCAACACAGGGCCGGGAGATCCAGGTCCTAGACTGGACCCTCTAACAAGGCCATGTGTCCAAAGAGAAAAGCTTATCAAGAAAAAGAAACAAACTACCTACTCAAAAACTCTTTAAAGGACAACCTAAAAAGAACTGAAGAAGATGTATATTAAGATGTTCGGTACCACACATATGCAAAGAAGTCCTACTAGGCTCAGGTTAAGCACATAAAGTTCTCGTTCCTCCTCTAAATAGAAGGCAGTCGAGGACGTGGTGACGGCATCTACGAAATAAAGTGGCTACATGGCTGCTCTACTAGAATTTTAACTCACTAACTGGGCAGAACTTCATACAAACATAACCTAGGATCTCTAACCTACTATATATAAATAAACTGATTAAACAATTAGTTCCGTGAACTACTTAAGGGGGGGCAAGGTTTGCACCACAGAAAGCTTGTGTTGTCCCTTCTCTGGGAACATGCGCCTCCTAGGTTTTCCCACTGGGAATTGTGCTCAAGGGATTTCAACATTGTCTCTGCATCCAACAGCACTAGGAAAAAGTGGCTGCAATCAGTCATGGACTTTCAACTCTCCAATCTGGAAAAATAACCACCCCTATTCCCTATCTCTAGAGCAGTATTATTTTGGGTAAAGCAAACTAAAACAGGAGGCCCTCTAAATATGACTGCAGGGACACAGAGTTGGAAATGAAACTTTCCCAAGAGCACAGAGTCTGTATCTGCAGCTCCTCTTTGCTCAGCAACCTCCACCTCCTGTGTTTTCAACAATGGAGGACTATGACTGGGGGTCGTTTCTGGTGCCCTAGAATTCTCCTCTCCAGTAGTTTTCTTGGTGTCAATATTGCAGTGGCCACCAACACCCAGCAAATCGCAAGCTCTGGAGGGGCGGACTGCACACAACCCTTCCCTGGTACTGTCTAGTTTGGACATTTGACATGAGCTCATTACAACCAGGTCAATAAATGGAGCTGCACCGTCATGGATCTAACAGGGCAGCCTCTGCACCGCTGACCACAGGAATCCCCAGCTAGAGGGGTCAGAACGTGGGCTGGGGACACTGTGGAGGGGTGGTCTGCTCAACAGGAGCTCTAAGGCCCCTCTCTTGCATGTGTCCATGGGCTTTATTACAGGGTGTTGATTCCAAATGCCAAATCCAAACACTGCTGGCCAGTGGCCTTCAAGCAAGCTTCACTGCATTTCCCTGGCAAATCTGGACCACAGAATTCTAGAAATCCTGTCACAATGCAAGACACCAAAAAGCCCACCTAAGCCAGGCAACTGGCAGAGGGAAATGGTCCTCTTCCCAGGACCCAGTGCAAGTGTGCATCTGCATTTCTGGGCCTCCCTGAAAACACAGTTGTTGGCATGTTTTTGTTTGTCTTCAAACCCAACTTTCTCACCATTAGTACTTTTATTACAGACATCAAATACCTGCAAGATCTCTTCTTCTGGTTAGGTCTAAGAAATAAAAGTCTCTCATCGTGGATTAGTCACAGACGAGAAGATGATCTAAGGGGATTTTCTCCTCCAGAAGCCCAAGTCTGCAGGGCTGGGCTCTGCGGCTCTGGTGCATGGATCCTGGGGGCATCCCGCCCAACTTGGCTCACTGGAGCAGCTGTCCCATTCAGTGTAGCAGGAAATGAGGTGCCCAAAGGCGAAACGTGCACAGGTAGTTTCAGCCAATATCACTAACGGGACCTGCCACAGTTCAGAGGACCCTGACCCGCTGAAGAAAGCCCTGGTTACAGAGAGAAACCATCTCAACTGCCCAGTGGAAATTATAACACTTTACTTTGCGTAATGTTTTGGTCCACTCTTTTTAAGCTTTTTTTCTTCCTTTTAAATTATGCAATGAAAGGAGCACCCAGCACACAACTTGATAAGAAGCACGTGTGCAGCCCACAGGGGAGGGAAGAACAGGCCTCTGGCCCCAGGCCAAGCCCTTCCCTTCTCCCTCCGGGCGCTGAGGTGTAGACCTGCAGAGCCCGAGCAGCCAGCCTGGGAAGGCAAAGGAGGATGCCGGTGCCAACTCCAGGAGCCCCTGGCCCTGCTCGGGAAAGCTAGTGTCCAAGGTTGGCAGAAGGGCCAGTCACCTTCCCCTGCTGTGAGAAGACTGAGCCCTGCCTGTCCGATGGAGATGCCACCTCAGGCCAAGTCGTCCAGGTCCACTTCAGGGATCGGGTCTCGCCAGTAGCAGAAGGAGCTGAACTCTGGGCAGGGAAAGGCAGAATTCTGTTCCTTACTGAGAAGTGGGAACACGTGCTCCACAAGCTCGCTCAGCCTGTGGTACCTAGGAGAAGGTTGGGGAAGAGACAGACTATGGGTTGTGAAGCTGGCTACTCAGCTTCCCAGATAGGCAGGTTCAGAGATAGCCTAAGTCCTGTCCCAGGGCTAACGTCCTCCGCCAAGTCTAGGATAACCAGGGACCCCTTAAACCATTAGTTTGGAAGAGGTGGAGTTCTGATCCTTCGACCGAAGCCTGATCTCAGCTAGCATCTCTCTGTCCTGAACTGTGCCCTTGGCAGCAGGGCGCTGGGCCGGGAACTGGGAATGCACTTACGATGACTTGTTTCCTTTGGTCCTTTCTTGTATTAATTCACCTTTGGGGTTCACAGTGAATATTCTACAGTCTGGAACTCCAACTTGTGTGTAGGCATAGACATCCTGCAGAAGAAAACATCAAGCAGGGTGAGTCCAGTGGGAAGAAATCAGGAGACACTTCTCAGGCTCCTCGTGAGCCAGAGTACTGCATGCGGAGAATCTCCATGGGAAACACATGGAGTTGGGCACAGTGCAGTTCTGCCACCAAAACTGAGCTCACACAAACATAAAGTAGAGAGCGGCGCCAAACCCAGAGGGCACTCAGAGGGTCAGAAAATGGGCAGCTACCAAGGAGAAGCCAGGGGCCCTGAAGCAGAAGGACCAGGAGGCAACGACTCCCACAGCTGAGGCACGATGGCCCCATGAAGGAAGCAGGTGGAAAGTGCTAGTGAAGGGTCAATCCTCAGGCCCTGTTCAGGGCGGATCCAGGGACATGGCTTAGAGCCACTCAAATGAGTTAGAGCTGCCTGAGGAAATGGAATTGAAGCCACAGAAACAGAAAGAAAGCTAAAAGTTCTGTGGCAGAACTGCACCTATGGGACCGCCCCAATTGCTATAGAAATGTGGAACAGATCAATTGAAAACCCCCTAAGCAAAACACACATCTCATTTTGCTTACAAAATTGGCTTGATACTTATGACACGGCTACACCCTAAAAAGCACATGCCTCTCAATTTCCACCACACCAGAATCCAGAGCCCGGGAGACACTTACATTTGGACGGTTTCCAAAGGCAGCATAGAAGGGCTGCTTGGATGGAGCAAACAGATTCTTGATATCATTTAGACACTCAATCTTGAACTTCTCTGGTTTCTTTTCTATCACTTCCCTAAGAAAAAAAATTAAAATACAATCACAAAACTCAGAGTGGTAGTTTTCCCTAGTGTGTGGTTCTGAAAAAATTTTAGTGCTCGTAACTACCCAACTTTAACTCTTTATAACTGGTATCTTTCTATTTCCTTGCCAGTCTGATGACTAAGAAAACTTGAGTGACAGGGTTTAGGGAAGGAGAAAACTTGACTCTCCTAGCACTTGACTTTTCTTCACCATGTCCGACATGGGGCAGGTGAAGGGAGTGCGTTAGGATGCTCCACGGGGGCCAGAGAACCGAGAGGCACGGCAGCCTGCCGTCCACTCTCACATACACTCTGTGCGCCCAGCCCTGCCTACACCGCAGAGCTGGCCTGCCAGGGAGGTACCTGTGGAAGGCGGAGAACAAGCTGCTGGGGGACAGCATCAGAGGGCCCCGGGGCAAGATCGTGCCCTTGTCATTGACCCAGTGCAGGTAACCCCGGGTCATGTCAGCCATGCCAATGGCACGGGCCGAACAGTATAGAAACTTGTAGCCATTCCTGAAAGAAAGCACATCCTGTTAGCCCACGTGTTTCAGCTAAAGGAAAAAACAAAACAAAACAAAACATTTTTCTTTTAAAGGATACAAATAAAGTTCCTTTCATTTGCTATGAAAACCAAATCCTTGAATTTAGCAAGAAACCAGTTAGGATTACAAAGATTTCACTGCTCCACGAGACACCAGGGAGCACACATGCAACTAGGGAGTATGCTCCGTTTATAATTATGGATATGACCTGCTCAGCGACTAGTCCGTGAAAGCCTGGTTACAGAACAGACAAAAACCTTGGACTATCTTTAAACTATCTACTGCAAAGGAAAGACACAAGGCAGACTGGGTCTTGCTATGTTGCCTAGGCTGGTCTCCAACTCCTAGGCTCACGTAATCCTCACTGCCCCCCTGACCCCATCTCAGCCTTCTGAGTAGCTAGGACTACAGGTTGTACCTGGTCAAAGAAATACAATTTAAAAATACTCAGAAAATAGGCCGGGCATGGTGGCTCACGCCTGTAATCCTAGCACTCTGGGAGGCCGAGGCGGGTGGATCGCTCGAGGTCAGGAGTTCGAGACCAGCCTGAGCAACAGCGAGACCCCGTCTCTACTAAAAATAGAAAGAAATTACCTGGCCAACTAAAATATATATAGAAAAAATTATCCGGGCATGGTGGTGCATGCCAGTAGTCCCAGCTACTTGGGAGGCTGAGGCAGTAGGATCGCTTAAGCCCAGGAGTTTGAGGTTGCTGTGAGCTAGGCTGATGCCATGGCACTCACTCTAGCCAGGGCAACAAAGCAACACTCTGTCTCAAAACAAACAAACAAACAAACAAAAAAAAAAAAAACCTCAGAAAATAAACCAAAAAATGAAAATCAGCTCTATTGTTAAATTCTAGCTAAAAAAAAAAAAAAAAAAAAAAAAAAATTATGGGGCTGGGCATGTGTGGTGGCTCACATCTGTCATTCTAGCACTTTGGGAGGATCACCTGAGCCTGGAAGTTTCAGGTTACAGTGAGCTATGATTGCGCTACTGCACTCCAGCCTGGGCGACAGAGTGAGACCTTGTCTCAAAAAAAATAAAATAAAATAAAATAAAAAGAAAAGAAAAGAAAAAAGAAAATCACAGCTGTAATTACAGACGTAGGTAGTGCTTCAAACTCTTAGCATCATGAGGATGAACTGAGGTAATACAGGCAAGACACTGTCATGCGATGCCAGGCACACATAGCTCCTGCTCTGTCAGCGGGGCTTCACTCACCTCTGTGAGGACACAGGGACAGGAGTGAGAAAGAGGAGCAGGAAAGCTGGACCACAGGGACGTGACTTATGGGGACTGAGGACTTATGCTATTTTTCTATAGTTCTTAAAGCAACACTGTAGCTCACCAGAGCAAGGTGACACGGCAGAGGGGATACCTACTCGTTGATGGAATGGTAGAGCTTTGCTATACCCTGATGAGTCCAGTCTTTACCCAGCTGTGGGAGAATCTGTCCCAAAGCATCGGACCTAACAGGGCACAAAGAGGAAAAGGCATCAGGAATCAAACATGTAAGTTTTCCTATTTGGCTGAGTATCAGCTGCCAATCAGCAGCGGCAACCCTGCAAGCCAGTCTCACCACAGTCCCACACGACTGCGAGGCCGTGCCCTGCACACAGCCCCTGAGGTACTTCTCACAGCGCAGTCCCACAAGAGCCAGATATTAGTTTTCAGAGATAATTTACAACATACCTCCTCATTTTCTCTTTCCTAATGTCAACAGCTTCTGTTTTGACCTCAGAATTGAGACCAAATAACTAAATCTTATCAAGAGTTGCTTCTGACATTAAATCTGTATGGCTCCACCCACCTCCTCCTACCATAAAATGACCCCGTGTGGACTCGGCTCAGGCCATCTCAGGGCAGATGGGTCCCTCGAGGCTGGGGCTGAGTACCCGGCTGAGGCATCCCTGCCCCGCACTGTGCCTCCCTGGGTGCAGAGTTGCTCCCAAGCCACAGTGGGCCAGAGCTTACTTGGTTATTGTTCCATCGATATCGGAAATGATGATCTTGTCATTCCAGTTCCACAGGTAAATGGTCCCTGCACAGCGACAGGTACCCTGATACTGGGTTGTAATACTAAACACAATATCATTGGGGCCATCGTGGAGCTTCAGTTTTGCCTTTTTAAAAAAGCGTAAGAAGAAAATCAGCTGATAACATACAGTTTGCAACAGAGTTAAAAAATTTACAAGACAATAACTGGTGTCCAGGGATCCTGGCAACGAGAGGCAGGACAGTGTCCTTGGCATGAGCACAGCCTGCCTGTGCTGAACTCAGTCACAACACCAGGGGCCGGGGGACCCACTGCTTGAACAGTGTTTTTAGGATTCCAAGGATTTCTCTGAACCTCACAAAACAAAACCTCTCTGCTCTTCTCCCGAACCTGAGAATCACTGCCTTGGCCACAACCTTCTGCTGGTCCCAGCAAGATCATTTCACACTGAAAATGGGTCAAAGTCAGGGGGTAGGAAATAAATAAGAAATGGGAAATTGTGTCTAAAATGTCCTTTATTGCTGTGATTCCCAAGATGTATGTGGCTCAGTGCTGAGTTAGCTGTGTAAGGTTCACTGGGCAATCATGTTAAAAATACTGCTTCCTCGGGCCACTCCCAGAGACAAAGGAAGGAGATCTGGGGTGGGTGGAGGAACCACGGTCACAGGCTCCCCAGGTGGGGGTTGCTCTTGCACTGTGGCTGAGCATTTGCATGACATCCTGTAGTGCGTGTATGGCTGGGGACAGGGGTGGACAGAAGCAGCAGTGCATCAACCTAGACAGGTACTAAAGTAAGTCCCACTGGATCCACACAGATCACACCGGACTCACAATCTGGTCTGAGGAGAGCCGGAGGGACTTCTTGTACGAAGTTGTGCTGCCGTGGCTCAGGAGCTCCACAGGGACGGGGTCCACTTTGATCGATTCTTCAAGCTCCTGTGACCCCTCGTCACTCGAGGAATCATCCTCAGCCGGCCTATTCAACATCAACCCAGTTACTGAAGAGCCAACAGGGCATTCGTTGATGACAGCTTTCCATTCAGGATCAAGACAAAAAACATATCCTAAATCCTTTCTAGGGAAGGGAAGAATTATTTCCTCTGCCATTCTCCCATAGCCACAGCTCCTTATGCCTGAGATATTCACACCATTAACTGACAAGGCCACCTGCTCCTCCCCCTCACAACTGGCAAGCGGTTACTTTCTGGGTGTCATCTGTTATTTTCTGCTATGCCCTGTGAATGCTCTGAGGTCTACTGACTGTTGTTGAAAAGGCTATCTTTCAAAATTACAAATTGAAAAAAATACAATTGCTTATACTGATTTCAAAAAACTAGTAAAGATTTTATACAGCCCTTAAAAGAAGAGAGTAAAGAGGAAGAAAGTAAACCTTCCGGCTTAGACAGACACGAAATGAAAGGGGCAGGGGAGGGGAGAAGGAAGCACGGACTGGGGAAGTGAGCGGGGGCAGAGGCGAGAACGGCACACCACAGCCACTCCTCAGGGCTGGCCGGCCCACGCGTCCAAGGGTGCCATTTCTCTCAGGAAATGAAATTCACCCAAGCCCAGCCTTCAGATTCTTTTTCACTCTGGCACCTGACAGGAAGCAAGGGAAGCCCAGGCACAAGGGACAACTCCCCTAAACATCCCTCCCTACAGTCCTGCCTTCCCTGGGCACCTGATTCCATGGCTCCATAGTGGGGCAGGTATTTAGGAAGCAGTCATAGGCACACTTACTTCTCCAAGCTGATAATATTTTTTAGAAAAGCAGTTGTCATCTGCTCAGGGGCACAGACATGCCACTTACTGTCACATCTACAGGAGAAAGATGTTTCTAAGAATTAAACTAATTGGCCAAGATCAACTCAGAAGCAATGGCCAAGCAGGAGTAGCCTGAGTGCCATGAGCTGGAGGAAGGACAGGGCGCCCACCTGGCACTTGCTGGCTCCTTTGCACTTGACGGCAGGTCACGGGTAGGCGGCACCTCAGATTTTCCCTCCTTGGATTCTGGCAGCTAAAACAGCAAGATGGTAATGGCAATGTGCAATGTTTTCCCTGCAGATAAGCCAAGATTCAACAGCAGCCCTCTCTAGGAAAGAACACAACTGCTTTCTGAACCCACAACTTAAAAATGCTCAAAAAACAGACTTTTTCTACTTTGAGTCAAAGAACAGAAACCTAAGATAGAAGTCACACGCTGCTATGCAGAAAGCTGTGCCTACAGAGCTAGAAGTAAAGAATTTTAAGAACACCATTTCAAGTCACAAAATATGATACAACTGGCCCGAATTTGTTAAGTCCCTGGCAGAGACACCTCCTGGTGTCTGCCGAATAGAAGAAGTGACTGACGCTTCCTTCTCCTGAGAGTGGCTCAGCACATGCAGAAGAGACTGGAAGGCATCCCCCCCAGTGATGTGGACATGAATCTGTTTCAGGTATGACCACCTTTCTGACATCTGAAAAACAGGTGAAACTCCCTGAACCCTCTTTTTCAGAAAGTGCTGGGAAATGAAGACCCGATCTACTGTTCATTTAGTACGGTCCCCTGGGTGAACTCGTTCTGGGGGCACTCTGCTAGAGCAGTTTCTGGTTATTGCACCTAGAGTTGTTCAGGAGCATAATAACCTTTTGCTATGTCTGAAAGATACAGCAGAGAAGTGGAAAGAGCACTGGCTATGGAGTCAGACTCAAGGTCCAGCCTCAGTTCCATCCCTCACCGCTTACATGACCCTCATCAAACTGTATGACTTCTTTGAGCCCAAGTTCCCTCACCTGTGAAAGGGCAATTCAAACATCTCCAGTGCTGACCTACAGTAAAGGCTAGAGATAACACTGACCTAGCAAAGCACCTGCATGCAATAATTGCTCAAAAATGATAACTCTTATTATTATAAAATGGCACTGTATAACCTGCTTTCTTGTGCTTGGCAAAAAGGTTTTTTTAATAAATGAAAGATTCACTTCTTTCAGCCCACAGAAATGATCACCTGTAGGTCTGTTACCTGTTTGGTCATGCTTTCTCTCTTACGCCAAAACCACCAGCGACCAGATTTCTTTGGCATCTTATCTTTAACCCAGGATTCAACTGTGGCCTGCAAACAATCAGCGTGGGTTAGTCTGGGCAATCTACTGGTCACACACCACCTGATGACTTTCCACTGTCACCCCTCAGGACAGTGCCTTATTACAGATGTCAGTAACACTCTCCAAACTCCTCTGGTGTTTGTAACATCTCTGAAAGATGGACACTGTCCTACTTCCATGGTGGCATGGCTTTGGGGCAGTTCTGTGGCATGAGACCAGGTGGTCCAGCTATGTACGACTTTAAGTTCTGGCAGGTGGGTTACAAAGACCAACAAGGCTGATGAGGTCTTCTTCGTGGACAGATTAAAAACAAATCTTGAGGTTCTACGTAACAGATGTCTCAGCCACAATCTGACCTAACCACACCAATATCAAGCTTCTGTTGATCACATCAACCTCTTTCTTGATGCTTCTCCCCACATTAATGAGAGGAAAGAGTTTCTTTTCATTCATGCGATACGTAAAATTAGTAAAATCTCTCAGCTTTTATACTCAAACAAAAACTGGTATAAACAGCTAATATAAATGACAGGAAAAAGTGGGAGCCCAACTAATTTCCTAGAGTTTGGGCATGAGATATTTTTAGTGAGCACATATGGATCTTTGATCTTTTCTATTAAATTCAAATAAGACTTTGGATAGTACCAAGTTCAGAAATATACACATATGGATTTTTCTAAGTACTGTATGCTGCTGACACTTTGGAGAAAGCAACAAAGGGTGGGTCATCTCACCTTAGGCAAACTCTTCTGGAACACCTGCAAGCTGAGGACCATGGGAGCAGCCAAAGCCCAGTTATAGTAACTGCAGTAAACAGAAATTGTACAAAACTATCACACAGTGAAAGTGAGCGAGACAGAGGGAAGGGAGGAGAGAGAGAGGAAGGAAGAGACAAGTAGAAATAACATAAAATTGCTTGTTCTTTTCTATAAAAAGATGATCAGCTAAATTTTTTGTCACATGAATAGTCTTTGCTTCAAGCCTAACTTCTCTAAACAGTAAAATCCATCAAACAGAATAATATTTCAATGCCTCATTTAAAAATAAAGTTGAAGTTTCATTTTCACTTCAAAGTCACTGCTCACTAGCTCATTTACATGAAATGACACATTTTATAGCAAGAAAAACTATAATAATTAAAAATAGCACTTGTAAAAAAACCTGCAAGAATGTGTAAGAATTATAAAAGCCAAGAAGAATTTACCGATTATATATCCGTATTACAAGGTTGGGATTGTCTATGAGTCCGGGGTTTTCTGCAAATTCGTGATAAGTAATGATATGTTCCATGAATTTTTCTGCAATATAAAATAGTAATAATCAATTTGCTTAGAGATTACACAGATCCCCATGTGAGATTATTATAATACTCTCTGCATGCAGAAATGATAGGCTAAAAGAAGTCCTTTTTAAAAAAAAAAAACAAACTTTTTTATAGCCATCAAAAGCAAAATGTCAGACTTTTTTTTTCCACAACAAGAAAAAATACTTTTCTATTCTCCCACTCTTTCACCACTCCTCCAATTAAAACAAACACACAAACAGGAGAAAGGGATATACAGAGACTTCTAGAAAAATAGATTACAGATGTGGCCAGGGACAGGGAAGACAGATAGACACACACACACACACACACACACACACAACTAATGAAAGCTCTAAGTTCCATTCTCATCTGATGGAGGAACTTTACTGGCAGGCAACTGCATTAACTGGGGAATATTCATGGGGGTCTTACAGCTTTAAGGGCACGCTACATTAGAAAAGAAACAAAACGTCTTACAATTGCTTGGAGAATAAAAAAATAAACTCAGAATGTAGCTCAGGATCTGTCAAGAAATGAATCCCAAGTTCTTGCTGAGTGAATGAGAATTTACATAAATGTTATACCTCGTTTCTAAACCTACACTCTAGGAGATCCAGGCCACCAGAGAAATTTCTCACTTGCATTTTCCTCCAGGTAATGTGTCATTATGTACTTTTATTTGCCATTTCTGCCTCTTTCAATAACAAACTCTACCAGACTAAGATACCAATATTTAAAACAAAAGTGTAAACTTTATATAAATTTTGTATTTTCCATCCCTTCCCATATACTTTTAATGCAGGGTTTATGAGGATTATAAAAAGAATGTGATCTGTTTAATTTTGTCCTTATGAGGAACCATAACATACTCTTAATTTCTTGTAAAATATAAAGCAAATAAACAATGAAGAAATGGAGAAGACAGAGGGATAATGAGCATCCTGTGACCCTAGAACGGAAAAACTTCAGGAAAACACAGTTTTAAGTGTCTAGCTACCCAGCATGCTGCATCATACCTTCAAGCCCCTCTAGGAAGAAAGAAGACAAATGATAATGCAAGTCATGGAAGGAAAATCTCTCCTTAGAGGAAAATCAATCAGGGGCCACCAGCCAAACTGAGAAAATA
Organism: Lemur catta; assembly: GCF_020740605.2. Lineage (NCBI taxonomy): Eukaryota > Metazoa > Chordata > Mammalia > Primates > Lemuridae > Lemur > Lemur catta. The sequence goes on along the minus strand of NC_059143.1, from coordinate 12,058,142 downwards.
CTAACGAGTTTAGTTGAAAGAGGAAAGTAACCACCAAAAAGGCTGAAGAATTAAGGACAGACACACACACAGGTGCTCAGCCCCACCCGGGGGCATCCCCACTATCTCTGCTAAGCTCCTTCCTTATTCTTGAGCAAGTTTTACTCTTGTGGGCCAACCCACGAGACTGATACAGAAAGTAATACTTTTAGTTTTTGCCAGAAAGCCCATTTCGGTGAATGATCAATTTTCTCTAACTTCAGGGACCTACACTCATATATCTAAGGCCCAGTGCTTTCCCGGAGGGTAGCTGGACCCCAGTCCCACAACTATTTCAGTAACTTCACAGGTGAGAAAACCGACGCAGTGTGACCAGACCCCGGCCACTCAGCAAACAGGGCAGCCTGAGAACACTCAAACTCTTAGCTTGAAATCAGAGCCTTTTAGGCACACTCCCTCACCAAAGCCACACCAGAAGAGGTCCTTCAAATGAAGGTCTAAGGGCCTGACATTATAGAAAAATACCTGTTACTTGAACACGATCACTAAACAATTTAAACACCCCAAAGAGCTAAATGGCAGGTTTTAATCCAGTGATGACCAGGCTGCTCTCTGAAGTGAAGGAAGAGCATGACCACCCAGCGCACCTTTAGAAATTTCTCCGTTCTCACTGAGGCCCCCGCACAGGGAGAGGGTGACGTCGGGCAAGTCCATAGCAGAATCTGAGAGGCACTCGGTGCCGCTATCAGCAGCCGCACTTCCCACGGATTGTGGAGACTGGGAGCCGGAGAGTGTGTCGGACTCGGGCCACTGCCTGGAGCTGGGGTCCGATTCACTGTGGACAGCGGATGGGGGAGAAAACCATTTATTACAACTTCTTATACTCCTAGCTTACTGCACAGCTCTATGGGAACTCAAACCAAATAACATACCCCTATAAAAAGGGGCAGATGGACACAATTCAGACAAAGCTTTTCTTAGGTAGGGTTTAGAATCGTATCATAAATGACATTCAAGACAACCTAACATAGTGCTACTGAGGAATTAACTGTGAATACAGTAAATATGTTACAGAATCACTACAGTCATTCACCATAATGCAAACATTTCAACTATGGCTTGTCTGATTTTAATTAAAGGAGTAAAAGAGTTGTAAGTATTTATTTACATTTCCATGATGAAAATGACAGGGTAATTAAGAAAATCTGATGTTTGCAAACCTTTTGATCCTAACTTCCTAGAAAAAGCTGTGGTACTAATATACATCCTGTAGAAAATTACTATAGTCCCTGGCTATGTTCTTTAAAAAAAAAAACAAGGCTTTTCTAAGTTCATCTATTGTTTCACAAAAAAGGAAGCAGAAATTAAGGCAGGGGAAGGTGTGGGAGAGGAAAAACAAAAGAGAAATTAAGCATGAGAAAATTTTCGAGAGGCTAGACCCATCTAGACAAAGAAAGGTATTGAGAAATAAACTGGAAGAAAACTGTTCTTTACAGGAGTTCTTACAGGTGAGGGCCAGAACCAAAGATGAGGTTATTCAACATTTTCATTTTTCTAGATGGTAAGGCACAGAAAACAGGTTTCAGGTGATCAAGGGAAACCTTTTGTAATGGAGAATAAATCTGAGAGAAAATGAACAAGGAAATGGCACCTTAAGTCTCTCAGTCACAAATGTTTACTACTGTACACCTTCGAATAGGTATTTAATGTCACATTTGAGACACTGTTCTAGAATTTTCAAATTCATTTATTTTATTAAAAAAGCTACTATTTTCAATGTTTGATTTAAAAAAACAATGAGAGATCCAGTGAAGTTATTGGATCTTTTGAAAAAAAGTCTCAACTTTGAGCAGTAGGTGACAGCAGGATACAGATATACTGTAAACAGAAGGCAGTTTCAAAAGTTATTAAAATATTATGTTTTGCATTTGAACCAACCAAAGATTTAGGTTTTTGGAAATTTTTTCTCTTAATAGCAATACACTCACACCACAAAATTGAGAATAATTAGACAGACAGAATGTGCTCCTCACTGGAAATGGTAAAGCAGGAAAACCTACTGTGAGGCTGGGGGGTGGGGGGCGCTGGGCCAACCCTTGGGTAAAACACAGTCGGAAGACCACCATGTGTTCACAACACCTGAGTCTTTTCATAGGATACATGGCGAGGGCCCCCCTTGCACTTAGGTGTGACCACATGACTGAGCTGTCGATGTGCACAGAAGGGGTGTGTGGCCCCTTCTCCAGGGGGCCTCTCCTGTGCGATGCTCCCTCCTTTCCCTGCCTGTTGCCTGCAAACCGTGGACTCTAGGCCCCTAAGGGCACGGTGGAGCCTACAGACGGAAGGAGCCTGTGTTCCTGCATCGCTGTGTGCAAGGCCTCCACCCAAACACCAACACTGAATGTTATCACGTGAACAAAAAATAGACTTCTACTGTGGTAAGCCAATGAGATCTTCATCAGTTATAGGAGCTAGTTAGTGTTACTCCAACCAAATAACAACATCTATGCACATTTGATGTCATCTAACTCAACATGTTGCCAAATCCACAAGAGTGATATAATTTATGTTAAGGTTTAGCTGGATATTTAGTATTAAAGATGATAATGATCCTGACAAAACAAATGCTTATAGGCATAAAACAGTCTCACTACTTTTAAGTACTTATGAAATGTCTCAAGAAATAATTCATGAGGTAGGAAGCTTAGTGGGTGGACAGTGACCCTACACTTTTAAATTATAGTAGAGTGTATAAAGATCCCATTGCATTAGTTACTCTATTTTTAAAAAGGGAAACTAAGACATCTTAGTTTCCTAAGGAATACCAATGTAAATAAACAATTAAGGGCTAGGAGCAGTGGCTCATGGCTGTAATCCTAGCACTCTGAGAGGTAGAGGCAGGAGGATCACTTGAGGTTAGGAGTTCAACACCAGCCTGGGTAAGAGCAAGATCCTGTTCCTATTAAAAATAGAAAAATGAGCCAGTGTTGTGGCACATGCCTATAGTCCCAGCTACTTGGGAGGCTGAGGCAAAACGATCGCTTGAGCCCAGGAGTCGGGGGCTGCAGTGAACTACAATGACGCCACTGCACTCTACCCAGGGCGACAGAGCAAGACTCTGTCAAAAAAAAAAAAAAAATTAAGGTTTGGAAAATATAAAAAAAAGTGACAATTCTATGACAGTTTACACTTTAACTTTCTTATTGTTAAAAAGTTTCAGTTTTCCTACCTTAAAAGAATTCAACTTATCACTTCAAATGAAGTAGCTATTTTGAGCCTAGTTTAGGGTAGAAAGCTAGTTAAGAGTTTTAAGAACCTCCCCAAAATATCTATATTTTAAATATCTTTATGTCAATCCCATCTTTCTATTCCAAATAAAAAATGAAATGTGTTTTCAACAACTCATTAAGAAGTGTTTAATGATGTGTGCCTATGATTCAGTATATTCGAGTCTACTTTCCATAAAGTTCAGTTGCTTTTTATAACCAGAGTATTACAATGGAATTCCCCTAAGAGTGGAAATGAACTTGGGAAGACAGTCCAAGTGCATCATATTGAGTTAGTCAAATGGGAAAACAGTGAGGGGCCGAGAGGAAGGCTATGTGAAACTGGGGGGCTGCAGGGAACGTGGGGCACACAGGCCTGCTGGAAGGGTGTCTCAATAGACTAGACCCAGGTCTGAGTTCAGAAAAGGCCTGGGATCTCAAACTCTCCAAAGCAATGAAGGCATTCTTTGTAAAACATCAAAAAAATGCTAAAAAACTTTCCCAAGCATGTTGAATTTGCATTAATGACTATAAAAAGTGCTTATCTGAATTCATATGCACTTATGTAGGTTAACTAGTGTTTTTCTCCTCATTGTATTGAAAATGTCTTCACGAAACAGGTCATTACTAGTTTCAAATCACAACAGTCAAAACAACACATGCACTATTTCTGAATTTTCCAAAACCTGAAGTCACAAAGATGATGGCTAAGGGACACCATCACCTTGTCATTTTCCTCAGATGTCATGTTCTGCTCTAGAAGTAACTAGGATATTTCAGAGCTGTCCACCCTTTAACACACACGGAACACACTACCTTTTAGGGAAATAGAGAGCTGCAACTTCAGGCTCTAGAGCCTTTAGGTCGTCAAGGTAAATATCATCAGGTCCCTGGTGCTGGCTTCTCTTGTGAATACCTGTTTTTACATGTTTAAAAAAAAAAAAATCAGAGGTAAGAATTTAGTTATTCTTCACTTCTGACCACTCCGCAAAAAACACAAAGGTCTGCAAACAATAAAAGACTGACCGACTGACTGACCATGATTTGAATAGGATTTTATTTTTAGAAATGTCAATTAACTTTTTTAGTTGTGCTGGTTCTCAACCGTCCATGCCAGTGGAAGAGAAGTTCAGTACTCAATAAACATGTCGATTTACTCATTCTTTCATTTGCTGTTACATAAATAATCTTGGCCCCTAAATAACTTAGATTTAATGAAGTTGTTTTTTTATATTTATAGGTAAGAACAAGCATGACCAAACTCGATGCAAACACCTGCGTTGAAAATGGAGGCCATTACTCTCAAACCATGAGGGGAAGGTTGTCGGGGAACAGAATATTCATATGGTGCCCAAGTACCAACCCACATATTTACAAAAGCAAAGAAATCCTTTCCTTGCCTGCCAGGTGAATAAATCTGGCACCTTAAACAATGACCAAAGTCAGCATCATTAAGTGTGTCATCATAAGATACAATATGAAGTACCTAATACAACCCATAAAGCAGTCTCCTATCAAAAAAATAAAATCTAATTAAGCCTCTAGATCTGTACTACCCACTGTAGTGGCCACCGGCCACATGTAGCTACTGAGCAACTTAAACTGCTGCTAGTCAAAAGGTTATGAAAAATGTGTTAAAAAATGTATAAAACCACTTTTAAAATGCAAAATATCTCCTTAGTAATTTTTATATTTTATATTGATTACATATTAAAGTTACAATATCTATCATTTGTGTGGCTGTTGGCCAGTCATGGTAGCTCATGCCTGTAATCCCAGAACTTTGAGAGGCTGAGGCGGGAAGACCACTTGAGACTAGGAGCTTGAGGCCAGTCTGGGCAACATAGCAAGACCCTGCCACTACTTCAAAAATATATAAATAAAATAAAGAGGCTATAAGACTCAAAATTACATATGAGGTTCATATTCCATTTCTATTGGACAGTACTGTTCTAGAGCTAATTTCCACTTAATACGGAGATGTCACCTTGAAAAAACAACCAGACCACACCCAGAACATGAGGAAGTCTATGACAAGACAAGTGGCTGGGTTCTTTAAAAGGTCACCATCATGGGTGTAGAGGGGGTACCAGGGTAAGTGGGGCTGTATGAGAGGGAGAGACGGTAGGGTGCTATTTTAAAAAAAGATTAAAGAAACATAAAAATCAAATGCAACACGTGAACCTTGATGAGATTTTGGTTTGGGAAAAAAATGACCTAAAAATATTCTTGTATATTTGGGGAAATGTAAATGTGGATTCTTTAAGATGACAATGGTACTGGGGCTATGCAGAGAATGTTCTTGTTCTTAGATGGGTGTACTTAAGGGGGAAATGTCATGCCTATAACTTGTTTTCAAATGTTTTACGATAGTAAAAAACTACAGGTCAGGCACAGCAACTCACACCTGTAATGCTAGCACTCTGGGAGGCCAAGGCAGGAGGATCACTTGAGGTCAGGAGCTCGAGACCAGTCTAAGAGCGAGACCCTTGTCTCTACTAAACATACAAAAAATTATCCAGGCACGGTGGCATGCGCCTGCAGTCACAGCTACCTGGGAGGCTGAAGCAGGAGGATGGCTTGAGCCCATGAATGTGAGGTTGCAGTGAGCTATGATGATGCCACTGCACTCTAGCTAGAGCAAGACTGTCAACAAACAAAATAAACAAATAAATTGTATGTGCGTGAGTGGAGAGAACATATATAAAATTTTTCATAATAAAAAGTTGGGGGTAAAAAGAATGAGGCCAAAATACTGGTGGAAACAGAGTTCCTGTCTCTAGTCAGCTCCTGCATACAAACAGGGGTCATTATTGCCTACACTAAAACAAAGCACTCATCCTAGAAGAACTAGATTTTCTGCGTTAACGTTTCTTAGAACAGAATAAATGGTTACAGGCCTTTGGTGAAAGAGCAGGTGCTGAGTTAAGCCACCATCAGCTGAATGGTCAGATTTGGCCACAAACCCCTTGACCTCTTTTATTTTAGATAAATTATTTGAATGACCTTGAAGGTCCATACCTGCAGTGGATATTTATTGTCAGCTCATGATTATCTAACCTTTGGTGTTAGAATTACAAAAAAAAGTAAAAGCAGATGATTGGCTACGTATGAAGAAGCGTAACTTTACGTAATCCTACAGGTAGGATCCAAGGCCAGTGTTCAGAGAGTATAGGGGTTCTAGCTCTCACTGCACCAAGTATCAATGGTTAACTTTATATTTTTAAATAGTAAGAATATGCTGATTAAACTTGTGTTCTTAAAGTGAGACAGAGACAGCACTGCAGACCCAAGAGTTGGATCCTGTTTTCTCTCTACCTAGTTTAGAAAGAAGCAATCAGTGAAAGAAGAGAGCACATACTAATAATTAACGTACATTTATTTTTATCCCATATCATTGCAAAATATTTAATTTGATCTCAACTAAACTAAGGAAGTTCCAAGTGAAAATATTTTTTCTATTCTAATTTTTTCTGTTTAGGGTTCCACTTCACTTTATTGACATGCCTCAAATAAAGTGGTTACTTTTACTCATTAATTGATTAGAACTCATTTATTTTCTCAATAAATGCTTCTTAAGAAGACACTGAGTAGCAACAGTTGAGAGGCAGTAGTGAGGAGGTTAGAGCCTTGCCTCAACTGCACTTCCCAATGGGGAAGCCACAGTAACAAGCAAGCATAAGAAAGTATGATAGGTTCTGACCAGGAATACAAACATAAACGTAGCCATCACACATCATTTGAAACCCTGACATAATTTACCATGTAAATTTAGAGTACCTGATGCCAAATTAAACAAACGATTACCTTTCTTCTTCGATGGCGAGTCTACTTTGGCTGCTGGTTTGGATTCTGAAGCAGCCTCCATGGAGGACAGGCTGGGAAGGTGGTCCGCATCTAACATAGATGAAATCTGAGGACTCTCAAGAGGAGGCTGGAGGAGTTCTGCAGCAGAAGTGGCATCGCTCGTCTGCTTACACAGGGCTCTGGGCTTGGGTTTCACAATAGTACAGACAGTGTCTTCCATGGAAGCATCCTTCTCAACTTCACTTACGAGGTTGTCCTCACTGGGAATTACCCGAAAATGGGTATTTTCTGATGGTGTAATTGTAGCTGTCCTGGGATGATGGTCAGTTCTCTCTCTTTTGCTGACCTACAAAGTTAAATTGTTTAAAAATTAAACTACTTTCAAGGTGTTTGTTATAATTTATTTCTTAAGCTGGTAAATGTTTTCATTTTATTTATAACTTATTCATTAAATATATTATTTTGTATGTGTGAAATATTTCATAATAAAGTGGGAAAAAACTCATTGTGTTTTGTTCAATATCATGATATTTATAGAAGTTATATTTATAACTGTTCTACTATGAAGAGTGAAAACACTGGAGAAGACGGTGAGGAAATATGACAATTTTCAGATACTAAGAGGTAGAGAATATTCATTTTAAGAGAGAAAACTGAATGAAAATTTAGCCCTGCTTGGACTACCTCAAGGCACTGTTAAAGCACTGTGGAAGTGGGTATCCTTCAAAAGCGAATTAAAAAAAAAAAAAGTGTAAAAGTGGGAAGTCTACATTCCATCACAGATATAAGCAAAATGTGTATCTTTTAAAAACTAAATTCAACAGAGAATCTAAACATTTTCTCTCTCAAAAAATGTATTTTCCCAGTTCTTTTTTCTTTCATTATGAATTGATAAAAAAAAAAAAAATTCTGTTTCTTTTTGAGATGGAGTCTTGCTCTATGGCCCTGGGTGGAGTGCAGTGCGTCACCACAGGTCACTGCAACCTCAAATTCCTGGGCTCAGGTGATCCTCCCAAGTAACTGGTACTACAGGCATGTGCCACCATGCCTGGCTAATTTTTTTCTGTTTTCTGTAGAGACAGGGTCTCACTCTTGCTCAGGCAGGCTGGTCTCAAACTCCTGACCTCAAGTGATCCTCCTGCCTCGGCCTCCCAGAGTGCTAGGATTATAGGTGTGAGTTACCACCACTGCCTCTGCCCCCCACAAAAAACCTTTAATAATCGATCTCCTGTTCAAAATTTCAGTGTGGAAATTTTAGTTTAAGGTGCCTTTTAAAATTTCCTTATATTAATTATCAATATTATTATTCACTACATAGAAACACAAAATACTGCTTGATTCCTTCTGTTGCAAACATATAGTACAAACATGAAAAATGTTAATTTTGGATTTACTTCTATAACCACATGAGGGCACCACCATCATTTATATTAAAAAGAGTTCAATGAGAAATTGCCTCCTTTACTTCTGGGCGGAGGGACTCTTCATAAGTCTATTTACACATTCCACAGGCAAGTGCACTCTCGCACCTTGGTGGACTCTGGGAACCCGCCCCACGTCCACTCCATGTGAGACTCCGATCTGAGCAGGCTCTCGGTGGGTTTAACCTCCAGCTCTGAATCACTCTTAGGACATGCTGCCTGGGAATAGGGGCTGCAAACACAACAACAAAGACATGTGATGACCTGAAAGTCAGGAAACCTTCAGTCTTGCTGAGCTTGACAAATTAAAAGAAATATAAGAAAAAGAAATATATCAAGGCAGGTAAATTAACATAACTAACATCTGAGGATTTGATTGCAGAATAAACATTATTGACTACACATTTTTTTCACTGTATTATTCAGTTACAATCAATAGTTGACACTAAAAGATTAGAATTTAAGAACTGTAGATGGCCAAACTCTATACTGATTATGCAGATCTACAACTAGCCAACACTGTTATAGTAAGTTGGATCACGTTTAGGAACAAAATAATTATTGAGAGAAAAGATTCATATTTATGTTAAAAGAAAACATTCAGTGACTCTGCTGAGGAAGAAATGGGAAATAGGCGTTACTGTCAAATAACATAAAAACGAGTTAATATATCCTCCTTCCTCTTTAAGAAACCTAGAAATTTCAAAGACACTTACTTTTCTAAAGGGGACCAATCTCCATCAGATAAGGGGTAGTGATCCCCGGAATGAAAGAGTAAAGGCTCCTTACATTCTTCTTCCTTTAAGGAAGCATTTGAAGATCCTCTGTGAAAGGAAAAACCAAAGAAAGGCAGGAACAATGACATTTTTGTCAGCTTTAAAATATCCCCCAAATCTATGGACATATTGCATAAACAATAAAAATGAAGAGGGCCAAATGATTAATAACTAACCCTTTTAAAAGGGAAATATGAAGGAGAACGGGAGATTTCCCAGTGCCACCCACCATATACTACTGCAATTACTATTTAAATATGGAATAAATAGAGGAAAGACAGAAGAGAAATGTGATTAAAAATTTCTTTTTACATCCCTTAGGGGTAATTGGTTCAAAGACTAAAAGAATAAAACTAAGGCTTTCTGTATTATTTCATTCAATCTTTATAAATCTGAGATAGCAATATTCCATTTTAGGTATTAGGTAATCAAGAATCCAGAGAAGCTTAATAACTTCCCCAAAGTCAAAAAAGTAGTAAGTAACTGGAGTCAAAACAAGTAAGCCCTAATTCTTCCCACTATACTCCCCTGTATATTATAGAAAATATAAGAATATTAGTTGCAGATAAGAGATAATGGCTCAAAAAATACCCTAAACTCTTAAAAACCCAGGACTAATTTTCTGGTTTGGCCCAGGGATTATCTGAGAACTTTCTCTATACTTAGAATCTGTAAGATGTAGAGATGTGGGGAAGATGATACAAAAATATGATAAATCTGTTTACGATTCATACACAGACCTTGGAATTGTAGAAGATTAGACTAATGTTAACAAGGTTTTAATTAATTTACCCTTTGGTTTTCTTCAATTTGCAGAGTTAATATAACTAACTTGCCATATAACCTTGCAAACATCCCTCAGAAGCGCTGTGGGCCCCAGTTTTCATCTTTAGTTGGGAACTTATCACTTGTTCTGTCTACTTCACAGAGTTGATGTGAGATATATGTGGTATAGCATGTTGAAATCTCTGAAAAGTACAAAGAAACTCTGAAAACCATAAAGCACCACATCATACAAGTGTGAGTGCTTCTTACAGAAAATTCAATGTTCTAACAGGACAGATACTAAATGTAAATGAGAATATTCGTATCACTTAATTTGCTGGGTTAAAAACAAGAATAGAAAACCAGTTCACTATTTTTTTTAGCATTACTTTTCTTCCTTTATATCTTAATTTAACATACTCTGCTTTACCACCAACTCTGACATGTAACAATTTTTCCACATAGCTACATCTTTTAATTTAAGGTTTTCCTTACTCTAATCATCTCTCTTCCAGAGGATTACTGGGGCATACAACCTCATTCAAGGGAAGAAAAACATACCTGAGAAAGGCAGGTACCTAGGAAAAAAGACTCCATTTCTTAATAAAGGAAAATCAAAAGGTAAATTTTCCTTTAGGAAAGTGAAAATCAGATGCTTGGGAATGGTTCTTATTTGTCCAATTTGAAAGGATACATCGTCTTGACCCCTCGCTATTTATATATGTAAAAGTGGTCTGAAAAGAGCAATGTAAAAGCCACACAAATTTCTTTTAAAAGAAATTTTTATATTAAAAATATTTTACTTTTGGAACACATTTCACAGCAGTATAAAAGGTAAGCCAAGAAGAGTTAGGCAAAGCAAATAGCATTTAATAAAATTGAAAGAGAGAGACATCAGGTACCATAAAGAGTTTACAACCCCAGAAAGACATAAGATAGCCTTTTCTGGGCATATCCTAACAAAAACAGAGCTCATTAGTCTAGGCCCGTTAGAGTGACAGAAAAGGTTTCTTATGTTGAGGTTCCTTTTGGTCTTATGATTCTTTTATTAAAATAGGACTTCTAAAGACCTGTAAGCACTTTCAAAAATGGCACATATGCCTGAGAACACCGACCAGTGAGGCAGACCATCACAGAGTAACTTAAACCAAGCACATGACATGAGGCTATAAGGGAGCATACGTAGAATGTGAAGAAAATAGCATAAACGCTGATTCTATCTGTGCTAAAACACAGGAGTGCTAATATAAACATCAGTACTGAGCAGAAAAGAGAAATAGTTTAACTCTAAGCCAGGCCTGGGGCTTCCAGTTGCTGAGGTTCACAGTCAGCATGTACAGGGCACCTCAGCTTTCAGAGATGTGCCTCAATATCCTGTCTTCAAACTTGGCATCATTTTGTAAGCCAACGTTTTTCCAGTTCAAAAGCTAACAGGTTACTAGGACACATACAACTGCCAAAATTCATGAACTGCACACTTAAGATCTGTGAATAGTGTTGGATGTAAGTTGCATATCAACTTTTTTAAAGTGAGGGTAAAGTCAATAAAGCGAAAATAAATAACCTAAATTAATTATGTGGGATAAATTATAGGTACAAAATGAGCTTTAAGCTATTTAATTGGTAGTAGGGGATATATGGGGTTGTTAACTACCATGACCAAAGATTACTAACTTTCTTAACAGTATGTTTATCAGCAACCTTAGCACAGTATTAATTAATGAATTTAATTAATGGCTAATGACCTAAATTAGCATTTGGATATACAAGATTTCCCAGAAAAGATATCCCTCTTAACAGGATGAATGGACCCATGCTTCTCTCTGTGTGCTGTGTCAGAAATGAAGGGGAAGAAAAGCAGGGTGCACCTGGGAGATTCTTGCCACCCTAAATATCTGCACTCACCCCAGAGGAACATGGAGGCTGGGTTTCTAGAAGCCAGTTACTGATCAGGAAACAAAGTAGGTAGCCTCAGGGCAATAGATGCTGTCTGTGAGAAGACTTAGGCTCCCTGGACTCAGCTTCCAGATATAATTTTTTTAAGCAAGTCTCTTTTAGTGGATTAAAAGTTGAGATTCCTTTTTGATGGTCTGGTCTTGATCCTCCATTATTGCTATTGCTGGGTATTTGAAATATTTCCATCAGTGTTAACGTTTCGTATATTTGCACTGAAGATTGTGCTAAAACATGATCTCATTAGAAAAGTCTCTTCCCTCCAAAAGGCTACTTAATGCCTGGGTGCAATAGTACATACACACATCCATCCACCCTCCAGAAGGACAAACAAAGCTTCCACACTATCTTCAAGCCAAAAGTCAATCTTTAGGAACAGAGAGAGACTCACTAGGTACAGTTTGAACCAAGCCCTGTGTAGTTTAAAGCTCTCCAACGTCCAGAAATGAGTTTCTTCTAGCTGTGCAACAGCAACCTGCTTTAAAGAATGAGTCCCTCTTTCATTTGCCTCCTTCAAGGACCCTCAAAATCAACCTTAATTCTATTATCAATAAAAGTCTTGAAAAGAGTTTAAATAGAATATAATTTTATCAAAATAAAATAAAAACTTATTTTATGTATCTTCTCTGGAAACAGAATTTCTTTCCTAAGTGGTAGGGGATGAGGGGAGTAAGATACGTGAAAGCAGCAAATTCCCCAATCCCACATAATTCCTAGACCTCACAACTGCAAAAGCAATAGACTTCCTATTCTTTTTCTCTCAGATTCTTGAACTTGCCATTTAATATGCTGTTAATGACCCTAAATAGCTTCCCTCGGATTATTTTAGAATGTAGATGCTACACTGAAAGGGGCCTGGCAAACCACGTAGTTCAATTCCCTTATTTCATAGATTAAGAAACCAAGGTCCTCAGTGATAAAGAGGGCTACTGTTCCACAATCTATAATGGGCCTGTCTACCTTTTAGCTAACATTTAATTCAGAATATGACCTGAACTCACAACTGTTTACATTTTGTCCTCTTTTTTTTTTTGAAGTCCTAATTTCTGCTGGCTTCATTATTAAGCAGATTCTATTTTAAGGAAATTTTAGAAAAGAGTTCCTCCAAGTGGGTAGCATCTGTAATTCATCTAAAGAAAAAGCAAACTACCAAGCTCCTGCAATGCCCTAGTTTACATGTGTTATGACATGCTTGCCTCACTAGGCAAGCAAGGTGCTGGCTGAGAGACGGGCTGGCCACCATTCCTAACTGTCAACCAAACTGGTATACCAATAGCCTTTCTCACACAGTCTCTGGCAATGCATTGCAGCTTTTTGTCCAATGGTCACCGACAAAGAGAACCACCCACTGACACACAGTGGTCCTTCTAGAGCCAAGAGAGTACCACTGAGTGGAACAGGTGGAGGAAAACTGAATCCTGAATGGGAAAATATATGTTCTACTTCCAACTGTTACCCTTTAAACCCCAGGAAGTGCAAACTTGATAACTGGCATGTATTTTGAGCTCTTCCACTGAGCTGGTAAATAAGTGGTGATCAAGATTTCTCACTTTAAAAAAACGAAACTTCTTCCTCTTCAACTTACTAGGATATTTTCATGATTAATTCAAATAAAACAGAACTCTGGACTTCTCAGGAAAAGATGAGCTCTCAAGCACAAGACCACGGAGTAGGGAAATCCTGACATTGTGCTCACCTATATCTGTTCTCACCCAGGGTAAATCACTAACTCAAGATCTTCTTTTCACTTAAAATTTATTTGGCTTTTGGAAACTTATTGGATGAAAAAAGAGATACCACCAGTCTGCTACAAATGACATTTCAGTACCACAGCAAGATGTCTGATGAGAAATTTTGCAGAACTGTAGAAAGGAACAAGGAAAATGCCTCTCCTGTCTGATTCCACAACAAACCATCAAGGGGAAAAACAAGTCCAAATCTTACACTACATATCTGTAAAGGAAACGGTAGCCTCTGGCTTTACCTGAGCTCTACCTACAGCGTGAGTGGAAAGCCTGGTACCCGCACGAGACCGTTCTCAGGCTGAGAGCCCTACCTTGCCGAGCAGGCGCCCTTCTCATCATCAGAGCTAATGCCCACATCACAGGTGTCTTCTGTAGCAGGAGAAGCAGCCTGCTCTTCCTTCTTACTGTCCTGTTTGCATTTCTTTCTCCTTCGTTTTTTCTTTTTCACAGAACTTGGAGTGAAAACTGTCTCTGTTTCCAAAGTGTGTGAGATGTCTGAACTCTGAGATGGTCTTTCACCTCCACCCAATTTCATCAAAGGGGTGTCAATATCTTTAAAGAACTGATCTTCAGTTGGAATTGGTGAGGTGGCAAGGTAAGCAGGAAGCTTTTCCTTAAGGAGAACATGGAGAAAGAAAAGTTATCCATGACAAACTGGACAATGAATCAAAACAATAATTAATATTTTGAGCATATAAATTTTCACAGTGGTAGAAAAAAATACTTATTAAAGGTAAGAAAGTTACGCTGCCTGCTCTACTCTGGGTAGGTCTTTATGCTACAGCTAAATGGGAGCCCATTTCGGGACATGTAACTGAGCACACTTGGAGGAACTGATGTGCCGCATCCCTGTGGAACACCCCAGAACTGTGACTAAAGCAGAGCCAATTGAATTGTTTGCAAAGAGAAGGTCAAAGCAGCAACAGCATTCCAAGGAGGTGTCACAAAGGACTCTGTGAAGAACTCACGCAGAACAGTAAGAACAGGATAAAGCACAAGGCGGAGATTAAGGACACTGCATCAGACAAAGGGCAGCAGGACAGGTCAGTGAGCAGACGAACTATGGTGAATGTAGAGGGGTCAATGTTTATGTTTTGCCAAATTAATTGAGGATGGAGACAACACCCTATAACAAATGATATCAGTGAATTTTTAAGCCATAAAGCACTTAACATATTCTTTTAGGAATTCAAAAGAAAAAAATGAGGCTTAATATTTAAAAGTAATTAAACTTCTAATCTAATACTGAATGAATGATCCAGTCTGGTGTTCAGTAAATTAACATTTTAACCATTTCTTTCATTTCTTTTTATCACTGGGGAAAATGGAAGATACATAACAGAGATGTAAATTAACCCCAGAAAATTTAGAACACTCAAGTTTTTACACAATAGTCTTGAAAATGTGTGGGTTTCCATAATTGTTTTCTATTAAGCTTTTGAACTTGGCTTTGATAAATACATTATCCCAACACTGCATGAAGTTTTATTTACCTAGGAGAAATTTGTGTTCACCAGCAATACACATGTCCCCAAGGTACCAAAATGAGAGGCTGTGGTCTTTTAATTCAATAATCTGTTTACTTTACTTCTTGAAAGCTGTTTTTGTTTCTGGTGGTATTTCCTATTTCTATTACAGCAATGTTTATGTACTGGAAATAACCTGAATGTCTACCAGTAAGAGAATGGTTGAACAAATTATGGTATATCCATACTATGGAATATTGTACAGTTATTAAAAGGACAGAGTTAGATCCAGAACTACTGACTTGAAAGAGATGTTGATGACATACAGTTAAATGAGAAAAGTTTGAGAGAAACAAAAAGCAAATAAATGGCAGCCAGAAACGTTTTTAATAATTTTCATCATCCTCTAAATTATGAACTCTTGAAGGGGTAGAGAGCGTGTTTTATAGTATGTGGCACAGAGTAGTAATGCCAATGTTTCTTGGATGAATTAACCAATTTTTTATTTTAAAGAGAAGCACACTATACTAGAGGAAATTTGGTCAATTTGGTCATACATGGAATAGGAAAAAAAGGCTGAAAATCTGACATTCTCCAAGCTGACCTTGCTAAGCATAGTTTTTAATGGAATTGTCAGAATAAACCATGAAAACCAGGTAACAATATCAACAACCCAGTCCTCTTACTTACTGTATCTGTTGATTTACACAAAGCTCAATCAGTGTTATGGACCATATGTAATTTTAAGAAACACATCAAAAATGTTTTATTCTTGTGACAAATGTCATTTATTATGTTTCATTCTGTTTTTTGCCTCTGTCTCTGATGAGGAAAAATTTTGCTTAGGCGAAGTATATGCAAATAATATGAAAACAAGTAATTAAGATACTAGAAAAAGCACCAGTCTGGTAAGGGTCTACTTCATACATCATGCTGTCTCAATGTCGCTTTGCATACTGGTACCAACATTGTTGGCTTCTCTCTAAACTGAAAAATGATAAACATAATCTCATTTTGCTATTGTTTGATTTTTTAAATGAATTTATAACACCAAACTGGCAGTTCATCTTCAAAACCAAAAAAAATAGTCCTGTATCCTTAGTTAACTTTATGCTTACCAGTTTTGCTATTTGCGATTTTATTCTTCATGAAGAAAAATGTAATGATACCTTTGAAAGAATTTTTTTAAAGATCCACATTAAACCCATCAATAATAGTTCACTACTATTCAAATCGGTAGAAACACAGTATGTATTGAGGACAGGGAGGACACGACAAATTGTGCTCTCTTGCTGAAAGAAGCCAAACATGTAATCATTTATAAAAGGATATAGGCCAATTAATTTAAATCTCTTGAGACCATATAAATTAATTTACGTGACTATTCAAGGTTAGAGATGTAATATCCCTACCAAAATGGTAAACATGATTTCCAAGTTTAAAGGTCATAATGCACAGCCAGAAGAGAGATGTCTTAATTACTTAGATGGAAAAGAATGTATTCAAGTCAAGGTGTGAACTGTAATAGACACTAAGTAAGAAAGCTCATTAAAGTTAGAGATGTGCCTTCCTTTATAAAAGAAGCATGTACAAAGGCTCTCTGTACCCTGAAACTTGTATGGAGAAAAGTTCCTCATACCTCCAGCTCCTTTTTGACAACTTAGTTCTTCAACCTGAATCTAAAGCTTGTCTAGCCAGCAACAGTGATGTGTATAACTGACCATGAAAACTGCAGAACATTCCCATTTGGGACACGCACAGGAGGCCTGGGCACAACACGTAAGGAGGGTATGACCCACAAGAACTTACATATTCCTCTTCGGTCTCCTCCACAAAGAAAGCTTCTCCGTTGTCACCTAATTTCATGTGAAGATCCACCGCATTGCCATTGATTTCTATGTCAATCTAAGCAGAGAAACAAAGTGTAATTTGGCATTCAGTCTTTCCTTCAAGCTAAAATTCTGGGTTCTTAAGCCAAACTTGGTATCGAGGTTCCCAGAGCAACACTGCTACCTGAACTCATTCTACCCCTAAAAACCAAATGTACCTGGGGCAAGGGGAGGAGGGATGGATAACCAGGGATTGAAAGAAAATGTCTCACCACCTATTTTACAACATATAAAAAGTTTTAATTGTTTAATTTCTCAAATGTCATAAAATGGGGGAAGTATCATTGTCAAACATTTGTACACTTTCCAAGTTACGGAACAGGCAGCCTAACTTCACAGTTCAGACACCCCCAAGTTTTAGTAACCTCAGTATGTGATCTGTGAGCAACTGTATCAAGTACAACTTCACTGCCACCTCTGCCCTCCACAGATCACTATGTAAATAACAGATGTTGTCATGATCAGTGATCAGTCACTGCACTTCTTCAAAGTTTACTGGTGATTAGTCATTGCGCATCTGTTATTCAGTTCAGACACAGACAGCAAAGACTGTAGTAGTTGTGCGGCTTCCTCATGTCCCGGTGATAAACCCACATAAAATATTTTATAAAAATGGACAACTGGAAGAGGAAATTGGCCAAGATGTAAGTACAGCAAAGAAACAGGAAGTGAAATTTGAATCTACCATAAGTGGAGTTACGGACGAAGTAGCTGACTGTGGGAAAGGTGATCCTGCCACCATTCAAGAGATTCTGGATGTCAAGAGACTCCAGATGTACAGCTGGAGGAACCCAGGACAACGAGCTTATTACCTTTTTAAAGAAGAAAGTGGCTGTGACCGAAAGGATGAAGCTGGCCCCAAGGAAGCAACACAAGCAAAAAATCTGACATAAAGGAAACCTCAGAGCTATTCATGACATTGGAAGCTTAAAGAATGAGAAGTTAAAAGCTGATCCAAACTTAGAAAAGGAGTGTAACAACTTGCCAAGACAGAAAAGACACTCACTTTGTATCATATGTCAAGGCAAGCCCTGTTCAAACTACACTTGGTAGGATTTTTTACAAAGGAATAAGACGCTTCAGTTCTGCATGCTGCCAATATTTTAAAATTGCAGTATATTACATAAATACTATTTTGCTATTTCTCACATTCCTATACATTTATAACTGACAGTAGAATTTTTAAAGTTTTGACAAAAATGTGTAAACGTTTTGAAAAAAACTGTAATTTTCTCTATTGTTTATTAAGCTCATTCACTTTGCATGGTTTCCACTTGCTCAGTCCTTTTTATGGGCTGCACTACCATGCAAAGTAAGGACTGTCTATAATACTAAATACTACTCTATCACTTGACACTTAACTGCCATGAGAGCTGTACTTAGCTCACTCTAGTTTTGACCCCAGGGCCGTGTGAAGCATATATAAAATCTTACTTGATGATGCTCTTATTGTTACAATATTGACAATTTAATTCTAAAAATGTGTATTAAATGAATAAAACTCAATAAATTTCATTTTTTCTATTTATGTTTAAATTACACTCGAAGCTTTTATTCTACTTTTGTAATAAAACACTGTGGTCCCATGGAAAAGTTTCTGTTTGTGTGTAGCAGTCAATGTGTTAAAAATAATGAATCCATATCACTTAAAAATCATTTTTCTGTAGGCTGGAATACATACTTCTAACTACATTATAATAATGAAAGAACACCAACTTTCAAAAGTCTTACAGATAAACTTTGAACTCCAATATTAGACTGTTCAAGTGTTATACAGACAGAAAATAGAACAGTCTGTAGTCTAAATGTGCTTAATTCCGCACAGCCCTCCTGGTGGGGACAAACTGCACTGTCAGCTAGGTTTTTCCCAAAAAATATCAATTATTCCCTCTGACCAGGGATGGAGTGCTGGTTTCCATTTCGTCACTGACGGTAGCTCTGCTTTCCCAGGTAACAATGGGATAAGTAGTATCACGTTTAAAAAAAAAATTTAGGTAGACATATTTTATCAAAATGTTCATTATAAAAATCCTATTTGTGAATAACATAACCACACTGAAGGTGAGGAAGAAAGGAGCTAACCTAAGTAACTTAGGAAAATAGTCTTCTGACTACGTATTTTAAGTCTAAAGACATTTTAATATATAGAACTACAAATATTGCATAGTAGTTTGTAAATTTTTCTTAATCACAGAGATGTGGGCTATCAATTCGGAAACAAATGTGTTTTCTCAGATTGAGCAAATAAGTAGATAGGCTGTGGATAATCACAGCCATGTTTTCTACTGTAACAGAAAAAAAGCTACAAACAAGAAGGGAAGGAAGCCTGTGATGATAGACTAGAATCAGAGAAATCCATGGGAGCTCATGATTTTTATCTAATATATAGGTGTAGATGTACATGTGTATGCATATGTGTATACACACACACATTTACT
Source organism: Lemur catta (assembly GCF_020740605.2). Lineage (NCBI taxonomy): Eukaryota > Metazoa > Chordata > Mammalia > Primates > Lemuridae > Lemur > Lemur catta. Next base: position 12,038,637 of record NC_059143.1, on the reverse strand, counting down.
AGCTCTGCCAGGTGAGAGAGCCTAGAAGCAATGATACCTCAGTAGTAACGAGCACATCTAAAGTGACCAAGATCTTTGTTTCTAAATACCATTCTCCAAGAGAAGGAATCAGGGTTCCCTGGAAAAGTAAAATAAATTAATTTTATAAAGGAAAATTGAATGAGGAAATTGGCCAAGACGAAAGTGCAGCAAAAGTGAAATATGAATCTAACATACATGGAGTTATGGTAGAAGTAAAATAATTAATTCCAGGGCTGAGGCAGGGAAAGTAGGTTCTTCTGGAACACCTTATAGTTCCAGAAGGAAGGAAGGGCTCAAAAAATGATGGGAGCATTTCAAAGGGACTCAACTTGAAGGAGCTATATTAATAGCCAAACTGGGACAATATGAGCAACTAATGATAATAATGGATAAGGGATAACTCATACTGTAAAACTAATATCCATGAGTTCATACTGATATATATAGATAATTGAATAATTAAGTAAATAGGAGAGAAGGAATAGCTCTTTGATAAAGCAGAATTTCAATTAATAAATGAAGCAAGAATGACAGAAATAGAAAAATCACCATTTGGTAAACATCACAGCAATAATTATTGTAGGCAAAATTCATCAACATATGCTAAAATTCATGGATAGAAATACAATGAAAAACTGGATAGTTGTAGAGTCTCAGTATTTCTCCCCAAGGAGAAACCTGGCAGACACCATTAACCAAGTGATCAAAGTTAGCATCCTCAGTAAGGAGACACAGCAACATGATGGGCCTCCTGATGGGATGCACTGACAAGGGCACAGCATCACTGTGTTATTCCTGCCCCAAATGAGAAAATGCAAACTCATGTTGAGCGACAGTCTACATTATAACTGCTCTGTGCTCTTCAACAGTCAAAATCACAAAGACTGAGGGGGCCAGGCCTAATGGTGCACCTGTAGTCACAGCTGCTTGGGAGGCTAAGGTGGGAGGATCACTTGAGCCCAGGAATTTGAGTTCAGCCTGGGCAACACAGTGAGATCTGGACTCTACTAAGAAGAGGAAGAGGAAAAGAGAACAGAGGAGAGGGAAGGGGGAGGGGGATAGAAGAGAAGGGGGAAGGGGGAGGGGAGAGTGAAGGAAAGAGGAAGAGGAGGGAGGTGAAGAAGGAAAGAGGAAGAAGAAGGAAAGAGGAGAAGGAAAGAGGAGGAGGAAGGAGGAGGAGGGAAGAGGGAGGAAGAGGAGGAACAACTTATGAAAAAGCTTTGTGTAGTTCAGTAGCCAAAAGAAAGACCAAGGAACCCTAAGAGAATGCAGGATGAAAGCAATGTGGGGCTCTGGAAAGGATCCTGAAACAGAAGACAAAAGTGGAAAAACTGATGAAATTTAGATAAGGTCTAAGAGTTAACAGTATTACACCAATGTTAATTTCCTGGTTCTGATCATTGTAGGATGGCCATGTAAAATGTTAACATTAGGGGAAGAAGGTGGATGAAAAATATATGCAAAATTTTTAAAACTACATATGCAACTTGTCTGTTAGTAAAATTAACTCAAAAAATAAAAAGTTACAAAGTCAGTCAACATCATGAAAAACAAAGACTGAGGAACTGTCACAGAGTAAGATGACAGGACAAAAAAACACTCCTTTTAATTGTGGAAATGATTTCATGGGTACAAACGTGTTAAATTGTATCCTTTACATATGTGCAGTTTATTGTATATTATAAAACAATAAAGCTGTAAAAAAGGATGAACAAAGAAAATGGGAAAATGAGCAATTAATACAGCGTAATGAGTAAAAAAAATTCTATCCAATTTAAGAAATGTTGATAAAATGATTACTCAAAAATTCACTTTACTTTTACTTTTTAAATGAAATGGCTCCATAAATCAGTTTCCATAGGACAAATATTAATCACTTTTCACTCAGCCTTCCTTAACATTTTATATTAGTCTGAATATTTACTGCAGAGAAACTCAGGCTGGTAGAAGTTACTTAAGCATCTCTAGAGTCAAAATAAAATTTCTGAAGCAGCTGCAACAATAGTAGCTTCTTCTACAATCATAGAAATAATGTTTACTAACTTAAAAAATTTATGTGAAAACTGAAATAGTAAAAAGGCTTATTTTTTCCACATTTTAAGTTTCTCAGGATAACTTCAGTAAAATATTTAAATTTATTTGACTAGAAGCTGAACATAGAAAGTAATTAAAATAATCATTTGTTGATTTGTTGTATAAACTCTTTGTTTAGGTTAAATAATACAAATTATTTAGCTATTTTATATTTAATAAAAATAGATTCAAACCAGTATTCTTTAAAATTTTCATTTTAGGAGGTTAGTCATTCATCCAGTGTAGCTGGGAAAATAGAATAATGCTTCTTTAGGATGCAAACTCAGAGCCTAAACTATTTATAGACCATCTTAGAAAACTTAACACTTCACCACCTTTACTTTTAAAGATCAAATATGATATTGCTCAATATGACTGTTGACTTTATTCTCTTGATTTGACTTTGAATGGAGTTTGGTCTTTCCCCAAATTAAACCTGACATCAAACTGTGCCGATACTGAGTATATTTAAAAGAATACGCCATGAGCCCTTTAGGCAACAAAGGAATAAGATTTTAAAAATATTTTGAAAGATAGTACCAAGTTGGAATAAATGCTTCCCAAGGTGATTATATTAAAGAGGACACTCATTATGATGCATTAAATTCTAGTCAACTGGCTTTTAAAATAACCATTTATTTTCATACAGTCATACTTCGTACATTGTGGCTCAATCTTGCCCAACATGTATGACTAAGATGTTGAAATGGAACTGATAGCTCTGAGAAATACTGGATGTAGTAGATACTTGATTTGGCTTGCCATTCACTGGGTAAGACATCTCTGTCTTTTGGGAACCGAGTCATCCTCTATTTCAGACCATATACAGATTGAGCATCCCAAATCCAAAAATCCCAAATCCAAAAATTTTTGAGCACTAACGTGACACTCAAAAGGAAATGCTCACTGGAGCACCTCAGATTTTGGGTTTTCATATTTAGGATGCCTAACCAGTAAGTATAGTGCTAATATTCCAAAGAAGAAAACCGAAATCCAAAACATTTATGGTCCCAAGCATTCTGGATGAGGGATACTCAACCTGTATTTCAGGTATGGCTTCAGGGAATGGAGGTGGGGCTGTTGACCAAGCCAAGCCAATCAATATATTCCATCTCTAGCTACAGCGACAGATGGGGAGACTAAATACTGAGACTCCTGTAGGAAGCTCTCTTTCCACTGGGGTTGAATAATGGGAAGTGAGCCTGGAGGTATTGGTCATCCAACTTTAGAAAGAACCCACACAAATGGAAGCAGAACTGAGGTGGGTAAAGAGAAAGAATTCTGATAGTACCTTCAGAGCCTCTTAATACAGCCCTGACTAAATCAAATGCCTCCGGACCTTACTTATGCAAGCTTTTTTGCTTAAGCTAGTAGGAGGTAGATTTCTGTCACCAGCTAAGAAAACAGTTCTAACACACTGGGGATTATTTAACTTTGATAAATAATCAAATCAGTAGTTTTGTGATAAGTCAAAAAATTAATATTTAAAAATATAAAGTGCAGGTTTACCTTCTAAATTTAAACTCCTGAGTTATGAAATATACTAAGAGTATTGGTATTCCATCAAGTAAGAACTTATCAATGGCAGTGGGAAAATTATTATACCACATCTCTCTAAACAGTGGTTTTAAGGTGGTCATGATTTCAAGTCCATTTCATAGGTGTTGCTATATTTGAAAATTTGTTTCAAGTAAGTTTTGACAGTTTAAAAATCAATGACCAGCTTTCCCTAACCCAGGCTGATTTAAAGTAAAACAAATAGTTAATGCAAATTGCCAGCATATCTCAAGGTACATGGTTTTAATTCTGCCATCACAGGAAAGCTGTGTTTTGGTAAATCAAATGGCCATATTGCTTCCCAGACATATTCTCTGGGTTTCTGGGATACCAAGGGAGGGAGTGGGGGAAAAATTTTTTTCTCTTTTCCTAAATCTCACAGACACACTCCCATTAAAAATTCAAGGATTTGACAAGATATTGAACAAAATGAGCTGTGTAGCTTTGCATAGAAATTGTATTACTTCTTAAATTAGAAGCACACAACATGCAGAAAAAGGTGTTTTATCTGCTGTCACCATTTACAGATCCACAAGTGCTTACGTATATCTGCCTGCAGGTTCCATTCTGATAAGCCAGAGGACTGATCCAATCTGCTGACCAAAAACCCAGATGCCAACAACAACAACAACAAAAAAAAAAGCCTCAGAAACAGTTTTACACATAGATCCTTACACAACTAATGGGAAATTTCAGTGCATAAAGTTCGCTGCTGATTCCCTCAAAACAGACCCAGTCTGAAAGCACTATTAGTATTATTGGAAAGAAAGAAAAAATTCCAGAGATGCTCAACTGTGGCTAAACACCACAGTTTTGCAATGGAAAGTTTCTAAGTCACTAAGCAAACTACAGCCACTTTTGCTTTCTAAAGGGTGACTCTGAACAGAGGCCAGACCACACAAACCCTGCCACCCTGAAATGTGGCTGTGCAGTGGAAAATGATTTTGGAACACACAGAAATGAGACATTTTTTCCTGGAGGGGAAAAAAAATAATATCTAGTTTCATGGAGTCCATCTTCTTTCCCCTCAAAATAATATAAGTTTAATTAAATAGAAAGAAACTGCTATTTAAAGAACAATATCAGCTATGTGGAATAGCAAAAAGCTGAAAATAAATGTTTTCAACTTATGCCAGTGGTCTTCTAACACAGCGGTCCCCAACCTTGTTGGCACCAGGGACTGGTTTCATGGAAGACAATTTTTCCACAGACTGGGGGTGGGGGAGAGGGATGGTTTCATTCAAGTGCATTACATTTATTGTGCACTTCTATTATTATTACATTGTAAAATGAAATAATTATACAACTCACCATAATGCAGAATCTAATGCCACTGCTGATCTGACAGGAGGCCGAGCTCAGGCGGTGATGTGAGTGACGGGGAGAAGCCACAAATACAGATGACGCTTTGCTCTCTCACCTGCTGCTCACCTCCTGCTATGCGGCCTGGTTCCTAACAGGCCATGGACCAGTACCAGTCCACGTCCCAGGGGTTGGGAACTGTAGCTCTAAAACATACTTTTAGGCCTGTGCTGGAAAATGGTGAGGATCTTTTGTTGTGCTTAAAAAGCTTGACAAAACCTCTGTACGTGATTTAAGTAGATACTATGGGGCAAGAGTAGAAACAAAAATACTACTATGTATCTGCAAAGTTTTATTACTAGCTCAATTTTCTAACTTGATTGACATCAGATATAACCTTCTAAACTACTCTAACTACTAAACCGTCTAACTACTCCATAACCTGAAGGGAAGAGGCTATAAAAAGAGACAGGAAGAAAGAAAGAAAGAAAAACCAACATAAATATCTTCTTCCTGAATGAATCTTCCCTAAAACAAATGAAAGTCAACCAGTCTATGGTCTGTGGGTTAGCATTTCAGGCAGATTTGGGGAGAAGTCCTGGTATCAATAACAGAAGTTAGATTACAAATAAGATTTTACAGCTTTGTCAAAACAAAATGTGCTGTTAATTTCCTTTAAACAAATTTAATGTATTATTGATTATATCAGCCTATTCCAGTTACAATTAGTCTGATGGTATTAGCCTAAATACTTTTAAATGCTGTATAAGGAAAATTTTTTTTTTCTAAGTATGCCTAACCTCCACATTTATAACTCTAGCTTCTGTTTTGTTCTTCTGAGTTGCAACATGTAGGATTATCATAAACATTTTCAGTTTCTTTTTCCCTTGGAGAGACTTCCTGTGGTAGGGTAGGAAGGTTTTTTGAATTCAGAAGCAACTTCAAAAGCAACATTGTTTTCAATATCATTCAGGTTTAAAAAAAAAAAAGGCCCGGAGAGCTCACAATAACTAAGGATTTACTCATTGGCACTGTCCAATTTTTCCCCTCCTTGAGGAAAGGCTATGCACCGCACTCACCACTTTCTCTTTGGATCTCAGGACTCCCAGCTTCCCGAACCGAACGTGGAAAGGCGAACACTGATAGGTGCCATCCTGCTGCTGCACCACAATGACATCAATGCACCCAGAGAGGGTGGCCTGGTTAATGCCCTTGTAGAGTTCCTTCACGGTGACAATCACCTGCCCGGCCAGCTGTCCCACATAATTCATGGTTTGAGACTACAAGAAAAATAATTAAATGAGATGTTAACACTGAATGTGTGGATCTATTGACAATGACAAAGAAATAACTGTAGTAACAAAAACTATATTGTTCATTTGCACACCAGATTTCACACAGTTATTAACTTTGCTAATTTTGAACCCAACAGTCTTATGCTACCACTGTTTCTACACATTTCCACACATACACAATCCCAGACTGTCCTCCTTTTATCCCAGAGGCTGTTCCAGCCAGGGCCTGAGGCATGCAGAAGTTCCTTTTCCTCTCCCACATCACAGACAGTGCCAGCAACTGCCATTAGGGATTTTCCCCTAAAGTTCGGGACCAGCAAGGAATCACCAAAGAACCCTGGCCACTACCGCTACCCTCCTGCCCAAAACCATTTGGAGCCTGGGGCTACGGCATCCACTCAGGCCATAGCAGCCAAGCAGAAAAAACAAAGATCATCCGGAAGACCACCCCTAGGAGAAACCAGAAATTCATCTTCCAACAGGAACAATGTAGTAAGAGAGGCATTCTGCACTGAACCATTATCTGAACTATTATCGTTCTGATACATGTGAGATTAAATAAATTCTGGTGAGCTGGCCTGAGTCTAGCCCATTTATAACATTACTTCTAAGGAAAATCCCTTCAATGCCTCTACACACCTAATTGGAATATCTATTTGTATTCCACAAAGTTCAAAGCACAGAAAAGGTTTTAATCTTGTTCCTTAACCTTAATTCACAATTAAAATCAGGATCACCAGGGGTCTGCAAGGAGTCTGCAAGGAGTCTGCCAGAGAGGAGGGACGCTGCAGCTGAAGCCAAAGCTGCCTTCATCTCCTTGGCCCCACCCCCAACTCTTCCACTAATTTAAAAAAAAAAAAAAAGGAGAAAAAAAAAAATCCTTTAGTCCTAGGGTTGTCAGATTTCATTTCCAGCTATTGAATATACCATTTCACTTGTTAGACATTGACATCCCTAATATTACGTCAAAGCACAATTTGGGGAAAGCCATTCTCCTGGGACCAGAGTGATGTTGACCAAGACAGGAGACCCTCCTCTACTGCTCTGGCTAATTCAGAGGCCGACTTTCACCCAACCACAGGCAAGACCCACAGACTGTTCTCCACATTGTTCACCATAAGCACAATTGTTTCTCTAAACCCAGCTTTGGAGCTGCCTCAAGCTTAAATTTCCATGTTCTGAAAAGTTCCAGAGAGCACATTCTGTGTTGCCAGGCAAGTCCAAAGCAGAACTGGGAGGAAGAACGCCATCCCCTTGGGAAAACTCAGGGGCCTGCCAGGACATGTGCCCACACAGAGCCTCACTCAACTCTTCACAGCCGAGTGAGTACCCACAGCAGAGCTCTGATTTGACTCAAAAATCTTTTCTATTCCTACAACACAGATGTAATGCTTAATCAAGGCTCCTCAGTTCTACACCATGAAGCACAGCCACAGTAATTTTGCCCTGGAAAAATTTTTAAATATTTTAATGCTAACATTACCAAAGCCCCAAAATGCACCTACCGAAGAGCTGTGAGTTATGTAAACTAGCCACAAAACTTACCATTAAATAACAAAATAAAGTGGAATCCTTTAAAACAATTACGATCTGGTGATGATATTGGTTTTAGAATAAGTGATTTGATCTGGATAGCTAGGCCAAATTAAGTACATATCAAGTGCACAGTAATTCTTTCTTGAACGAATAGAGGAATAATTGAATGAACCAATAATAAACTAGACTAAAAAAGAAACACATGTGGGGAGGAAATAGTATTTCATCAGCATAGTCACATAACATCATTACATTTTTAAAAATTAACTTTTCTATTTTGAGACCATTGTAGATTCACATGCAGTTGTAAGAAATAATACAGCTAGATTCCATGTATCCTTGACCCAGGTTCCCTAATTGGGAAACTAGGGCAACATCACAATTGGTATCAACACTGATTTAGTTAAGATTCAGAACATTTCCATTATCACAAGGAACCCATCCCTCCTGCTGCCTTCTACAGTCACACCTACTTCCCTCCCACCTCACTCTCTCCTGAATCCCTGGCAACCACTAATCTGTTCTCTACTTCAATACTTGTCATTTAAAAAAAGCTTAACGGCCAGCCTGTAATCCTAGCACTCTGGGAGGCCGAGGCGGGCGGATCATTTGAGCTCAGGAGTTCGAGACTAGCCTGAACAAGAGCGAGACCCCGTCTCTACTAAAATATAGAAAGAAATTAGCTGGACAACTAAAACTACATAGAAAAAAATTAGCTGGGCATGGTGGCACATGCCTGTGGTCCTAGTTACTCGGAAGGCTGAGGCAGGAGGATCATTTGAATTTGAGCTAGGCTGACGCCACGGCACTCTAGCCAGGGCAATAGAGGTAAGACTCTGTTTCAAAAAAAAAAAAAAAAAAGCTTAATAAGATATTTTATTTAATCTACTATATATAAAATATATTTGAAATGTAATCAGTATAAAATTATTTTTTGCTTTTAACTTTTTGTCATTTTAAGAGAAAATTACATGAGTGGAAACATACTGTATGTAACCTTTTGGGATTGCCTTTTATCACTCAGCATATTTCTCTGGAGATTCATCCAGGTTTTGTATCAACGGTTTGTTCCTTTTTATTGCTGAGCAGCATTCCATGGTATGGACATACTATAGTTTGTCTAATCAGTCACGTGTTGAGGGACAGCTGAGCTGTTACCAATTTTTGGCCGTTACAAATAAAGTTATTATTATAAGCATTCATGTACAGGTTTTTGTGTGAAAATAAGTTTTCATTTCACTGAGATAAATGCCCAAGAGTGGAACTGCTGGGTTGCATAAAAATTGCATGCTTAGATTTTTTAGAAAATTGCCAAACCGTGTTCCAGAGTTGCTGTGCTGTCGTTTTACATTCCCACCAGCAATGTATGAGAGATCCAGTTATCTGGCATCCTCACCACAATGTGGCATTGTCACTATTTTTTATTTAGCCGTGACAACAGGTGTGTAAATTTTAATTTGCATTTCCCTAACGGCTAATGATGTTGAACATCTTTCCATATCCTGATTCACTGTGTGTATCTCATTGAATTTTGTTTCGTAAGAGACCACTGCAACTAATTTAGAGGAAAAGAGAATACACGCCTTTTTTGTTCCTTATTTCTGACGTCATGGTGTATTGTTTTTATATGTTAAGAAAGTCTCCAAAGACAGAAGTAAAATAAAATTCAGCCTTAGGTATTTCATCTTTTCACCCTCTTTTACCAGGTAGTTAATTCTTGGCAACACGGAACAGTTCTTCGGAATTTTCATATTGTGTAAGTAATATACATTCATGACATGCTTTTTGCCTATCATGGTACACACATTAAACAGTATCCAAGTACTTCTTTACATTGCTGCTTGACTGATGGTGACTATGTTAAAACATTTTGTTACAAGAAATAAAAAAAATACATAACTAATTATATAGGCCTTTTCTTAAGTGAAACTGAAAAATAATAACTTTTAAACATCTACATTCAGATACAAACAAGTCTTAAAAACATAACTGTGTAACAAGCTTACATCAACTAGAGCATAAAATCCATAATTAAGTGTAACTCCATCTATTCAAGGATGATTTTAATTACCATGGTTAAAGGATGTGCTGTTATACACGAAAATCTATTGTGTAAATGCCAGTTGCTAAATGTAGAAAAATACAGGCTGTCAAATGACTGGTTTTCTCTTGGCAGATATAAAACAATTCCATTTATATTATGGGGGCTGGGAAAACAAAAGTGAAAGGAGGCCTGGTGCCTTAACATGTCCTACACCCTGGGACCAATGAGCAACAACCTGCCCAATGAGCCACAACCTGCTATAAGGGTCACCCCAACATAGCTGGAGGAAAAGCAGTTGATCATCATATGCACAAGTGGGTAAGTTAAACAGCTTCCTCTTTAAGCAGAATCTAGCACCGTAAAACTTTATTCCTACATACCAGCCCAGCACCAGCCACAATAAAGCAAAAAAAGAACAAAGGCAGGCCTGTCTTGGTCAATGCTTAGGAAAGCCAAATTCTGAACCAGGAGTGGAAAATGCATATGATCATGTAAATCTAGTCATGTATGGGGGAACACCCCACATTAGCTTTTGAAGTAAAGCAAGGATTTAAAAATATAGCAAAACAATGTACACTGTAAACTATTCATGATACTTTACAGTGAATGGTGAGGAAAAAATGTGGGGAGGGAGGAGAAAATGAAATAAAGACTGCAGAGTGACAGAAACCACAGAAGAGGGATGCAGAAACAAATGAAAAGTCACAGAGAAAAAGCAAAGACAGAATACGTAATTAGAAAGGCAGGCTGACCTGGAGATGCTAGCACAGAAAACACAAAGTGGAACTGACGGATGTTCACAGAGCAGCATCCCTATCTTGAGGCTTGCAAGCATAAATAAAAATTTAAAAATGTACTTACTGCTTACTGACACTGGAAAAGTTCATCCAGCCCAGTCTTTCAACAAATATCAAAAATGCTTCTAGTGCATCTCTGAAATATGGTAACAACAATCACACCAGCAGCAACTCTTTTTTTTTGAGAGCTTACCATGTTCCAAATTCTAAAGCTTATATGTTATCATCTCAGTACCTTTAAGCTAGTATTATTTCTATTTTTTAAAGATAATGAAATTGTGGCTTGGAAAGGTTAAATTGTTATAAACTGAATGTTTGTGGCCACCCCCTCCCCAACAAATTCACATGTTGAAGCCCAATGTGATGGCATTTGGAGATGAGGCCTTTGGGAAGTAATTAGGTTTAATAATTAGGTCATAAGGGTGGAGTCCCCATTTGATAGATTAGTGTCCTTATAAGGAGAGAAAGTGACCAGGGCCATACTCTCTCTTTCTCTTTCTCTCTCTCTCTCTCTCTCTCTCTCTCTCTCTCTCTCTCTCTCTCTTTTCCACATGAGGATACAGCAAGAAGTCTGCAAGCCAGGAAAGGGGCCCTCACCAGATACTGAATCTGCTGGCACTTTGATCTTGGACTTCCTGGTCTCTAGAACTATGAGAAATGAATGTCTTTTATTAAGCCACATTTGTTTAAGTCAGCTACCATCTGTGGTATTTTGTTATAGCAGCCCGGGCTAAGAGAAGCACCTTCTTAAACATCCTAAGTTATACTGCTTTTCAACGCTGGGATACTTCCAGTTGACAGAGACTCACTACTTCACTGAGAAGTTCATAACAATATAAGATAACTCTAGTTAGTATGTCCAGTAGAAGTTACAATGAATATCACTACCCTCTTCTAAAAGACACTACTACACACCGAAGAGTTGACTACTGTACAACCACAACTGGGTCTCATCTAGTCTGGGCTAAGCACTCTTACTCCTTAAAATATCTGAAACGACTGGATTTACTTTCACTTTTATGACAAAATAGAGAGTTGTCTGTGTCTTTCTTTAAATGAGATATCCAAAGCTAGACACAATGGCTCAGATACACCCTGACTGATATACAATGTATACAATATACACTGTGCTGTTTAGGTTTAGGTACCTGCCCTATGGGCTGGATTAAATGTTGGGAGCATCCAAGAAAAAGAGGTACTTATTGATCACTAACTAAAAAATAGAAAAACAAAATCAATAGACAATAGCAACTGGCTTATTAGAGGCGAAATGGCCCTTCACACATAAAATTCAACAGGCCAAATAGTCCTTCATGCATGAAATTCAATAGTGCCTACCATTAGTTTTTTCTTATCAAATATTTTAGGGTAGAAAAGGACATACACTGGAATAAACGGGTAGTTTTCAAGATTCAATTATTCACCATAAGTTTGAAGATTTGCTTAGCATCTTTCCTGAACATCAAAGAAACTAAATTTTCATGATATACGGTAGGGATTTATATATGTAAGTACCACATGCTAACTGACTGCACGACTGGAGCACCCTATAGTAGAGATTTAAAAATGAAATGCACCAATAAATAGGTTCAATCAAAAATAACTCTTGTTAAGGAAAAGAGTAACAGAGATACAAGGTAGTTAGTAAAATATAACTACAATAATTTATAAATTATCAATACAAAAATGGATACAGTCTGTATCACTTTTATAAGCACCATCAAAACCTGTTTCCTAATTTTTAAGTTTACGTTCGCATTCAATACTAGTATTATTAGTTAGCAGTACCACTACCAACAAGCACAACTACGGTTCTTACATGTCCCTCACATATGTGATAAGTGTGGTGTTCACCAATATATATCATCTCATATAGTCTTCATAAATCCCCATTTGTGTGGTATTACTATTTCCATTTATGTGAGGAAACGGAGGTTCAGAAATATCCAAGGTCACCACACTATTAAGTGGCAGAGCCAATATACAAACTCAAGTCTGAGTCTAGAACCTATGCCCTTAATTGCATCTCTAAGTGACAGAAATGCTCTAAGCAACCATTATAAAAGCCTTTTTCACAAAACTCCCAGATTTCTTACTGTAAGTGGGCTGCTTTCAGTAATCTGAGTATCATTTTTACTTAATGTTACTTGGCCACATAAATATAAAATGATTACAGGGAGTCCAAAGAAGCAATAACCACCCTCCAAGTCTCCTCACGCCACTATGAGAGGTAGCATCTTCAATTCTAACCCTCCCACCACTAGACCATGGTTCCAATGCTACAAGGAGGAGTTTCTGGGAGCATCACAAGTGGTCAGACTTGTGGACAGAGGTAAAAACAGCTTTTATCAAAGCACAGGCCATTCTGTCTAGCCTGCTGCTCACAGATGTGAGGAATATGCTAGGAGGGAACAGAGACCCCCTAGATGCTTCAGGAAATAGACATCAGGACCCTGCTACCTGTTTCAGTTTGTGCCTATGCTCCTGGACCAAACACCTCCAGGATGTCCATGATTACGCTGTGCATGTGATTAGCACTTAACATTTTTCAAGAACTTTCTCAAACATACCTCATTTGATCAAAAAGAATGTAGGTTATCCAAGGCAGGCATGATTCATTCCATTCAGGCTTGAGACTTGAGACAAGAGGTGTTTACTTTCCATTTCTGTTCATTAGAACCCAGTTCCTCCTTGACTCAGGGTCCCAACTTTCTCCACTAACTCCCATCTGTGACTTAAATCATTGGGTCTCAAGGTCAACTGGTGTCCTTGAGGGCACAAAATCTGAGAGCTGAACTCAAGTTACACTAAGTCCCTATAGTTTTTCTCCAGAAATCTCAGACTGAGGAGTGGCCAAATATGAATCTGGAGGATTCTGGAGGCTAAGAAGTGGGTGACGAAAGGGAGCAATGGTACCCACAGCAGCATCTGCCACAAGCTTCTCCCTGGCCAGGGAGGGCAGGGAGTAAAATTCACCCAGGGGCTTGCCCACATCTTGTGGGACCTTCACCAAGACGTTTTATAAAACATTTACGCTGTGCCCAGGAGATGCTATGGGGATCACAAACAATGAAAGATCACAACTTAGCTAGACTTACGGGATGGAAAATTACACAGAAGAGTAGAGTCTATGAGTAAGTAGCAAGCAGTGCCACAGACAGCGATGCTAAGCCTTGACAAAGAACCCAGCCTTCCTGAGAACCTGCTCTTAGATGTTTAAATTCAAGCAAATGCCTTATTTTGTATCTTAGTTTTTTTTCCCTTTCCCCCATTGTAGCATAATGCCAGTGTTTCCTTAATTTTTATTACTTTATATTCTCACTTTATAAAATAAGAAATAGGAAACAGAAGCAACACAAGGAAGAACCTGACCCACTACCCCAGGAACACCACAAAATAGATAGTTCATTAATGCTCATCTCATCGCCCTGAAGCTAAGACGGTCCCACGAGGAAATGCTGACAGTTGCATATCTAAAATTCACAGCTCCCAGACCACAGGTGGGGAATCTGCAGCCTTAAGGGCCACATGTGGCCTGCGAGGTAGGTCCTTAAGTGCAGTCTTTTGACTGAATCCAAATTTTACAAAACAAATCCTTTTATTTTTATTAAGACATTTTTATTTGTCTTTTATATTTTTAAAATGAATGTATTTAAAAGACCAAAGATTAAAATAAGTTTCAACAAAATAATCCTCCCAGATTGACTTGCACAATTAGAACATTGGTAAGCTATAAGGGCTAAACTGATAGCTGCTACACTCGTGATTTAGTTCTAACTTCCCCGCCTGACTGGCGCTACTACCGCACGAGGCTGGTGACAGACAGTTTATGGGGGTCGAGCTGTTATCAGCTTTGGCAATGGTGCACTGTGTTTCTGTTTGAAGTGCAATTTTATAATAGTTGCACAGCTCAACAGTATTTTTTAATTCTGTCTGCTTAACAACCCATGATGTCAAAGACAACCAAGAGAATGCTAAAGGAAAAAAACATTTTTTTAATGAGGACTGAGAATTGCAATATTATCTTGTTTCTGGTAAAGATGATCTGCTTGCTTTGTGATACTACAATATCAACATTAAAGAAATACAACGCTCAGTAGCATTATAACACTCATAAGGACCACACGTATTTTAAGTTAGAGGGAGACGCACGGAAGGTTGTATTGCAGAAATTAAAGGATGAAAAGCAAAAGCAAAGACAATTCTTTCAAGCATCAATAAGACCTGGAAATAATGCCACTGAAGCAACTTATAAAGTACATTATATACTTGGGAAAAAAGGGAAGCCATTCAGTGATGTGGAAATTGTGAAAGAATGCATTGTTGAAGCTGTAGGATGCTCAGACCCTGATTATATTTCAAACTACAAACAACTGCCTCTTCCAAGGAGAACTATAACTGATCTGCAGCATGAATTAGCCTTCAACTTAACAGAACAAATTCATGCAATACTTCAAAAGGAAAATATATATTATTCAATTGCTTTGGATGAATCAACTGATACTACTAACTCAGCACAGGTTTTATACTTCATTTGGGTCATAACAAGATTTTCTTTGCTATGAAGAGTTACTCGCTTTGGGCACTCTCACAAACAGAACATGGGGAACAGATATCTTCTACAACTTTCAATATAAATGTCATGAAGTTGGACTGAATTTGGTAAATTCAGTTAGTGTATGTACAGACAGTACACCTTCCATGACAGGAAAATATGAAGGGTTTATTGTACAGATAAAAAAGAAGCATTAACAGATACAGATGCTCTCATTTCTTTTCATTGTATCTTGCACCAGCAAAATCTGTGCTAAAGCTACTATTTTAGGTAACACTTTGCAACAAGTTGTAAGTATCCTTAACTATATTTGTGCAAATGCAACATGGCATCCTCAGTTTTGTAACATTCTAAACATTTTATCTCTGCAAGGACAGTTAAATTTTATTAAGAACAGAATCAGCAATGTGAATTATTGAGAGATTTCTATAGGAATGCAGCATTTCTGTGTGATATGTCAAATCAAAACCCGAATATTTCTTTGCAAGGTAAAACACTCTACATATATGTGGCAAAATATCCAAGCATTTCGAAAAAGCTATCTTTTTTCCAAACATTTCTTCAAAAGGAAATTTCGGATGAACGTTTTCCCCAGTTAGCAAAGGTCATTGATGAGCAAGATGAGATATGCTAATCATCTGAAGAATACCCAGCACTGTTATAGACCTATCAATTGGAGAATACAGTGAAAGGTTCACTGACTTTAAGAATCATGACATCACACTCATATTAGCATTTCAGTCTCACCTAGTTGGTACCACCAAGGCACCTAAAGAACTACAGATGGAATTGATTGAGCTCTCAGTAGATGACATTTTAAAGTCATTGTCTGATGCTAAGAAAGATCAAATTGAAATATGGAAAAATGCAGTAGAATACCCATGCCTTTGGCAACCTGCCTGAAAAATGCTTCCTTGCTTTTCAACCACTTATTGTTGCGGATATGCATTCTCCTACCTAACCCAAATCAAGACACCCTTAAGGTCACAAATGACTAATACCCATACCCATCTACAGGATCAACTGAAACTGGGGCCCTCCATGCTGCAACCAAATATTCAAATGCTTTCCAACAAAAAGCAGACACAACAAAGTTATTAAAAGGTTAGTTAAGTTTAAAATTAACAAATAGTTTTCATTTTTTGAAATTAAGTACACAGTAGTTAGATTTTTACAAAATAATGTACATTTTTAAGTGTACCTAATTGAACTTTCTTGAATGCAGCCTTCTAAGATGAAGAGGTTCCCCACCCCTGTCCTGGACCCTCAGTGGAGCAAGAGCCCCAAATGTCTCAAGGCAGGTGTCTTTCTGCCTGGGCTGGTCAAACAGGGCTCTCCCTCCATTTCTAGGACCCTACATACAGAATCTGCAAACTAAAACCCAACACCTCCTGGCAAACTTCCCGAATACACCAACTTCTCCAGACAGCTTTTTTGACACAATGAAAGAGGAAGTCTGTAAGAAGCTATATCCCAGAAAGGCCTCTCAATGCATTAATGA
Organism: Lemur catta; assembly: GCF_020740605.2. Classification (NCBI taxonomy): domain Eukaryota; kingdom Metazoa; phylum Chordata; class Mammalia; order Primates; family Lemuridae; genus Lemur; species Lemur catta. Next base: position 12,021,956 of record NC_059143.1, on the reverse strand, counting down.
TATCCCTAACAGGTTTAATTTAGAAACAATCACATAAGACAACTGTGTAATTCCTTCAAGGAACAGAGGATCTGTAATCAAGCTATCAAAAGGTCCATTACACTGGCCTGTTTCTGGTAAAATTTAGTGTGTACAGTCAAAATTGGGCACCAGCTTCGTGCCAGGTACTGCAGTAAGTCCATTTGATAGAAACAAAATTCTGTCCTCTCACAAAGGACTCTGGTTCTTGAAAGAAACATATAACAAATACTGTCTTAACTTACATAATGTCTTGTGATAATGCTATTTTGGTGACTTTTAGGAAGACCAGAGAAGGAAAAGAAAAAAATCTGCTCGGGAGAGTCAGGAAGGCTTCAGAGAGCAGCAAATATTCTTCTAAGGGTGGAAATATGTGTGAGGGGTTCATCAGGCTAAGAAAAGGAAGTTTCCAGCAGGCAGTCCCAGACAGACAGAAAGCATGTAGCAAAAGCTTTTGCTTTAAATGCTAAGTTTGAAAGGCAAAAATGAGATGATGCAAGGCCTTGGACCCCATGCAAATTTATCTTGTTGGCAATGGTGCGATCAGTGGTTCTGGTCAGGGAAGTGACATGATTGGATCGTGTGGGGAGGACAAACTGGAGAAGAGGAGGCTCAAGGCAGAGAGCACTTCAGAAGCCACTATAACAAATTCAATCAGGAGTCGGCACAGTTCTAAGGCAGCAGAGGTATGCAGGAGACTGACAATCAGGAAGATCTGATGACAACAAAATAGACATTATAACCCACAGAATAAAATATTCATGAGTTCACACAGATAGACATAAATAAAATTTAAACTAATACATAAGTGGATAAGAAGGGACAGCTTTCTCTTAAAGATGAATTCCAATTAATGAAGAACGAACGAAGGAACTAGAAACTCACTATTAGAATATACTACAGATCCATTAAAGAATGTTAAAAATAGAAGACAAAAGTTTGAGAAACAGGATGTCTGCATATTCTCAAAATATCTTCCTCAAGATACATGTTCATTACAAAAGGAAAAATAGTAACTTTACAGTGGAGAAACATGGCAGACACCACCATGATCAAGTGATCCAAGGGAAACTTAGATACACTGACATCAGGGAAAAAAGACATATCAATACTGTGGTATTTTTATCCCAAAAAAAACATAGCCTCAATCTAATTATGAGACAGCATTAGACAAACCCAAATTGAGGGAAATTCTACAAAATATCTGACCAGTACTCATCAAAACACCAAGGTCATGAAAGACAAAAGAAGACTAAGCAACTGTCAGACTAGAAAAGATTAAGGAAACAATGACAATCCTGAAACAGAAAAAGGATGTTAGTGGAAAAAAATATGAATAAAGTCTATAGTTTAGTTTTAAACACAAAACAAGTATTCCTGGGCTCCACTACTGCCTCCATTTCTGCTTTAGTCTGTCTGGGAAATCTGTATTTTCTACTGAAAGTTCAGCAGAGATTCATTTCAGTGATCAGAAGACCTGGGAATCACTGTCCTCGGGAGTAGCTTCTCACCTGGATGAACATCACAGGCAGTCTGAGGAATCCTGACCAGTAGGCCACCCCCAGATTACAGGAGCAAGTACTCTTCAAAGCCCCCAACTGACCCAAAAATGTCAGCATATCTCAAGCTGTCTGATGACCACAGGTGAGTGGATGATTCCCAGTCTCCTCCTGTTTTCACGAGTGAACAGAGTTGAAGGGTGTCTTCCTGTTCATTTCCTGCCTCTCTTTCCCCTGAAGGAATTACTTTTTCCACCATGATTTCAATCGTAGGACTATCAGTCTATAATGGTTATGGTTTCATGCTTTGTTAGAATCTATGAGAAATCAAAGTGGCAAATGACTTCTACAATCTCACCTATTGCCCCTTGACCTAGCTGGAGATAGCTTCTCTATTTGCAGTTCAAGTACAGTTCAGATAAACCTGAGAATGTTATAACATTTTAGAGATTACACAGCTCTCTCTTCAGGTTTTCCTGGGATTCATCTTAGGCAGATTTCTGAAGAAAGTCTCTTCCACATAGATATGTACTAAGGTTAATATGGTACACCAAAGGCACACAAAGTTCTAAACACGATTTCATCACAAAACTAAAATGATATTCTAATAAGATCAGCATGTTGTTTTTTTCTACCATTTAAAAAATCTCTTCCCTATAATGTCTAAAGCAAATCATTCTAGATTATGTAATAGGCTTCAAACAAGGGATACTTTTCTAGAACAAGGCACAAAAACAAAAATTGGTTTCTACTTTTGATTAGATAAAAAAAGCAATGTAAAACACACACAAATTACCTACTCTAGAATATGTCTATAATTTTTTCTCTAGTGGATCTGGGTTAGTTTTGAATATTTAATACCTAAGATATGAATGTAACATATAAGTTGTCTAAAATCAGTGTTTTCTCAAGAGGGTGAAACTTATTTAGACCCTTTCAGAGAGTTGTGTCCAACTCCTCTAGACCTGGCCGGCACAGTTCCTAACTTTTTGGAGCATAAAAGGCACAGTGATGGAATTAAGACATGTTTTCCCAATGCACAAAGCTGAATGACCCCATACCTGGATCACGTCTACACTCAACCAGGCACTCTAACCAACTGAGTGGAAGAGCTCAGCTAACCGCGAGCGTGTAATCAGGACCATCTGGGCAAACTAGAAGAGGTACTATTTATGGAGGAAATAGTCCAGCTGTGTAATTCATAAACCCAGAGCAGCAAACAATTCAGACATACCAGTTAATGCAAACAAAAATAATTTATTTGTAACCCATCTACTGGACTCAGTTGTGGCACAATAAATATTTGCTGGATGAAGTGAATTTTGTTTCCTTTGAACTAATAGTTTTAGACATGCACTATACAGTTCTGTGTGGAGGCAGTTGTGTACAACCTGCAGCCTCAAGGCCACATGTGGCCCTCCAGGTCCCCAAGTGCAGTCCCTCAACCGAATCCAAACTTCATAGAACAAATCCCTTTATTAAAACGATTTGTTCTGTAAAATTTGGATTCAGTCGAAAGGCCACACTCAAGAATCCAGAAGGCCACATGTGGCCCCAAGGCCACAGGTTCCCCACCCCCTAAACATATTCATGGCCACAGTCTCAAAGCCACTCTCTGCCAAATTCCTGAGCTCATCTGTAGGTAAGAATTAAAAGAGGCAAGCATGCTGTGAAAATGAAGATTTTAAGAGAATTTAGTCCCCTAAACTGCCTATTAATAGTAACATCCCCAACCCTGTGCTGCCCAGCCACAATATATCCTCTTACCAGGTCTTAATGTTTTCAGTCCATATTCTCACTTGGCTGATGAGTCTACTAAAACAGACCTACAAATGTACTAGAATCCTCTCTCTCAAACATAGCTACCTTTGCAGGGGGTTAAGGAGCTATCACCTACTCACACCTCAGTGACAAGAGCACAAAGACCCAGCACTCCTAAAACTTAGAGGAGTTAGGCAGGAAAAGGAAAGGCATAATTTTAAAGCTCATCAAGGTTGTGAGCTGTAGAAAGTGGGAGCAAAAAGATGACTTTGAAAATGGAACCCAGAAAATGTTTAACCCAAAAATTTTGGTGAAACATGGCTCTTATCCAAGAAAGGAGGAGGAAATTCTTGCTTTAGCCCCTTCCTTCCTCCTTGTTCCAGGACTCAGAACTTCTGGTTAGTTGAGTTCTATGGTTAATTATAAGACAGTAAAGTTTAATAACATTATTTCTATGAGGAAATGAAATTCCACTCAATTAATAATCACTTGTGTAATTAATTTAGTTAATCCACTGCCCATGCTAAATAGGAGGAACCTGATTAGTTTTGGACCCATTTACCTCATGTTATTTTAGGATTTCAGGAAGCAAGGAGTATGACAATGTGCTATGGCTGGGGTTCCACACGCCCAGCCTCACCCCCACCCCCCGAGCCTGAAGCTCAGGGTTTCCAAACTTAGTATGAAGCACTCAGCCTCATATCACATCCCCCACTTACATGGTGACTTGCTACCTCCTACCACTGTTTACATTATTAAATCTCAGTGAGCTTTCTGGAGTCAACCAGAGGTGCCCAGGTCCTTTAATAAAGAGCTCAGAGAGAAAAGGATTGAGAAGCACTCACTGCTGCTCTCAAGGCTTCCTGGAATCCCCTGCAGCTGATGAAGATGTGAAGACCCAAGGTCAAGTCTCACTTCCGGTGAGAACAGGTCTGGGCCACAGACCTGGGCAACCTCTGTGCCTGGGGTTCTAAAAATGGCCAGGTGACCCCCTTGAGTCCCTTCCAGCTCTAAATTGCAGAAAGACTCCCAATTCTATAAGCACTTCTTAGGACTACAAGTTTGGCTAAGAACACCTTACCAAATAAACTATCTTCACTTTTTAAAAAACACGGAAACATGATTTTTTTAAATTCCCAATTACTAACAAAGCAATCTCCTTATGGTTTTTAAAATCATAAGATGTATACATTTACATTCCAAACACATAAACCATGAGAAATACTCTTTCAAAACTCAAACTGTCACCTTTTAAGAAGAGCAGTGCCCAAAAGCGTGTACCTTGTAAGGCCTGGACCCTGAAAACCAGGATTCTGCCTCTTGCCACACACAGCCAGGTTATAAAGTCAAACTCCTATACAATCATTACAGCTTATTAAGCAGATATCAAATCCCATAGACCAAACATCAGTCATTCAGAAAATTCACATTTCTCATGGGGCAGGGAGGTGACTCATGGGACTTCAATGTTCTAACAGCAACATAAAAGGGAACTGTTAATAAAATGCAGACTAAGCAAACACCCCTTGACCTCTCTGGAAAACACCAGCAGCAAGAAGTCCCTGAACTTCTTCCTATGACGGACACTTTATGTGAGTGTCAGTGCTACTTACTAAGTGCATTTTTAAAACAGTTCATAAAGAGTCAGCTATGTTCACTGTTCTCCCTTTTGACCTTTACATTAAATGCGTATGAGCCCGTATGTATATACATTCTGTAATATTAAAATATAGATTTTGAAAGCAAATTGCCTCCCTGGGTAGCACCTGACTTCCAGTAATATTCAAACAACATCTTTCCTTTAGTTTCTGAGAACTCTGAACAAGTACACTTTTACCAAACATCCAAAAGCAAAAAGCACACAGAATGTAATAAAATTTTTAAAGGTAACTTTATAATAAAAATTGTTTATAACTTTAAAACTAAAATCAGATTATGAACCACAGATTTTAGAAATCAATTTTTGTTTTGATTTTATGCCTGTTTTCATAAAAAATTCATCCTTTATTAAAAAAAGACATTTAAAATACATGTTTACGTCACATTATTTTTAAAGGAAAACGTGCAACAGGTAGAGTTAAATTATATCATCCTTAAAACACCTGATTTTGTTTCCTTAACGCAGACTTCTGGAACTTACACTAAACTTATATAATTTGCTCTATTTTATATCTTGTAACAAGAGAGAAAACTCTAGATCAAAAAAATTCAGAAATTTATATTTTTCCCACATATTTCAAGCTTATAAAGATTTTTTTGGTACATAATTACAAAGAAAGTAACTGTAATCACTCACCATAATATATTGGAATAAAATGCCAGTTTCAAAATATTACCTTAGATTTCAAAAAAAATTTGGCTGGGACCAAAATAAAAACCATAAAAATTTTAAATGACTTTTATACCTCAACTACTATACTTACATGCAAAGAGAATGTGAAACCAAATGTGAACCCTAGTTTTAAAAAATTCTCATTTTAAAGCAGCAATTTCATTTTTTTCTAGGCAGAAAGCTATTTATTAAATAACAACAAATTGAAAAACATAGAAAGATGGTGTAGGGCAAGTAGCCAAAGATTTCTGTTCTACATAACACCTAAAAGTTAATACAATTCAGTACAACATTCCATTTCCAGGTTAAAGGCGTCAGCCTCTCTCCTGTGGCGGGTTCCCTCCCCTCTTCTGTCAGCAGCATCCAGACTGAGCAGGCCAGGGGATGGGACAGTGACAGAGGTAACTCACCAGGATACCAGGAGGGGCCTTGTCATGGCAAACATCTCGAGTTTTACTTAACGGGTCTTCAGAAACCTTCTCTTCATCTTCACTATCATCTTCTAGGTAAAACATCTTAACATTGAACTAGCTTATCAAGCATGTCTTTTTTCGAAGATGAAGGTATCATCAAAACAGAAAGCTGCTCTCCTGACAAACTGAGTGCAAACTGTTTGCAGACACAGTGATATGGTTAAAACTGAAAGGAAATGGCTCTTTTAAAAAAAAGAGCAATGCATACACAACTTTACCAATGAGATTTGCTCAAAATGCCTCAACCCCCTCTCTCCAAAGCAGATAAGCAGGGGCATGGGACAGGCTGTGCCATGTGTTTACACTGATAGGTACCAAGACTTGCCCAATCACATGACAGCCACTGCGGCTTCCATCACACAGGACAGGGATTGAGTTAATAATTCTCTAAACCAATCACATCCTACTTTTACAAATAGGAACAGCTATACACATGGAGAAGCAACTTTATATAAACTTATCACGTGAGGGAAATAATTTACATACATTTTCTGAGCATCTGTGAGCTTCCCAAAGTCAGCCAATTCATGTAAGCTTTATAGAGCCCAACTACTAAACATTTTTACTTTGTCATATTGGCATGACCCAGAATGTTTTCAGAATTCTAGAAGATACTCTGCTCAGCACTGCAAATAACAAGCAAAACTTATTTGATTTCAAGAGTATGATAATGCAACACTGTAAAACTCAAACATTCCTGGTATTTCCTTGCCAGCTCTCAGTAAGTCAACATAAAGTAACTTTAGCTGAATTTTGCTAAACACGTAAAACATACTTAACACACATGGACAAAATATATTAGATTTTTGAATTAAAATATACTATTTTATTCAAACCATCATCTACGATTGTGCTGTTCATTACAAATAACCATTAGCAATAGGTGGCTATTGAGCATTTGCAATCAAGCTAGTACCAATCTCAATGTGCTCTAAGCATAAAACACTGGATTTTGAAGACTAAGAATGAAAAAGAATAATCACATAACTTTTTATACATATTATATGTTGAAATGATAATATTTTGGATATACCGAGTTAAATAAGATATTACAATTATTTTTACCTGGTCTTTTCTTTTTTAAAAGATTGTTAAAAATTGTGATTACTGCAAAATTTAGAACTACACATGTGGCTCACATTATGTTTCTATTGGGCGTACTTCTCTAGGACCCTGAGACAACCCTGAGACCAAAGTGGGAGGGGGAGGACATTCAGGCAGAGTTATACCTATGGAAGAACTGAAGACGACAGAACTGTTCATCATTCTTTAAAAGTTTTCAGTTAACTCATCAATAACACACTACTTGATCCACATACATTTAATGATCTTCACATCATTAAACTTTTTCTCTACATCTAAACTTCATAAAAAGACAAAATTTCAAATGCTTGACCAAGTAATGGGAGTTTGGTAACATTTAATACAGCAATACACCACACCAAGGTTCATACAGAATCAAATGTTAAGTGGCAGAATTAAGAACAAGTTACACCAAAATTAGAAATGGGAAAATCTACCTTGCCTTCAACATGTTTCCCTGCTTGCTGTCCTGCCTACCAAATAGTAATGTGAGCCTGGAGCACACCGAAGCACCCACAGTTGCTTGTAATCTAATTCAATACACATCACATACACAAGTTCTCCTTTCAAAAGAGAAGTGATTATGTTTATATGGTCTAAGTATTACACAACATATAAAAATTTAAATCTCTTCTCCATGACTTGCTGCAGTTCCAGATCCCTGGCATGAGATGGTAGGAATAAAAATTGGATATTGGGATGTGCCAGTAGGGAAAAAATGAAGGAGAAGCCAGGGGTCAGAGGAGAAGAGGCGGAGAGTAGGGGAGAATGAGAAAGGGAGATCAAGGAGAAACCTAAGAAGATTAAGAAGGGCAAAAAAGGAAAAGTTGGAAGGGCAGTGAAAATAAAATGTGAAAGAGATGAGAAAATATGCAGGTGGATAGCAGAAGGGGAAAACTGTAAGTAGGAGAATGGATGGAAGGAAAAGAGGAAAAGAACAAGAAAAACCTTATCCATTTTAAATGTGAGGAAACTGAGGTCCAGAAAAAGGTCAGGCAATTAAGCCCAAAGTTACCCACTTGGTCGGCAAAGGTGCCAGAACAAGCTGCCGCCCAATTTCTGGTTCAGTGCTTTTTTCATTATTCTAAGCAGAGACCAAGACAGAATGTACTAGGGGAAGAAGGGAGGAGGCTGACAGGAGGAAAAGCCTAACAAGTGAAGCGTGGTGGAGATTCTAGCAGGGCAAAGGTCAGTGGGCAGAACTCTGTGCAGCAACATTTGCCTCAACTGTCTCTTACAAAACAAGCAGTCCCCAGGCCAGCCACTTGGTTTCCTGCTAGCCTTGGTTTCATTTCAATGTTTTGATCGATGACTCACAGAATGTCCTGACTGCAAGGGAGCACGCACCATGGACCCATTGAGAGGTGAGCTCATCTTCTTAACACCTATGTCGACACCAGACACACACCTACAGCTTCCCCCTATGGCAACTTGTGAATTACCTTGACCCCCAAAGCTGGCACCCAACTTTCTGATTCCAGCTCACCACCTGCAGGGTGGCACTTTTCAGTCTTGGTCAATAAATGTTAAAATCACAACAGCTTAATCATCCCTATGCTTTTCAAAAGAAAATGCTGCTATAATGTCATACTTTTTCTTTACAGCCTAAAATAAAAATAAATGGCAGAATACTGAGAAAAACTACTTTTGCATAGCATCTGTAACGATCTTTTAAAAAAAAAAAAAAAGGCGGTTAGAAGTTGGAAGCCTTTTATCCAAGACCTAAATCCTTCAAGAAATAGTCTAGCTTAGGGAAACAAAGCTAAAATGCTAGTAAGGAGAACAGAATCTTGTTCAGATTCCACAACTGATGCTTGATGCTAAGTAAAATATATATTTGTATCTGTTTTCCTAATGCTAATCCCTTAAATATATCAGGTTAGGTATAAAGAGCTTTTAAAGAAAGTGTAAGTATTTATTTAAAACTTCCTAACCTGAAATTTGCTTATTGAAGTTGTGCTAAATTGGTTCAACAGAAATACCTTCACACCACAAGCTATGTCCTTCATTTTGTCACCAAACATGAAACCAATTGTACTCCCCCATAGTGGCCATAATGTGGAAATGCAACCACTTTCTCCTGGATTACCAGGAGATGTGAGAAAACTAAACTTTGATTAGTAAACAATCATGATCAAAATATTTTTAGTGCCTCAATCACAAAGAATTTCATAACATCCCCCATTATTATTCTATAGTGAAGGACTTAAGTGCATTTTTGCATGTTAAAGGCTACTCATGACAAAGGGACCTATATGTGAAAGGACCAAAGCCCCCGCCCACCCCCAAACAAATCTGTTTTAATTTAGAGCCAAATGGTTCTCTTATCATCTACTCTAAAGCATATGAAGTGTTTCCTCCCCTATGTAGAATTACTTCAAATTCACTGTTTAAACTGTGAAAACAACCCAAAAGGGACTGATAGGTTTTATTCAAAACCAAGAGAAAATGCTTCTTGCTACCACTCTCAGGTTTTTCAAAAATCTGTAGTTTAACTGCTTATTGGATAATGGCTATATATAGTTTACTCACTTCCCGTGTCTCAGAATATCCTCACAAAATCCCAAAACTATAAATAGGATAGTGGCTATTCCACTGAACTGCGAACGAATAATTGAATGCAAACAGATATTTCCAGGAACAGAGGAGAAAAAACAGGAAGGGTCTCCTGAGGTCAGAGCACCAGCTTAAAGTGACTTTCCCAAAGATAAACTTCTTTGAAGACCTATTTATCTTTAAAATTCATGCATTTTGCATTATACTCTGATAAGTCTGTTTTGTAATATGAAGAAAAAAATAACTGGCCAAAGTTTTCCTCTATCAAGGTCAAGGGTTAATGTGTCACATTTTATGTAAGGCTTAGAATATCCCTCAGTGTACACAGCACAGTTTAAGGAGCTTAGAACTAAAAAACACTCTGAGGTCTAACCCTTCCGACACCAATGTTCTAGGCCAAACTTTTACCCAATATTTTGAGACTAGAGAGACAATACTGAAAGTTGCCTGGCTGCAGCATTCAAGCGTAACTGACCATTAAGAGTGTACAGCTGAACAGCCCAATTAAGGATCAGAATCATGCCCTGCCTTCTGTGTCACAACTTCTGGACAGAGCTGTGAACAAAACAAAGCGAAAAGAAGTGAAAACCCTCTGGCTGCTGGGGCTGCATCACAAGGGTTGGGGCAGTAGGGAAAGGGGGGACCTGTTAATTGCATAATCGTTTCTGTTTAAATGTTTGTCTTTTTCTTCTCTCATTTCCCCTCTGAATAGCAGTATGCACAGTAACGCAAAGCAGCGACATCATAGGCATAAAGAAATTTTCTATACTAGGGCTATGTCACCCCATTTCACTCTAACTCAAATCCTCCTATTGAAATGCAAGTCTTATTACTGTCAAATTTTAAAATAGCAAATAATTTTATAAGTGTGGTGCTTTAATCTTTTCAGAAACAAATTATTTGCTATGAACTCACAATTAACAGGGGGACCCCACCGCATCACAACGTGAGTGGGGCCAAATGAAGGTACCTGAGTAAGCGCAGTATTGGGTTCCTACACTCCAGGATCAAAAAGTGAGATGGCTTAAAACTTGCCAAAGAAAACTGCAACAAATAATAAATGAACGGAGCAAGAATTGGTTATATCATTAACACAATCCAAAGAAAATATAAGTGAAATTATTACAAATTGGAGCTAGGCGTGGTAACATGCCTGTAGTCCCAGGTACTTGGAAGGCAGAGGGGCAAGAGGATCCCAGGAGTTGGAGATCAGCCTGAGTGACATAGCAAGACCCTGTCTCACTTAAAAAAAAAAAAGAAAAAGAAAAGAAAAAAAAAGAAATTATCACAAATTATGAGATCAGTCGATCATACTCACATTCCTTGACTCTTGAGAGGAATTTTCCCTTTTACAGCTTGCTCTCCACATTTCTAATTCAAGGTTTTCTGGACTTGAAAAACTGGGTGATGGTTGTTTTAATTATTTTGTTGCTGTGATTTCTTTAACTTCTTTCAAACAATTACATAAGTCTTTATTACAAAAATATTTGTGATTAGTTGGTACTCTCCTTCCGGCCACCTCCTTCCATCTAGAGAAGTGAATGGCTGTTGTAATGTTGATTAAGTGTTGTGCTTATAAACCAGAAATTGAGCAACAATTTCCTGGATGTGTAGTTTCTTGGGGAGAATGCAATAATTCTATCATATATAAAGCTCATACAAATAATATAAATGCACAGAGGACATAAACAAACAACTGATATAACCATCATCAACAGTGAGAACCTGCCCAGTCTCACAGCTGGCAAGTGGAAAAGCCGGGATATAAACCAAGGTTTGTCTGATTCTGGAGCCTCTGCTTAAAAGCATATTGTTGATGTTTAATTAACAGTTTGTTCTTTATCATATTAGTAGGCTTCAAGAAAATACCACCCATGCAGTTGGGGTTTTCATTTTAATAAAAAATCATCATGACTGCCGCTGGGAGGAGATGGGTGACAGTATAAATTATTGACCTGTGGGCCTTAAGTGGGCCCCCAAAAGAACCAGGCAACACTGCTTTGTTTCTGTGGTCAGCTCTCTTCCCCAATTTCTGCTTCTTTTTCAAACATCCATGCTTCTCAACCTCTGACTGCATCTTGCCACTCTATTTCCCCACCAGAATGTGCAACATTTCATATTCTTATATGTGGGTTCATTTGTGTTCTTCAGGAAATAATGAACAGCAAAAAATGGCTAATATAATTTGCTATGAGAATGATAACTTAAGGAATTTACTCCTACAAATGTCTAGAAAATTCCAATGCTACACTTAAGTCTATTACAAAGCAAGGATTTTATTTAACTGGCAAAATTTAAGTTAAAATGAAAGTAAACAGAATTCTTACATTATTGCCTTCAGAAACTGAATCTGCCTACTTCAGTCTCAAGTTCGACAAAGATGTGTAAGAGAAAAATTGCAGCACTGATACCCAGTTTTATACGTGACAATAGTTACATCATAGACATACAGATGAAGGAGTAACTGCATTTTCTGGCGAGGGTAAAGCCTCAAATAATGCACTCAGTAGTAAAATAAAAAGGGGAAAGTAAAGTCATCTTTGCTACTCTTGGAAGTTAAACGCCTGTGATAGCTAAAATTTAACCTTACAATATCTGGAGCCACAGATAGGATCCAAAAAGCCAAGAGACATATAATCTAAAACCAACACTAGAAGAAACGCTCCCCTCTTCTGAGGATATAGCACCACTAAAATACAAGTACAGCATTTTGTTACAATTTATTTTTCTTCCAGACTCAACATACTTTATAAAAACGCTCTCTGAGGAACAGGACATTCAATTTGTGTAAAAAATCATTAGCCTTTGCAACAAATTAATTTTATTCAAGTTTTTAATGTATACTTTAATCACAAAACTTCTGAATGTGAAAATGAGTAAACAAAAAACCTAAGCTAAACGTTCATGAAAAGTTATATAATAAACCATATATACATAAGTATTTACACTGATACCATATAAGAAAATACAATCCTAGCAGCTTAGCACTATTTATCTAGTACTTACTCCGAGCCACACCCTGGAGTAAGTCCTTTGCATATATTATCTCTGATCTATACAACTTCCATGAAAGACAGACTTGCTTTATCCCTTTATTTTACAGATGAAGAAATAGAGGCTCAGAGAGGTTATGTGATATAATCCCAGGTCAATCAGCTAGAGCTCAAGATGTCTTTCATAGTACCCTAGGACTTATTACTTAAATTGAAACTCAGATTTAACGTGCTAGGTATTTTAAAAATCTCAAATATTATGTAATGAATCTAAAAGAATACCTAGAAATAAATTTAACCAAGAAGGTAAAAACTTATACAATTAAAATTATAAAACATTGCTGAAACAAATTAAAGATGACCTAAGTAAATAGAAAGACATGCATGTTCACGGATGGGAAAACTTAATATTGTTAAGATGCCAATGTTACCTAAAATGACCTACAGATTCAACATGGTCCCTATCAAAATCCCCAAAACCTCACATCCATATGGAGTTACAAGGAACCCTGAATAGCCAAAACAATACTGAAAAAGAACAAAGTTGGAAAACTTACATTTCTTTATTTCAAAACTTATTATAAAGCTACAGTCATCAAAACAGTGTGGTACTGGCATACAGACAGACATACAGACCAACAGAATAAAACTTAGAGACTAGAAATAAACACAAACATTTATGGCCAATTGATTTTTGACAAAGGTGCCAAATCCATTCCATGGGGAGAAAGAATAGTCTCTTCAACAGATGGTGCTGAGACAACTAGATTTCTATATACAAAAGAATGAAGTTGGAGCCCTATTTCACACCATATACAAAAAATTAACTCAAAATGGACCAATGACCTAAAACCATAAAACTCTTATAAAAAAACATGGGGGTAAATCTTCATGATCTTGGATTTGGCAAATGATTCTTAGATATGACACCAAAAGCACAAGTAACAAAACATAAAATAGATAAGTTGGATTTCATCAAAATTAAAAAATTTTTTGCATCAAAGGACATCATCAAGAAAGAGAAAAGATATACAAAAGTGAAAGAAAATATCTGCAAACCATGTATCTGGTAAAAGTTTACTATACAGAACATATAAAGAATTCCCACAAATCAACAACAGAAAGACAATCAATTTAATTAAAATACAAAGGATGTGAATAAGCATCTCTTCTTTGAAGAGATACAAACGGCCAGTAAGGACAAGATGCTCAATACCATTCATCATTAAGGAAATGCAAATCAAAACCACAATGACATACCACTTCATATTCACTAGGATGGCTATAATAAAAAAAAAAAGGAAAATAAGTGAAAAGAATGTAGAGAAATCGAAACCCTTGGTGAGAATATAAAATAGTATTAGCCACTGTGGAAAATAGTTTGGCAGTTCCTCAAAAAGCTAAACATAGAATTACCATATAATCCAGCAATTCCACTCCTTGGTATATAACAAAAAGAACTGAAAATAAGGATTCAAACAAATACTTGTACACCAGTGTTCACAGCAGCATTATTCACAATAGCCAAAATGTGGAAACATAATTGTCCACCAGATGAATGGGTAAACAAAATTTATACATCCATATAATGGGATATTATTCAGCCACAAAAATAAATGAAGTTCTGATACATGCTATAACATGGATGAACCCTGAAGACATGCAAAATGAAATAAGTCAGACACAAAAGGACAAATATTGTATGATTCCACTTATGAAACAGGCAAAATTCATAAACGAAGCAGATCAGAGGTTACCAAGGGTTGAGAGCAGGGTAATGGAAACAATGTTTTGGAAATAGTGGTGATAGATGTACAACACTGTAAATGTAATTAATACCACTAAATCATAAACTTAAAAATAGTTAAAATGGTAAATTTATATGTCTTTTACCACAGTAAGAAAATTATGCAATGAAATCCTAACTGAAACCTGAAGTAATGTCAATATGGCCCAGAGTTAAAATGAGAATATATTCATTTTCGGAAATGAATATCATTACCTTCCATTCCTACACTGTCAGTAACTTGCTAGGTCATTTTGAGCAAGTCACTGAGTATCACGAGCCCTCAATTTCCTCAACTAAAAAAAGAGTTTTTGGATAATTTCTCTGTACCCTTCTAGGTGAAATAATCTGACACTGCAAAAACTAAAGTTTTCTGAGCATTCATCTCTACTAAATAGAAAGCAATTAAGTATTTCCTACAACCTAATTTTTACTATGGGCATAGTGATTCCATAGCGATGACTTCAACAAAAAATTACACAGTTTTCAGTTTATGCAAACCTATGCATAACAGAGAGCTTCTTCGTTTGGTCAAAACAATCACATTGGACCAAAACAAATCCACTTCTGTTCTCAACTCAAATTCCTAAACTAAGCTTATAAACATCTAAAAGTAACCTTAAAGAACATATAATCCAAGGGTAGTTTGTGCCATTCTCACTTCTAAGAACCCAACTGAGCTCTGGAATGCACCTTCTTTATAGAAAGGTACAAACCAGTAGCACACATGTAGAGCCACACAACCATGTACAATTTTGTGGTTTGAGTATCTTCTGGAACCTTCTATGTGGGCTAGTACGTGGACTCCAAGTAAAGAACCTCTGATTCTAAACCAAACTGCTATTTAAAAGATGAGAACATGCAGGTACTGAAAAATTCAATTACTTCCCAGCCAAAATGGTTAAAATATGCTCAATCTAGCCTTCCACCATATAACAGCCATTAAAATGTAATACAGAATGTACCTAAATGCATGGCTATCACTGAAGCACGCTGCTATGGAAATAAAATACTCATTTAACAAATACTTTCCTAGTACCTACTTATATGCCAGGTACCAGTACTGCCTTTAACCTTGGGCCCTGCATATTACAAACCCAAAACACAGAGACAGTGTCTGTTTCCCCCCCACTTTTTTTTTTCAGACCTCTAAGAAATTTTTTTGATGATAATTTAGCTAAGGGAACAGGTGATAATCACAAGCCAAACTGCTCCTAAAATCTGTGCAGCAGACCTGTGTTCAGGCTCCAGGACGCCTGGGAAAAGGAAGAGGCTTTTGCAGGACCTTTGGTGGCAATGGAGGCCAGGCCATGGGTGGTGGTGACTGGCTTTTTGCTTTTGTATTTTTTTAACTGATATATCGGAGTTGTACTTATCCTGCAGGTGCATGTGATATTTTGATACATGTATACAATGTGTAATGATCAACTCAGGGTAATTAGGATATCCATCACCTCAAATATTTATCTTTTCTTTGGATTTATAGCTTTTAATAGTTTAGACCCAGGTTTCTCAGTCTTGGAATATTGACATTTGAGGTCAGATAATTCTTTGGGAGGTGAGGAGGAATGTAGCATCCCTGGCCTCCAACCACCAGATGCCAGGAGGACCCTCCCTAACTGTGACAACCAAAATGTCTCCAGTCATTTCTGAATGTCCCCTGGGGGCAAAATCACCCCCAGTCAGAACCACTGGTTTAGACAGATGGTATGTGGCCCTGTATTTATAAGCCTGCTCTGGCTGGGCCTCCACAAATACGTGGGCCAGCAGGCACATAACTTGGGCTCTGAATTTAGACAGATGAGTTTTACATGGCAGCTCTCCCACCTACCACAGAACCCCCAGCGCTTAACCTTTCTCAGCTTCAGCTTGACCTGAGCTTCATAGGACCCCTTCATAGAGCAGGAGTCTACCTATCAGGTAGGATTGCTGCGAGGATTCCATGATGCGGCATCTGGAAACTACTAGCTGCTTAGTGTTAGTTTTCTTCCTTTTCATTGGAAAAAAAAAAGGAATTAAATAATTAAATAGTTCCAAGACCTATGCCATAGTAGGTGCCTAGCAGATGACAGGATGGGATCCCTGCCATCAAGGAGCTCACTATGTAGGTGAGGGGCACAGGAAAGTAAACAAATGGCTTTCTAAATCTAAATTCCCATTTCAATCAACAGCTGTTTACATCTCTTTGTTTTAGCTTCTCAAACCATTTCCCCATTCCTTAAGGCCCATCCAACAGAACACCACCTCTCAGTCTATTTGTACAAATAGTATGAGTCTAATTCACATTCTAGCCCCAAATAGTCAAAACAAGACTTAAATGAGTCAGAAGAACTACAGGGTTGGAAGGAATGACCTTAGGATAAAAACTAGTGCTCTCGGATGGTCCTCCCCAACACCGCCTCTTCGGGCAGGTAAGGCACCCTCCCCAGCGTTTTCCCTTCTTCCAAGTTTTGGTATAAAACTGTTTAGTCACACCTACACTCAGCATCTAACTCTGTTCAACATGAATGCTGTCTTTTAAATTATTCACCTCTGAAGGCTACAATAAATTGATTCCAGCGAATCCACCACTGTCCAGCATATCAGTTCTCCTCTTTCTAGAAGAACTATCTTTAAATTTCGGTGCTACACAAGATAAAAATCAGCATCATTACCATATAGTCACACAACTCCTGGAGTCCAAAAGTCAGTATGATTCATCTCTCTAACATGCATGATTTACCAGATGTTACTCTGAATGGCTTCTGGCTACTTCAAAAAACCTAATCTACCTTGAATGGTAAAGATTTTCCACCACTGAGGATAAAAGGATACACTGCAAGGCTCTGAAAGCAGCTCAAAAAGGAGGGGAAAATGTTTTCCATAATGACATTGTGGAAATGCATACCCTGCCCCTAAAGTGGGCAATGTACATTTGATTGTGTCCTTCACAGTTACATGTGTTTTAATAGGATTACCATGAGTTTCCTTGTTATACATGTATTAACATAATGGAGGGCACATCTGAAGAACTTGAGGTAATTAGATCTTATGGGCAAACTTTAGACTTACTAAAAATGTTACATCTGTTATTTATAATGTCAATCAATTATATCATCCATCACCACCATTTCAGCAGGCATGATGAAGCTACCCAAAAGAAATGACTATTTGCTCACATCCCAGGACAGTATCTTTACTATATATCAAATGCCTCATATATATGTATCTTCCAGAACAACAGACCCATGCTCTACCCCTTCCCCCCAGAGCATCATTCAGTTTTACAAAGACCTTGCCAAGGGCACCAAGTTCACCATACTTGCTTCAAACTCCAAAGCCAACTGTAATCTTCTGCCTAAGAGGTGTCAGGGTCAATGCTTCATAAATATGTACACTTCATTTTTCAGGCTTGCATTTTTCTAAACCTAACTGAAATTCTAAGGAATATTAATGAGGGCAAACGTACAGCAGTCACCTTGGAGACATCATCAGAATGCCAGGCCACCGTGCCCCGATTAAATCAAGACAGTGCCACAGCTTTTGTTAAAAGGTGACTTCTGCTGCATAAACAATTCACCAACCTCATCTACTGCATCATTCATCATTTAATGACTCCCATAGGTAGAGAAAAGGATCTTCCATGATTACTAGAAGTACAATTCAAAAAAAGAAAAAAACAAGAACAAGCACCAACTCATCAGCTTACTTAGCTGATGTCATAAAAGTGACCAGGAGAATTCCTCACCTCCATGGCACACACTCAGGTTTTCAAACACCTCCACTTTCTCTTGCCTTCAGCTCTCAGGGATGCAAAGCCTACTAGATTGGGAAGCACAAATACACCATTTCTCCACTCCTCTCTCTGGAAGCACCGGGGTCTCCTTATCTCAGTTACACAAAATATGGTGACCATGAGGCCAAGAAGCAGGGACACGTTCCAGCTCCAGGCATCCTTTGCCTTCATCTGCAAAGGGGCCTAGGGAAACAGGGAGAGGCTGTGAAGATGGGGGTGTCTTTCCCAATGACAATCAAGTTTCGTGCCCTGCTTTAGAGGGGGGACATGAGGAGACCTCCCTTTCCTGGCTCTGAGAGGACACCTGGGTGGATAAAGGGAGAGGCTGTGGCCACTTGGACTGTACTGCTGCTGTCAGCGCCACCATCCCTTGGGGTCGGGCTTTTTTTATGTAGCTTTGCAAAACCCTCAACAAGTAAGGCTGCACCAGTGTGTTATCACAAGCTGACCTTCACACTGAGCTACTTCAACAAGAGAGAAAGATGTCCAAGAGCAACGGCAAGTCAGTGAAGCAACACTTGGAATGCTGAAAAATAAGCTCGCTTCACTCATTGATCTGTTCAACAGAAGTTTCTATTCTGAGAGCTGGGGATCAAGCAGTAAACTTCGCTGAAGAGGTGCCTGGCCTCATAGTGCTTATATTCTAATGAAGGGAGAGAGAGATGACCAGGAAGACAACATCAGTTAGACTGGGACAACTATTAAAAGGCGGTGTTGCTGCCAGAAAGTGGGGGAGGAAGGGCAGGATAGGCCCCTTTTAGGTAAAGAAGTTGGAGAGCCGAAAACAGGAAAATGTATGACAGTTTTTAAAAACAACAAAGCTCCAGAACAGCTTTTTCTAATCTGAAAAAGAAATAGAGTATAATTAACATAGGGGGACAGAGCAACAGAACCTGCCCAATGTGTTCCCGTAACTATGCTGAGATATAGATAGCATTTACTTTCTCACAAGACACTGCTGCTGTTCTTTCTTTAGTCATTTTGCCAGCCTTCCAATTACTTTAGAAACAATGCAAGAGTAAAAAATGAGACAACTCAGATACTAAGTCATTAAACATTCAAAAACCAGCAGAAATTTTAGCAGTCACAAGTTTGAACAAAAGTCTCCAGTTGTAATCTAAAAATTACTTCCTGAGAGTTTCTTTCTCATCTTTACTGAAGACAGATGTGACTAAAAGCATCTTTAAAAATATTACCGTAACCAGACATCCTGTTAAACCCAGAGGGTGTCACATGCTTTATCTCCACACTCTCTTGAAACTCACTATTATGGGTTGAACTGTGCCCTTCAAAAAAGATAAGTTGAAGCCTTAACCCACAGTATCTCAGGTGTGACCTTATTTGGACACAAGATCTTTACAGAGGTAATCAAGTTAAAATGAGGTCAGCAGGGTGGGTCCTAATCCAGTAGGACTGGTGTTCTTATAAAAAGGGGAAATTTGGACACAGAGACAGACACACAGCACACAGGAAGAATGACATATGAAGAAGAGATGCGGTGATACAGCTACAAGCCAAGGAACACCAAACACTTCCAGCAAACCACCAAACACTAACTAGGAGAGAGGCGTGAACCAACCCTGCTGACGACCTTAGTCTCAAACTCCCAGCCCCTGGAACTGTGAGACGATAAATTTCTGCTGTTTATGCCATCCAATCCATGCTACTTTTGTTAACACAGCCCTAGGAAACTAATACACTCACTAATTTAACAGTAAAGAAATACAAAAGAGGTAACTCACAAGGCCAAAGAAAATGGTTAGAGATGACAGGAAATGAAAAAGGTCAAGTTTTCTGAAGATAACGAATGAATGGAAGACCAGGAAGTAAGGAAGTGGGCAAAACAAAACCCCTCATTGGTGAAGATACATCAAAGGAACACAAGAACCAACTGAAAGAGCTCCCAGTGGCCAAAGCTAGAACAATTTCAACAGCATAATAAAATAGCACTGGATTACACCCAAAGTATAAAATAAATATCCACGAGTCTGTTCCAATATAAATAAAAGATTGAATAAATTAATAAATGGGGGAGAAGATAATTATTTCCTATGCAGAATTCCAAATAATTTATATAGATATTCCACCCTTAAAGATGGAGAGTGTAACTCCCTACTCCTTAGGTGTGGGCAGAGTGACTTCCAAGAATACAGAACGGAGAAGGGGGAAAAAGACTCATTTTACAGTGGAGAAACCTAACAAACACTACTTCAACCAGGTGATCAAGGCCAACATTAACACTCAAATCACACTGACAGTATGTACCTTTGATACAATGCAATAAGAACGACACTTTTAACTCTATGGTCTTCCTCCTATTAACCCACATTAATGGATTAACCAATATTAATCCAGTCTTATTATGAGAAAAACATAAAATCTAACAGTGGAACATCCTACAAAATATCTAATATTCTTCAACACTGTCAAGGTCATTGAAGATAAAGAAGGTCTGAGAAACTGCCACACCCAGAAGAGCCTAAGGAGATGTGAACAACTAAATGTAATGTGGTAACCTGGAAGGAAAAAGGACACTAGGTAAAACAAAGGAAATCTAAATTAACTATAGACTTTGGTTAAAAATAATATACTAATATTGGCTCATTAATTGTAACAAATATGTATCAGACTAATGCAAGATGTTAATAATGGGAAGCTCACTGCAGGCTGTATGGGAACTCTATACTATTTTCTCAATTTTTCTACAAATCTAAAACTGTTTTAAAAAACAAAAGTCCATTAAAAAGAAAAGTAATGGGAGGAAGAGAGATAACTGACTTAGCAAATCAGCCAGAGTTGACAAAAGAAATACCACCAAGAGGAAGCAAGCTGCATCACTTTACAGAAACTTGGAGAAGGCTCAGGTCAGAGCTACCCTCCCCCTCACTCCTTAGCTCCTAGAACACTAGTTACCTCAAATAGGACACTGAGCAGATTTTTCTTCAAGGAATTTATCAACTGGTATTTGGAACTCCCTACCTGATTCCCCATCCTGAGGGTGACCAGCACTTAAGTCCAGCTCATGCACAAAGCAGTTCCAATCAGTTGTTCAGTCTCACTTTTACACATCAACAAATAGCCAACAAATAGCAGACATTTGAGGAGAGTCTAATGTAAAAGAAATTAAAACAAATGGGAACTTTTTGGGGAAAGAAATAGAGACAATGTAAAGATGTTCTATAAACACCATGATAGTGTCAGAGGCAAGAGAAAATATTGTATCCATGAAAGACAACAAGATGCTAATGAAAATGAACATCCCAGAAAGCCCTCTTGGAAATCTAAACATTGGCTGGGCACGTTGGCTCACCCCTGTAATCCTAGCACTCTGGGAGGCTGAGGTGGGAGGATTACTTGAGGCCAGAAGTTTGAGACCAACCTGAGAAACAGCAAGACCTCATCTCTACAAAAAATAGAAAAATTAGCTGGGTGTGGTGGTATGCATCTGTAGTTTTAGCTACTTGGGAGGCTGAGGCAGGAGGATTGCTTGAGCCCAGGAGTTTGAAGTTGTAGTGAGCTATGATGATGCCTCTGCACTCTAACCTGGGAGACACAGCAAAACTCTGTTTCAAAAAAATTAGCTAGGCATGGTGGCACGCTTCGGAGGCTACTTGGGAGGCTGAGGTGGGAGAAATATTTAAACCTTGAACCCAGGCACTCGAGGTTGCAGTGAGCTATGAGCGCCGCCACCGCCTCACACTCCAGCATGGGCAACAGAGCAAGACTCTGTCTCAAAAAAGAAAACAAAAAAAAAAACCCTCACAACAATAAAATTGAGACATTCTACAGATAGCAGGGTTGGAAGATAAAGCAGAAATCAAATCTCCCAGAAAATACAAGGATAATAAAGGAATGGGCAAAAAGAGGAAAAAAATGCATGTCAGAGTATCAATCCAAAAGGGCCCCAGTACCTAATTTGTATGCTTTTTAAAGTATAGTAACAGGAAAAAAAAAAAGAAGAGAGGATAATTATCATACAAGAAAATTTCCCAGAGTCAAAGACACGATTTTCCAAACTGAAAGTTCCCACCAGATGCCTAGTTCAAACGATGAAGGCTACCTGCACTGCCATGGCCACCACCAAAGGCAGTCACATCAGAAAGACACCAACAGACAATGTTAAAGGCATGCAGAGGAGTCAGAAATCGCCACGTGGACATGGGTACACAAACCAGGATACACATCATGTCTTCAATCGAAGGTACAGCACCCAGTGCCAACCACTGCCCCAACTTCATGAGGACATACAGCTGCAGATGATTCTGCATGTGGGGAGAAGCCTTAGCAGGCCTGAGAAGCACCCACTAGCTTCTCTGGATGTTTTCATGGCCTGTGACCTGTGGAAAGTCTGGTGACACACCTGCCAGCCAGCCAGGTGCTAGTAATAAAACAAGGCCAAGAGTGAGGTCACTGTGAAGTCAAGTGAGGAGGGTACTTCCCAGGTATTCTGATCACTCACTCCAAGGACTGAAATGAGATGGCAAATCACAAACCAGGGCACTTTATCACAAGATGATAAAGTAATAAGAGATACTTTAAAAAGAGATAAAGTAAAGATACTAAAAAAAAAATGGGAGTGGGGAAAGGATGGGAAGAGAGAGAAGGAGAGGGAAACAGAAATTAAAAAGGCTTAAGATTTCTCACTTCTTAATGGTAATAATTCCAAATTCTAAAGGAAAACTATTTCCATTCTAGCATTCTATTGCTAGCCTATCAATTAAGTACGAGACTAAAATAAAGTTTTCAGGCATATAAGATCACAAAGAATTTGCTTCCCTTTCTCAAAAAGCTGCTGGAGGATGTGCTCCACCAAAATGAGGACGCACACCAAGAGAGATTAAGACCTGAGATCTATGACTTAGGATTCAACACAGGAAATTACTGGGATTCAAAGTCAGGTACTGATTGCGCTGAGGAGTTCTATAGTCCTGTCAGAAACCAGGGGCCTGAATTTGTGATTGGCACTGAAAAAAGTAAAGCAACAGAACAAGTGCTGACTCCAGAGAAAACAAAAATTTGAACTGGTGAAGAAATAAAATCATTGCACAAGCTTGGTTTTGAACAATATTTAGTCATGAAAACAAACTCTGAATATTGAGAAAAAATGATATAATTATATTGGGGGGTTGGCATAAGGGACACAGAAAGTTATATAAGAGCAATGAATCCTCATTTTGCATAGTAGGAAATCAATAGAAAATGTCTTAAATTGAAAAACCAAGCTAAAGCAGTGTAAGCACACAAACATGGAGTTAAATCCCACAATTCTTTTCCAGGGAAAAGAATTGAAAGAAGCTTTTTCTAGGAAGCAATAACCAGCAGTGAGAAAGAAAACTGGTATTGTTCATTATAAACCTCATAGTAATATGTATTTGAATGTTTAAACTACATATAAAAAATGATATACTTTAAAATTTCAAAGATGAATATAACTAGTATGTCATATAGCCTTATGAAAAACAATCATATTTACAGAAATGAAAACTACTAGGGGAAAGAAAATAAACACCAAGCAAATATACGCATTATAGGGTTTTTTTGTTTTGTTTTGCTTTTAATTAGGAAAAGCTCTTTTCCAACTCTCAGCATCAGCATCTGTGATACAGCTGAGCTTTAGGTATGTCTCAACACTAACAAGAAAAAACAAATGAATGAGGAAATTTAAATATAGCAAAGTTCCTATTATCTAGTTCATTCAATTGGAGCAGGGAGATGTCCTAACACTAAAACCTGTTCTGTTTGAGGGCATGGATACCACTGAAAGATTTAGCTACCATTTAAAAGAATGACATTCAGAAGACTCAAAAAAAAAAAAAAAAATCAGCCACCATAACAATATAGGGATACTAGTAGTAGTTTTAAAATAATAGAGAATAAAATTTCATATGGTTTTATAAGGAAATTGGCGTCCACTTCAATGAAAATCAAATATTACAGTTTACAGAAAAATGTTAATTACTTAGAGGCTTTATGAACTAGTCAACAACAATTTTTAAGCATTCACCTGCACTATATACTGGGTATGGAAGACAACTCTGCTTTCTAGGAGTCACATTCTAGATACAAAGAAAAGGCTCTACCTAAATCCCATATAAACAAAATTCATAGACGAAGTGGTGGCAAAAGTCAAAAGGCTTTTACTTTTATAAACACATGTGTTCTATGTAAGATTTGTATACAAAATTGTTAACTCTGACATTACAAAGGTAAAAGTTTTGGGTCAATAATTTTAAGCAGGCACATGAAACTTTTTCTTTGAGACATTAAAAAAAAATCTTTCAACTAAACATCATATTCTCATGCTAAAAATATAAGCACAGAGCTCTCTCCCAGATATTTCTTTTGACTCTCATGCAGTACTCCCTTTCCAATTCCTCCCTGTCCCTATTTTATAAAATTCTGCTGCATACAGGAGACACTTAATTCCCCTACAACACTATGAGCTACTTCAGAGCAAGAGCAAGAAGGGCGTTCAGTGTGCCTTGTGCCCTTTGCCCTGTGACTGTCAACACTGGCATCTCTGGCCTAGTGACAGGTCCCAGCCCGCGGCCTGCCTCTGGACTTCTAAGTGGCTGATGGTTCTGGTTTAACACATCACCTCATTTAATCTTCAGAACCAGCCTGTCAGGTAGGTATTGTTATCTCCATATTACAAAAGAGACAACTGAGTAAATAATATAACGAAAGTGTATTCATGAATTTGGGAATTCCTACAGTTCTATGAGGGTATACCTGTTTAATGAAAGGATCTTCTGTATTAGAGTTGATAAATCAATCATTTATTCAATTACCCCGAGTAAAACACCATGAAACCTCCATCAGAGGGGAGATTATCTGCAGATGTAGTTACCAAGTGAGTTAAATGATACAGTGAAGAATGCACTAGTTCAAAAGAAAAATTTGTTCAAAAAGAACTCAATACTCCGCTGTTATTAGTGGTTTTAGTTATACACCAACAATGTGATGGCACAAGGATTTCTAAACAGAATAAAAGGCTGAAAGCTCTATCCAACTCTAAAATTAACTTAATGCTCCTTCCACACACAGTCCAGTCCCATGTAACCCAGGGGTTATGATGTATACTTAGTCAAATCAGGAACAGTCGAAATAAACAGGGAAAATCCTTGAAGAAGGTATGGTGGATACTGACATACCATGTCTCAAATAGTCCAACTGACCCCATTTCCTCCTTCCCAAGACTAAAAGAGAATCACCTTCCTCTCAGGCTGAGCCTGGGGAATCATGTTTAGTTAGAGTTTAGGAGGTATGCTGTATGAAAAACAAACCTTTTAGATACTTGATCCAGTTTCAGCCCAGTGACATGTTCATACTATGAAAGGCAGGCAGAGGAACTTCAGATTCACACTGAATAAATAGCATGTGAACTCATTCCAGAATGCACCAAGTAAGCATGGTGGACCCAAATCATCTCCACTATCTTTTTGGCTGGTACTTCTCCGTGGCACAATTGGGCTTGTATAGCTAAATGATTGAGAGAAACCCACAGTTCCTGTACAGCAGGTGCTATACCTCTATTACCAGTTGATAGATGCTGACATTAAGAATAGGGTCTCCAGTTCTAATAAAAGTACAGAGAAAACTCTAAAAAACTGATGTAGGGGTATCAAATAAATGCACAAGAATTGTTACAGCCCCTGGGCACTGCCCACAGGAGCAAGGGCAATGGAAAGAGATCACTACCACCACATGGCTGTGAGGCCTCCGGCTAATCTCCTTCAGTCTCAGTGTCCTCACATAGAAAATAGGGCTATTATCTCTATCTGGCAGGGTTGTTGTAAATTTTTTCTTTTTTTTTGGATAAAGTCTCATTCTGTCACCCCAGCTAGAGCTCAGTGGCTTCATCATAGCTCACTGCAACCTCAAACTCCTGGGCTCAAGCAATCCTCCTGCCTCAGCCTTCCCAACAGCTAGGACTACAGGTGTGTGCCACCACATCTGGCTAATTTTTCTATTTTTTTTGTAGAGACGGGCTCTTGCTGTTGCTCCGGGTCATCTGGAACTCCTGAACTCTTAACCTCAAGCAATCCTCCCCACCGCCGCGGCCTCCCAGAATGCTAGTATTACAGGCATGAGCCACCAGCTTGGCCTGTTGTGACTCTTAAAGAGATAATTTATATGAAGCACTTAACACAATGCCTAGTCCAAAGAAGGTGTTCAATCAGGAAACTGTAGTAACAATGATAATCTTTCACAAACATTAAACACTTCCTAGAAATACTGAGTGTTCTTAAGCAGTAGATATCAGCACCATTTTACAGATTAAGAATCTCAGTGGATAGAGTAGATATTAAAGACTTCAAAATTGCAAATTTCTACCTTTCAAGTAATACTACTGGGGCAAGTTACCCTGAGCCACTTGAGCGTTAGAAAATCCTACAACAAAAGATCAGTCCTTTCTTTTAAAGCATTTGTTTGACACACATTTTAAATCATAAAACAGAAAGATTTCTCTGTTAATACTTTCCTAAATAATTCTTATTCCTGTATAGTTCATATGTAAATAGATATTATGGCTATAATGTCAAATAGGTACCTATTATTCATCAAAAAATATTTAGTGATTTTAAAGAAATTTATTACATGGGCAGATGTTTTGGAATGTTTACAAAGAAAAAAGAACCCAGCATCTTAAAACAAGCAAAAAGTATATTATATTCCTTATGATGCCTCACTAAGCCCAAATACTCCTTGACTTACGTTAGCTCATAAGAAAAGCACATCACTTTACAAGGACCACAGGTTTATAGATTAAACTGTCAGGAAAAATACCGTAACACAATTGAAGGAGCACCAATTCAGAGCTTTTAATTCACAACTCTCTGATGGTTTTGCTGGCACATAGTGGATAACAATTCAAAATCATATAATCAAATTGTCAGATGACTTTATATTGAATAGGTTATTTCCAAATATCTTTTAAGAGCTATGTGCATTCTGGACATCTCTTTTTATAATAAATTAAACACCAAGTCTCTAGTAAGGCTGGATATATCTATCTTGCCAAGGGCAACAGATGTCACATCATAACGCAGTGAAAAGATTATCCTGACCATCATATAATTCCACTGTTTATTCAGATGTATTAAAAGTCTTCTAAATAGATTGCAATCCCAGATTAATCAATGAACTTTTTGTTTATAATTACAATTCTTTTTATAAAAAGAAACTGTAACAGAAGTAAGGGCCTGAAATAGGGCAAAATGTCATACTAGTTGTCTCTTTTAAATCCCCACCCTTTTTGAGGAAGATGGGCAAAGGAATGCTCTTTGCTCTTTGTTTTAAACCACAGGAGATGTCTCTACGGAA
The DNA here is from genome assembly GCF_020740605.2 of Lemur catta. Taxonomy (NCBI): domain Eukaryota; kingdom Metazoa; phylum Chordata; class Mammalia; order Primates; family Lemuridae; genus Lemur; species Lemur catta. The sequence goes on along the minus strand of NC_059143.1, from coordinate 11,994,353 downwards.
TTGTCCACGCAAAGGTCATGGGATCATCTTCACCAGATATGAGATCAACCAGGACGACAAACCACAGGTAAACAGCAATAGCTAAAGCCAAAAACCCCATTTAAAAGCTCTGTATCTCTGCCTAAAGGGAGGGCAATGGTTCTTTAAGACAAAAGCCTGCCATCCTCCTCATTTGCTGGCAAATTAATATACTATTCTTACCTTTTCCTCAAACTGCTTGTCCTTATTCTTCATTTGGCCTCAGGACAAGTACTGAACTTTCGGTAACAAAACCATCCTACTATAGACTTTAAAATATATTTAAATAAATATCCTTGGGTCAATTATCTGTTCCATTATATTTCAGAAATAAGTAAATGCAGAAGTTCAATCAGTCACTAAAGAAGTTACTTGCTACCATATGCATCTCTATCTTAACTTTAAAGTTCCCGAAGGATGCTTTCTCCATCTTTAGTTTCTCCTCTTCATCTAATAAAGCTTAGTTACAACCACCAAAACCAAATAATTTCTAAACCTGGATCCTGGTACCCCTTTTCTTTGAAATATTAGCATATTTAATCATGTTTCTTGAACTTTTCAAATCCATGTCCCTTTAGGCCTCCTTTAATGTTACTTAAAATTTAAACTAAATTAATAAAGTGACCAAAAAAGTTAAAATCAAAACAACGGGAGACCACACCAAACCTTCAAAGAATTTCCAATGAACTGCAAATAACAGTGGTCTTTTGCATCTCAGCTCACTGTGTGAACTCCTTATGTACATCAACCTATGAAGGAAGGTCTCATCCTCTTTCTCCCCTTTACACCCACTTTAAAATCAACAGATCTCCTCTCCTATGGCCATACTCCAAAGGTGCCCATATTTAAATGTTCTTTCCTGCCCAACTCAAATCTTGTAGAATTTGCCAAACCTTCAAGGCTAGCTTACTACCACTCAATACTCTTTCCATCTCCCCTCTACTCCTCCTGCTTAGTCTGACATCTACAGAAAGCAAAGGAGGCAAATTGGCATTACTCACAGGGAGTGTCAGAAAATTGAGGATATAATAGTTATTAAATATCTACCCTAAGACTGAGTAAGGCCTAGAGGAAAGCCACAGATGACTGGAGAGCAAACACAAGGAAACAGTGCAAAAGAACAGTATCAGCACATGTAAAGGGGTTTGATTCCTACAGATAAAGTTAATCAAGTAAAGTGTTATTGAAAAAAATGATCGAATGTTTGGGAGAAACAGGGATGGTAGGGAGAAAACTGACTTAAGAACTAAAATGAGAAATTTAGATTTGCTAAAATAGGTGAGAATGGATCATTGTAGATTCTTGTACAGTAAAGATTAAAAAGATCCTAGAACGTGAAAATGTCGAATTTATAAATCACTATTTAAATTTCACTTATATTCTGCCTGGTTGAAAATAAACTAGGCAGTTCACACAAATACACATATTACTAAAAAATAAAATTAAGACAAGGGAATTGGTACAAAAAGCAAATAAGGATATGAAATAAAATAAAGGCAATAGGCTCACATTTAATGTCCAGTTACTATTCACAAAATTATGTGCAGAAGGAAGACTTCCCAAACTGTTTAATTAATGTCAAAAAGTTGGATCAAGGCAAGGTTGGGAAGGTAATCCACTGGCTACCCAAGCATCATAAAGTGTGCTTTCTGTGAACCAATGTTTCTCCTTCAAAGAAAAGGTAGAAAAGCCTAATTTGGATAGTTCATGTCGAAAATATACGACACTACAGATAAATATAAACACTAAGTAGTAAAGTTCTAAATTCAAAGGTTATAAAAATAGGTTCTACATTCTAAATAGATTTTTAAAAGATCACATGCTGGCAGCTCCTCCACCCCTTTTCTAATACATTAATATAGTCTCTCAAATTATATATCTGACCTAAATAAAAAGAATTTTAAAAGATCCCATTTCTAACAATCATAAAAACCACCTTGGCTTTGTACAGAGATAAAATGAAAGCAGAAAAAGGAGCTGATGATGTAACCATTTTGTTAGGCATTACAAGTGAGAAGCCTCACTTCTTGGTAACAATTTTAACACCAACCTAAACTGACAAATAAGAGCCTCGAAATTTAGCACTGAAAGGCTTTAGAGGAAAGAGACTCTAAACTGCAGTCAGCAAATCAAATTAGAAAAAAAATTTACTTTATCATCATTTTAATCCTAAAAATCACATTAAGGGCTTTGTCTTGCTCCTAAAGGATTCTTTTTTCTTCCTCTTACCTCTTGATATACTAGACGTTGGGCAGAGGCAGACCCTCTGGCCTCAGCTTCCTGCTGCAATTAGGAGCAGGGTGGCCCTCGTGATGACAACGGGGTGACTCCAACAGGATTCTGGCGCCTCCCCACCATGCAGGTTGCCACTGACTCTCCGAGAGACCTAGCCGCTTCATATGGACCACAGGAGTGAGCAACTTTCCCTCACGTTTGTCTTGACAAGTACAGAACCTTACACATGTAGTGTTTAATGTTAGTACCAGCATGTTACTAAAATAATCAAGCCAACAGGTGGGGAGGTGGATTCCAAAATTCGCAGTTAATTAACTGCTAGAAAAGCCACCAAGACAAGTTCTTATTTAAATGTCTTATTACCAAGATATAGTCATAAAACTTACTGCTCCAGCCAAAAATAAATACCTTCAAACTCTTCAAAGTTTTAATGACACATAATTTATATAGGATTCTGTCAACTGGAGGCTCTGTCTACCAACTTGGGCGCTGTTTCATCATGAAGAAGGCAAATGAGAGGTCAGAAGACTGAGTCTCTGAGTCTCAGCCAGAAGTATAGCTACTTATTTAGCAATGAAGTGAACAAGAGATAAAAACAGGATTTCAAAATAAAGGTTCCAAACCACTGCCTGCCAATTGACAGGGCAAGTCAACATGCATACAGTACGTACACACAATGTCACTGGGATCAGAGCAAAAAGGACAGGACTTAAATTAAAGATGGAAAGATTTAAGTCAGGCTTTTTAAAAGGTCCTGACTTAAGTTGCTAAGCACCGAAGGGAGATAGCTGAATCTACCTCTCACCAGGAATCTACCTCCTAACGAGATGCAGCTTGCAGCTAAGGGTTAATCGTGCTTGTATTAGGAAATACGTATACAAAGAAGCATAGAAAATAGCTGTTGACACAGAGAACTAGGCTATATTTAAATTAAATATTAATATTTAAACTAAACATTGCAAAAATGTTCACTGTAATGTGCATGGGCTTAATTGAACCTTTTGCCACCTCTAATGTATGGTACCACCAGGATCATTCACTCAAGGCTCACCATTCAAGAAAACTGAGTAAACTCATTCAGGAAATGCCACCGACCCCCAGGTCACTGGTAAGGACAAACTGCAAGCCTGCTGCTTCTTACCTTCATTCGACAAATCTCTACCAAGTCCCCTCTCAAAGCCAACTCGGAGCTTGGTATTGGGCAGCTCTGGAAGCCTTGCCTTCAGGGACTCTAGGTCCAGCAGTAAACCAAAAATTACAATGCAGAAGGTGATATATTCTTATAGCAATAAAGGAAACAAAGCCCCAGCTGACCCTATTATTTGCTTCTAAACAGTGCTTACTAAATAGCGTTCAAGGGTTTTCAAATGCTTCCACTTCCAGTTCCTCTTAAGCATAATGCAGCTCTATTGACTTTCAGCTGTGCCATCAAATTATTAAAACAGAACCTGTTGTTTCGCTTCTAGCATTCTATGGCTATCTCACCAAAATTTGGGCA